>NC_092874.1:242696460-243031460 GCF_028372415.1 Notamacropus eugenii | reverse complement strand
TGGTGGAAGGAGTTTCTTATACCTTTAAGGGTTGAGACTGATTGATGTTTGTCCTTTGTTCTTGAGACCATGAGATCAGGGAGGTGATGCCATGACATTCAAGTGAATTAGATTTAAGTGAGGGAGGGCTGGGCAAGGTCACCAGGCTCACTTTCTCCTATGGAGCCATCTGGGATCCAGAGACCAGATATAGATCAGGAAAACTGGAGATGGCCCCAGATGCAGTGGGAGACCTTGGCCTTTTTAAGCTAAGGAGTTTCCCAGGTCTCAGTTTGACTGAGGCAACACCCATTCAGTGATTAAGGCTAGGTAAGAGGTCACCTTTGAGGGAAGGAAAGGGAATAAACATTAATGTAGCACTCACTATGTGCTATATAACACTATGCTAGGTGTTTTGTTTTTTTCTTACAAATGTTACCTTATTTGACTCTCACAACAACCTGGCAAGGTAGGTGCTATTACTATCACGCCCATTTTGCAGATGAGAAAACTGAGGCAGAGGTCATATGACTTATCCAGGGTCACCCAACTAGTAAATATCTGAGACTTTCTTTGAACAGGTCTTCCTGATTCCAGGTCAGGCATTCTATCCTCTAAGCCACCCAGCGGCTTCAGACCTTTTAAAATCAAAGGTCTGAATTTAAACCAGAGAGTGGGAGCAAAAGAACACCAGTCATACCTACTTTCCAGGACTGGTCAAGGATCCAAAAAGAAAACATATATAAAGTGCTTTGTAAACTTTAAAGTACCTTATGAATTCTAGTTGGGTAATAGATCCAACTTTCTGCTGGAAGGGACCACAGAAGACATCAAGTTCACATTTCTTCCCCCATTTTACAGATAAAGAAACCCAGACAGGCTAAGAGGCCGTATAAATAGTTTTGTAGCAGAGGTAGAACCTGAATCCAGGTCCACAGAGGCAATATTCTTTATGGTAGACTGCCTTTTTATCACTATTATTAGACCAATGATTGAAAATTATGCTCATAGTTAAATGTCTATCCTATTGGAGGTAATAGGCTGATAACTTAATAAATCTTTTTTGATCTCTTGGTTTCAAAGATACTTACAAGGCTGCCACATTTTTGCACAGCACTGACCCTTTGTGTACTGAGTAGGCAAATGCAGGGTACTTAGAAGGGGCTAAAATAAAATTTTCTTGAATAACCTCCCAAGCCTCCCACATTCTTTCAGTTAGCTGGGACTGAGACCCAGCAGTTACTTTTAAGTTTTAATAAGTTTCACATGTTTTGTAATGAAATCGTGTTTGCTTAATGCTGACCTTTAATTAGTAGCCTCTGGATTAGTATATACCAGACACAGGGATGTTATTAGTGTGAACTCAAAGCTATGTGTGTTACTCCATAAGAGATCAAAACAAGCCTTGCATGCTCTGACAGCATTAAACCCCACTGAGACTGCATGCAGGATATGGTTTTCAGTTGTAAAAGAAAATTGTAATTCACAAGCACTTGCCAGATGTTGTACCCCAATACTTTAGGTTCATTACATCCCCACAGAGTAGGTGGTCATATGAGGGAAAAATGAATGGGCCCTATTTGGCTCTCTCCACCTCCCATTTAAAAATTATATTTCCGTTCAAAATATTTGATAGAAGCAAATGGGTCAAAGGCCATAGGTCAAGATTGAATTTATACTTAAAAAGAGCAACAAACAAAACAATTATGAATATGAAATGGTTCAACATGAGGACCATGAGGTCATTTTGAATTTAGAAGATGTTTTCCCAAGTGCTCAGATTATTCTGCCACTTATTATCTGGATGATCTTGAATCCATTTAACCTAATGGGCCCTCAGTTTCCTCATCTGTAAAAATGATGAGATTGGACCTCTGAAGTTCCATTCAGTTCTGAATGGATGATCTGTCAGAATTTAGCACCATGTCTAACACATAGTAGATGCTTAACAAATGTTTATTGATAGATCGATCTATTGGGGGGGCACGCTATCGATGCCCTATGATTATTCAGTCAATAGCCAACAGGGGTTTGTTGTTTATTATTATTAGCATTTATTACTAGCTAGCATTTATATAGTGCTTCATGGTTTGCAAAATGCTTTACAAATATGATTTTATTTTATCCTTGCAACAGTTCTGAGAGCTAGGTGCTATTGTTTATAGGTGAGGAAAGTGAGTCAGACGCACTGTAGTAAATTGCTCAAGGTCACACAGCTTGTAAATATCTGAGGTTGGATTTGAACTCAGGTCTTCCTGACTCCAGATTCAGTGCTTCTTCCTCAATCCCTCTTAATTCTAGTGCCTTCCCTCTGCTTATTTCCTGTTTGTCCTACGTGCAGCTTGTTTGCACATAGCTATTTGCGTGTCGTTTCCCAGATCGTGAGCTCTTTGATGAAAGGGACTGTCTTTGGCTTTCCTTCCAGTTGCCAGCATTCAGCACAGCCCTGGACACAGTAGGCACTTAGTAAACGTTTATACACCAAGTCCATCTTCTGCACTACTTGGCTTCCTATTAGTCTCATTAAACATCTTCTATATGCCAGCCAATATGCTAAGTTCTGGATATACAAACAAAGACTAAAAACAAATCAACAAACAAAAACCAAAAATAAAACCCAGTCCCTGTCCCCCTGCTCTCAGGGAGCCCACAGTCTAATGGGAGTGCAAACAACTCTGTACAAACAAGATTTTTATAGGATTAATTAGAGATAGTGAACACTGGTGATCATAAAAGTTCAATTCCTTAGTGGTATGGAAGGAGAGAACAAAGTTTGCATCTAAGAAATACCCAAGAAGCTGAAATGAATAACCAGTGATAGACTAGAGCAAAGGAAGAAAGTGATTGGGATGATTTGCATCCCTTTGTAGGAGAAAATTTGGTCTAAGAAATTCAGGGACGATTGTTGCATGGGTTTTGTTTTTTGTTTGGGGAGAGGCATGTGGTCTTTAAGGTGATACCTCACATTCTATGTCATTTCTCCACCCAAGAAGTTTCAATGTCTCTCACTGCTTCTAGAATAAAAGATAAATTTGTCTTTTTGGTACTTAAACCACTTCACTATATAACTTTGATCTATCTTTCCTGGTTGATTACACATACTCCCCCTCACACATTATATTCTCTAGTGAAAATGGTGTACTCCATATTCCCAGAACATGAAAGTTCATCTGTCATCTGGATTCCTTTATATAGGCCTGGTATGTTTTCCTTCCTCCCTTCTTGGAATCTCCAGCTCTCATCAAAAGCTCAGTTCATATCACCTCCTTTAAGAAGCCTTTCTTGATGACTCTCGTTGTTACTCCTGCTCCACCCCCAAGATGGTCTGGGATCATCTTCACAGAGATGACAATTAAATTAAGGATGAACTGATGAGTTAAAGAAGAGCAGAAGACTCCAGACAGGTGTATCCATATTTAGAAAGAAGAACATGAGTGATAATCCAGCAAAGGAGGCTGAGAAAGAACAATTAGGGAGGAAAAGAGTGTTGTTATAGGGCAGTTAGGTGGTGCAATGGATAGAGTGACCTCAGACACTTACTAGCTGTGCGACACTAGGCAAGTCACTTAACCCTGTTTGCCTCAGTTTCCTCATCTGTAAAATGGGCTGGAGAAGGAAATGGCCAACCACTCTAGTATTTTTGCCAACAAAACCCTAAACCACAACAGAAAAATGACTGAACAACAAAAAGTAATTGTCATGACAATCTAGAGGAGAATAGCTAAGAGGAAGGGGTAGTCAACGATATTAAATGTATCAGAGATATCAGGAGGGATGAGGACTGAGAAAAGGCCATTGAATTTAGCAGCTATGAAATTAGGGGTAACCTTGGAGAGAGCAGTTTCAGCTGCGTGTGTGTCATCCTTTGTTGCTGAAGAAGACCATGCCATCAGAGAAATAATGGCCTGACTGGCACTTGACTTTGTTCTGAGTGAGAGAGGGCTGAGTCTGAGCTGAGTGATGTAGCCAGAGCCCTTAGGCACACCCAGACATTCTTTTAATGGATAGATTTTCTCTATCCTAACATAATCCCATGATCCACTTATAATTTGCTGTTCAAGCTACATCTAAATGAAAGAATTTATTGAGGAAATAGAAGCCATTACTTTGAGCACCCTACCTTTTGCCTCTTTCTCTGATGGCTAAAAGTATGCCCAGGTCTCTCATATCCTTAATAAACAATGCCATCATCTACGATTCTGTCATCTCCAATCCCATCAACCTCTCATCCTTAATCCTCTTTTTTACAACCAAACTCTATACTTATTACCTCTACTTCTTCTCTTCTCATTCTGGGAATTTTTGCCATCTAGTCTCTGACCTTATCACTCAGCTCAGACTCAGCCCTCTCTCACTCAAAACAAAGTCCAGTGCCAGTCATGTCATTATTTCTCTGATGGCATGGTCTTCTTCGGCAACGAAGGACGAACACACACACACAGCTGAAACTGCTCTCTCCAAGGTTACCCCTAATCTCATAGCTGCTAAATGCACTCTCTCTCTGACAAGTTTAGAACTAACAAGTACAACAATTTATGAATATTTTGCCTGACATTTAAAAAAATATATTCCCTAAGTGAATTGATTTGGTGTGGGGTATCTGTCAATAATAGTTGTTTAATTGTTTTCAGTCATCTCCGACTCTTTGTGACCCCGTTTAGGATTTTCTTGGCAAAAATAGTGGAGTGCTTTGCCATTTCCTTTTTGAGCTCATTTTACAGATGAGAAAACTGAGGCAAACAGGGCTAATTGACTTGTTTGGGGTCACAAAGTTAGTAAGGGTTTGAGACTAGATTTGAACTCAGGAAGATGAGTCTTCCTGACTCCATGCCTTCTGCTCTATCCAGTATGGTGCCACCTAGATGCCACTGTCAAGAATACCCATGACATTTGATAGCACTTAGACATTTGCAAAAACGTTTAAATGTATTGTCTCATTAGAACCTCACAACAACCTTTATAACCTCCACTTTACAATGAGGAACCTGAGGCTTCCAAAAATTAAGGGACTTACCCAAGGGATGTAGCTGAGTGTCCGAAGGAGGACTTAAACCTGGTTTTTCCTGACTTCAAATTCAACACTAGCTGATATGACACGATACTTATTTTACAATTATTTCATAGCATCAGAGAATCCCAGATTTAGAACTGGAAGGGACTTAAGAGGTCATCTATCTCAACCGTCTCATTTTATAGATAAGGAAACTGCTGCCCAGAGCGGTTAAATGATTTGCCCAGGGTCATACAAATAGGAAGTAGCAGAGCCGGAATAAGAACCCAGATCTTTTGCCTTCTGCCACAACACTTTCCCTAATACTATAATATCTCAATCAGTTTAATTCAGAATGATTTAAAGTCCCTGTGTTAGGGTAAAGGAGGGAAGAGAAGTAATAATCATTTTAATAAATGATTGTGTTGCTTCAGATTTTTACTATATGTTTTGGGAAACATTGATCATAGCAGGCCACACTGTAATAGGATGGTAGCGTGGTCTGAAAAAATTCAGGTGATTTAAAATGAAAATGGCTATTATTATTATTTCCTAACTTTTCTTCTAGGAAACTTCTTTATAGAAGTCTCAAAGCATCTACTCTCCACTCTCCCACTAGAAGATAGATAGGATAGATAGGAAAATAGATGTAGATGAGCAGACAGAGCATTTAATAATCGCTTCCTATATACACTCACCTCCTTCTTAGCTAATTAGAAAAATAGCATGCTTTATTTATTATTGTAGGAATGGCTGATATATCAATGACGACTGGAGAAAACGCAGCATTTTCAACTGTGGGAGAAGGAAATTTTCTTAAAGAATGTCCCCCTCTCCTTTTTCACACATCTTGAACTTGTGAGGAACCAAATAATCACATATTTGAGAAGGAATGTTTTTTTTCATCAATACCAGAAGCATAGAATTTTTTTTTAAACTGGCCTTTCGGATCCTCAGCACTAATTTGTGTGTGAACAAAGCAATAAAAACCAAATAGGCCAACCTGGATGAGGCTCTGAGGTTGGGGAATACGTTTGAACCTTCTTTGGAATTTTTCCTTCTGACTTGGTTTCCCCCTCTCTGCTCCCCACCTCATACAAACCATGGAAACAGGAATCATCAGCCCATAATTTGTCCTGTATCTAAATGACTGACCCTGACCTTTTGGTTTAGTATTAGTGTTCAATGTCTCCAACAGATTTTTTAAAATTTTTCTTAAATCTCTCTCTGAAGATGTAAGTTTTGTTTTCTCTTTTTTGTCTTGCTTCTACCAGCTTTAGATTTAAACATATCAACTTGAAGTAACAGCAAGGATACATCAAAGTTAATTATTTTCTAAAACTGAAAGCTCATTTCATGAGATTTCCCACCATTTCCCTCCTTAGTGTCTACTCACATGCTGTTCAAGTGAAGGAAATCATGAAATCAGATTGCCTGGGTTCACTCCAAATTTATGCTAGTCATTAAATTATTTCAGCACTTAATACAGTTCTTGGCACATAGTAGGAGCATACATGTTTGCTGATTTGACTTGTCTCAACTGTGTCTTCCCTGTGGCAAGGCAGTTCTACCTGTCCTCTTTAATGAATTCTTTATCCCACTCCCAACAACATCCATTTTTGATCCAAATTTTGTTCTTTCCGAAATCCTCCCATCAACTTCTCTCCCTGTCCTCTATACTGAGAATCTTGTCTGTTTGCCTCGGTTTCCTCAACTGAAAAATGGGAATAATGATAGCACCTGCCTTCCAGGGTTGTTGGGAGGTTCAAATGAGATAATATTTATAAATATTACAAATATTACACAGTACCTGGCATGTAGTAAATGCCATATAAATTATTATCATCATATTTTTATCTCTCCTTCCCTGCTCAGCTAAACTTCTTGAAGAAACTCCTTATACTAATTTATAGTATAATCCCTTTAACTAATAGAGATAGCTATTTTCTCTCCTCTCCCAAATCCTCCACAATCTAGATTCTGACCTTATCATTCAACTGAAACTATCCTCTCCAGTTACCACTGATCTCTTAATTGTTAACCCTAATTTTTTCTCTCTTCCTCTTGATCCTCATCCTTGCTGAATTCTGAAGCATTTGTCAATGCTGATCACCTTTCAGTATGTTCTCTTTTTTCTGGGTTTTCACAATCCTGCTTTCTCTTAGTTTTCTCCCTATTTTTCTAATTTTTCCTTCTTAGTGTCCTTTGCTGGATCTTCATCCATATCATGATAAGCAACTGTGAGTATCTTCCCAGGCTCTGTCCTAGGTTCTTTTCTTTTTACTCTCTATACCCTCTCACTTGATGCTTTTATCAGATAAGATAATCGTTGTAAAGCACTTAGCACAGTGCCAGGCACCGATGCTGTATAAATGCTCATTCTCTTTCATTCATCAATTCCCCGTAAGTTAAATGATCATCTCTAGGTCTGGTCTCTTCTTTCAGCTTCAGTCTTCTCTCACTGACTGTCTATCAGACACTTCCAATTGAATGTCTAGTTCCAATTAGACTCAACATGTCCAAGGCAGAACATTTCATCTGTCCCCACAAACCCACCTTCTTCTAAGTATCTCTTTTACTGTTAAAGATATCATGATTTTTCCAGTCATCTAGGTTCCTATTTTGTTATTCAGTTGTTTTCAGTTGTGTCTGACTCTTGTGACCTCAGTTGGGGTTTTCTTGGCTAAGATACTGGAGTGGTTTGCCATTTCTTTCTCCAGCTCATTTTACAGATGAGGAAACTGAGGCAAACAGGCTTAAGTGACTTGCTCAGAGTCACACAGCTGGTAAGCCATATTTGAACTCAGGTCTTCCTGATCCCAGGTCTGGCACTCTATCCACTGTGCCACCTAGCTGCCCTTCTACCTCTTGCTCACCCCATAGTTCTAACCAGTTGTATAAATCGTCATTTCTTTCTCTGCAACATATTTTGCAAGTTTTCCACTCTCACAATCACCACTCACTCAACACTTCTCACTTGGTGTATTGCAGTAGGCTTCTACTTGGCTTCTAGCTTTTTTGCTCTATTCCATCCTTCATAGAGATGACAAAGTTCTTCACAATCTTTCTTTTTATTGGGTCTTTTAATGTATTATTTCCCTTCATGTACCCATGGTGAAGCTATTTTGCCCTGCCTACCTTCTGTTCTCCACATATGATGCCCCATTTTCCATCTCCAAGCCATGCTTGAAGAATGCTTTTCTTACTCATCTCCACCTAGTAAAATCCCATTCTTTCTCTAAACTTTGGTTCAAGCACTCCTGGAGATGTTATTTGATGCATTCTTTCACCTACAAGTTCTTTCACCTCTATTTCCCATCCATTCTTTGTACTAATTTATATCTATGGTGCCCCTTCCATTAGAATGTAATGTTCTTGAGATCAGGGACTCTTTTTGCCTTTTCTTTGGGTTCTCAGCTCTTAGAATAGTGTCTGGCACACAGTAAGAGCTTAATAAATGTTGAGTAATTCACTCCCTGGAGAATATGACTTAGAGATAATGAGCTAGTTTTGATTTGTTGCCATATTTTTGCTTCCAAAGGAAAAAAATGAAAAATTATGAACTGTGATTAAAAAAAATACAGAAAATCTCCCTGGGTCATGGAAAAGCTATCAATTAGACAGACTAGTAGAACCATGTTTTATAATCACACAAAAGTTCACTCTTGAAGGGAACTGGCAATAATTTGACCATTTGGCACTAATTACTGGTCTTGTTGACAGTATTAATCACTACTAAATTATTGTAGAAAAAATAAAAATGCATAATGTTTTAGTTTCATTTTTCATTTGATTGGTACTCAGAGTTGTAGTAACATTTTTGTTTGCCTTGGCAAATACCTTTAGTTGTATATATAATTGTCACACCTAAAGATCAAACTTGGGTTGATACCCATAAATAGGGAATGACTGCTATATTTGCAGATTTGTTAATTGGGGACATATTTGCACTTTTCTTGTCAATTTTAATCATTTGGTTATTGGAGCCAATGTTGTCTTAGTTTCCTACAGTCATTACTGACTGTCAAATATGATACACAATAAGTGTACCTGACTTTTATGTGTAAATTTCACAGTAGGGGCTTAGCCTTACTAAATATGTTCATATAATGGAGTTGACATTAAGGGATATTTACTTAAGCTACCAAATGATTATTCCTCACAATAGAACTTCAAATAGGACTATAATTAGTGATTTTTGCTAACAGCTATTCCCTGATATAATGTTAATCTCCTATGTCTTTAGTTAAAATAAAATCATCTTACCTCTATAAAAATCGAACCGAGAACCTTGCCTCATATTTTAGGGAAAAAATCAAGGCCAGTTGTTGTGACCTCCCTCTTCTCTACTCTAACTCCTAGCACTGTTACCTTCTGCAATTATCTCCTTTTTTTACCCCCTCTTACATGATAAAGTAACCTCACTCCTTACTCAGGTTAACCATCTACATGTTTAAGTGATCCCATTCTGTCCTGTCTCCTTCAACAAATTGCCCCTTCTGTCATCCCTACTCTTTCACATATTTTCAATCTCTCCCAGTCTACTGGCTCATTCCCTTTTTCCTACAAAACTGCCTATGTCTCCTCCATCCTGTGAGTTGGAGGCTGTCTTCACTACCACCATTGACTCAAGCTCCTTCCAACTGTGTTTTTCCTGTTGTTATGGGTACATAACTAGCAGTTCAGTTCCACTAACTAGTTTTTACTAAGAGACAGTCACTTCAAAGATGAAGCAAGTGCAAAATACAGACACTTCCCTAACAAACACTCAGGGGCCTAAAATTCTATACCACCTAGGTCTTTGAGGAGGGAACAGAGTTAGGTTCAGAACTCAGTTCAGTTCCTAGATAACATTGCCCCCACCATATTCATTTCCAGATGTGGCACGATTGCAGGATGAGCCTGGGGACCCAAAATTCACTTTCCAAAATCACTCCTTATTCCTCAGGGCATTGTTATTTCTCACTGGTTATAAAACCCAGATTGGAATCAGACTCCCAGAATCCTGTGGCTTGCTCTTTGGACCTTTAAAACTCTCAAGGTCAGAGACCTTGTGAAGGTTGCTGATCCTTCCAAGGTGAGTGACCCAAAGTCATTTCCTTCACCTAGAATGAAAAAGAAATAAATAAATAGAATTAAACTAAAAGAACTAAAATAAAAGAATGTTTCTCAGGGCCATAAAGGATCAGAAGGCCATAAACAAAAGAGTCATTAGATTTTGGATAACATGAATGAAACCTGAGCAAAGGTATGGAGATGAGAAGTCATGGGATCACAGATTTAGTGGCAAAATGGATCTTAGAAGCCATTGAATTCAATCCTCTCATTTTATAGATGAGGAAAATAGAAGATAAGAATAAGAACAGAGAAGATAAATATCACATAGTTATTAAGTGTCTGTGGCAGAATCTGAACCTAAGTCTTCTTGACTACAAGTCCAGTTCCTTACTGTATACGTACTGTATACTAGAAATAGTTAGTTGAACAGTTTGATTGCAATGAGTCCTTGGTCCCAGAAGCCATGTTGAGAATATTTCCCTTCTAGGATGTTTCATTTGAGTTCCCCTAGTGGGGTATTCATTAGATTCCCCTTTTCAGTCATACATATCTTCCATGATGTCTTTTAAGTCATGTCTTGGTGCAAGCCACAGGATTGTAGACTAATGTGGTTGGAAGAGTCTTTAGAGATCATCTGGTCCAACTTTTTTACTTTACAGTGAAGGAAACAAAGACCCTGAAGGTTCAGATGAATTGTGTAAGGCCTCACATATATTAAATGGAAGAGTTGGTATTATTGGTAATATGTTGCAACTTTCTTGGTGTTCAAGAGATTTGGTGTGCCAGCTGTCTGTGATCTTTGAAAGATGATGCCTACAGGAAGAGGTACCTCATGATTAAAGAGGGGAAATGTTGTGCTGTTTTTCAGAGAAGGGCAGTCTGACTTCAAATCTTGAAAAGATTCTAGAATTTATTATTAAAGGGATGGTTCATGAATATGTAGAAAAGGAAACTATGATCACAAAGAACCAGCATACATCAAGAAAAAGTCATGCTAAACTACTTTAATTTCCTTCTTGGATAAGATTACTAGACTGTCAGATTGGAGGACTGCTAAAGATACAATTTACCTAGATTTTAGGAAAGCATTTGACAGCCTCCCAAGGACTTCCAATAAAAATGGCAACTGAAAGTTGACAGTTGAGTATAGATTCCCTAAGACACTTCCCAGAAGATTTTTAAAAGGGCTCCCAATCAAACAATGTCACCACCTTTTTTCCAGTATCCTTCTAACCCTAGAGATGTCTTTGCTTTGACTCAGCCCTTGACCCAAACTATTATCTAATGAGGTGTTGATGTTAACAAAGTAAACAATCGAGTAATTTAATAAAAAAGAGGAAAACCAGATTACTAAATACAAAAATGAAAAAGCAGAATTTACAACACATGACAAGTAAATAACAAATTATTAGAAACTTTTGCCCAGTTACAGAATGGATGACACAAATGAAAAGAACACATAGTGACAAAATATAAAACAATGCAATTAAGTGAATGAGAAATAGGGATTTTAAATAATCCAGTATCAGAAAAAGAAATTGGATAAGTCATAAAAGAACTCCAAAGGGAAAAATCCAGATACAGATGCATTTGTAAATGAATTAAATCAAATATTTAAGGACAAATTAATTCTAATACAATAAAAACAGGGAAAGGAGGGATCTTGCAAACTTCATGGAAACAAATATGGTCCTGATACTTAAACCAGTGACAGATAAATCAAAAGAAAATAATAGAGCAATATCTATAATGAATATGAATGCAAAAATGTTATCAAAGAGAGTATAGCAACATCTTTAAAAGATAAAAGTCAAGACCAGTTTATTGTTATGCTGGTAATGCAGGATTGGTAATCCCATGCTTATATCAGTTATAAAGGTGTCCCATAATTATATCACTAAATATTAAATAAATTTTTGACAAGAGTTTGCAGTATCTATAATGGAAAAATATTAGAAGCTTTCCCAATAAGATCAAGGTTAAAGAAAAGATTCCCAAGGTCACCACTGTTATTTGATACAGTTCTATAAATTCTATCTACTGTAATAGAGCAATAGAAAAATGGAAAGAATAAGTATAGACAAATAAGAAATAAAATGATCACTTTTATGGATTAGATGATAATTGGCTTAGGAAATTCTGGAGACTTGACTACAATTTAGTTGAGCAAAAATTTCTGTAAAACTATAGAATATTAAATAAGCACTGTCAATCATTAGTTATTCTATTACCATGAAAAACCCAGCAGGAATCAGTAAAAAAAGAAATTCTTTTCAAAACAACTACTGAATGTAAAAACAAATTTCAAATGAATTTAGCAAGGCACATACAGAAAAATAACTTAATCCGTGCTAGTATCATTAAAATGACAATACTACATAATTATTTGCGTATTCAGTGTCATAACAATCAAATTACTAGAGAATTATTTTTAAAAATTAAAATAAAAATTTATCTTAAATCAAAACAATCAAGAATTTGAGAGGAAATAATGAAAAAAAAGTTGAGACGTAACAAGTCAGACAGGACCATATTTCCAACTATACTTCAATGTGTTAAGCATCAAAACTATTCTGTTACTGACTAAAATATAGAAAAGTTGATCAGTTGAACAGATCAGATAAATAAGACCCTTAACTATTTCTAAAGCTATGCCAAATAATAGCAGAGAAAAGAGGCATCTTTGCTCCTGTATTTATTTAGAAAGTTTCTAGTGTATCTTCATTGCACATAATGTTTGGTTTTGGTATGAAATTTTAAATTTGTTACCAAAAGATTCTCCTTTGTTTATATTTGGAGCAAAAATGAATATTGTACTTTGGCAAAAGCTTTTTTTTAATCTTGAGATTATTTTGTGCTTTTAGATGTTTGTGTTTCTATTATGATTATGTATGTCAATAATTTTTCTAATGTTCATCCATCCTTATATCCCTGATATAAATTCATTTTGATCATTATGAATGATTTTTGGAAGGATAATTTTCTGTAATCTTTTTGCAAGGATTTTATTTAAATTTTTAAAATTAATATTCATTAATGACCCTGGTTCCTTTTCTTTGCTTTATCTTTCCTTGGTTTAGGTTTTAGAATTATATTTGCCTTATAAAAGGAACTTGGTAGAGTGCTTTCTTTCTTACTTTTGGCCAATAGTTTTGGTGTGTAGGTATTAAAGTACCAAACTACAGTATCAAAAGAGCAATTAATTCAATTAATCTTAACCAAAAGGCTTACTGAAAATGCAAAGTGATCACATAATATAAGTACAACATTTTCCCAATAAATTTCAATTCTTCTCTACCCCCAGTGCTCATAATGTCTTTTGGGAAATTGGACACACGTTTAAAGTCTTGGGAGGTATTAAAGTACACATGTGGAGAATGCATGTGGCTAGGACAATTCAACTCTGGAATTGTAGGCTTCATTATCCTTTATCATAGGGATTATTCATAAGAGTTCCTTGATGAGCATAACTTCTGTGTCTAATGGATGCTTTCGCTAAATGGAACTGTTCCATGAAGTTTTTGACTAACACCTCTCTGGGTATGATATCTCTGCCAGAGTAGATGACCTACTGCGCTACTTCCCTGATGCTCTGTTTCTAATCTGTTCCTTTGCTCATCTGGGCTGAATCCTTGACAGAAACTGTATTATCCATCACTTCCACCTTCTGATGTAGCTTCTGCATTCGGATGAAATGGTATTGTGCTTTCCTAGAAAAAGGCAACAGTTGAAAAAAAAGTCTCTGAAATGACTAATCTGCAGGTTTCTTATCTTTCTCCCACCTTCCAGCAACTATAGGTAGAAATGTAGAGAATCATAACCCCTGTCTAAGCAGACAATCACAGTTGCTGAGTATTCTCTTCAGTTAAAATAAAGCATATTTGCTGATCCTACTTCTCAGCAGAAGATGGCAGTAGAGACACTCCAGCCTCTGAGTCTTTCATTGGCCAGTCAATCTGCCCACTCTTCCTTAATTTTTCTTATTTCAGTAACTAGATTCTCTCCATGAACGAGCCCACCTTAGCTTGGTTAGTAGCCAAATTCTCAGTTTATCTATTAATCAGGGACATCACATTTGTCCTATTACCATACAACAGTTCCGGTGTTCCTATTTCCCCATTTACTATTCTCAAAGTTCTCAGATTCTGAAATTATTCACAACCAAATCACTGAAGCCTACTGTGTTTTTCATTCATTCAAAGGTTCCAAAGCCTGTCATTTATAAATGAGCAACTGGTATCTCAAAACAGAACTCCAAGGTTGACTGATCGGGTCAGATGTCTATCCTAGACAAGTGAGGGAGAGGTCACCCCCTTATATACTGAGGCAATTCTTGTTTAGGTAGTTAGGCGGTATAGTGGATAGGACATTGATCATGGAATTAGGAAGACCTGAGTTCGTATTCGGCCTTTTTCTGTGTGACTTTTGGCAAGTCACTTAACCTATCTTTGACTCAATGTACTCAACTGTAAAATGGGAACAATAATAGCTTTTTCCTCCCAAGTTTGTTGTCAGGATCAAATGAGATAATATTTGTAAAGTGTTTGCTTTAGTGTCTGGCACATAGTAAGCACAAGATAAGCACCTCCATCATCATCACCACCACCACCACCACCTCCATCACCACCACCACCACCACCACCACCACCACCACCACCACCACCACCACCACCACCACCACCACCATATCCATCACTACCACCTCCATCACCACCCCCCCAACATCATGATTATTTTTTCAGGTTGAGACTTGGCTTCTGATGTTTCTTCTAACTCTAAGATTCTTCAGTTCTATGACTACTGGCACTACGTGCTATTTATAACACTAAACTTTTTGATTCTCTTCTTGAAGAACATGTTTAGGAGCATGAGGCTTCTGAGCAGGTTCTGAGCCATCGGCTTGTTGCTTTTGAGCACAGGGTGTTGAAAACCAAGTTTTCCAGCTCTTTCTGAGGGAAGTGTGAGCCATCCTATTCAGCTACATTTTTTTGTGGGGGAGGCTTGTCCAGTGATTTCATCAAAGTAGGGTGCTCCCTGGTAAGTCCTTTTACCAATGCAGATTAGCAAATGTTTTGTAATTTATAGACTTCAATTTATAACCTAGAGTTCTGAGGGATGCAATGACTTGCTTAGAATCACATGACCAATATTTATCAGAGGCAGGATGTGAACCTAGGATGTCTTGAATCTAAAACCAGCTGCTTAGCCACTGTTACATTGCTGCTTTCCCCCTGTGATTACCTCCCATTTACAATGGATGTACTTAGCCTGTGTGTAGCTTGCATGTTATCTCTCTATTACAATACGAACACCTTGAAGTCAGGGACTATTTTTCCCTCTTTCTTTGAATCTCCCATGCTTAGCACAGTGACAGGCACAAGATAAGCACTTAAGAAATCTGGGTTGACTGACTGCTGTCAGAAAAGTCCCACTTTTTTTTTTTCGTGGCTTCATCATGAATCAAAAGTGATGCTTCGTTCTCTAAGCCTATTTTAGTTATTAGAATACAAATTCTGAGAGATTCTTTGAAGTTGGAAATGTTTTGACTATGGTCCCAGTGACAAATTAGTTTGTTATCCGACAACTACATTAGCCTAAATAAGAAGAGTTTCTTTAACAAAAGGCTGATCATCAGGTAAAGGATTTTTTTTAAGCTGATAAGTGATCCATAAAATGGACAAAAATGTACAATGATGCTCAATCCTGTACAGTTTTCTGTTTCTGTGGTAGCAGTAAATGCAATATACAATGCTAAGAATCATGTATTCTTAGACTATCAACAAATAGTTATTGAATATTGATATTTTAAAGTGTAATCTTTGACTATTGATCACCAAGTTCATATATCCTTTAGGGTATATAACACAAACATATTAATATTATCACTATAAGTACAACTGGAAGATCTAAACAAATTATAGTTTTTGATTAAGGTAGAAAAAGTACAAATACTTATGTCATACAAGCTGTCATTTCTATAGTCCCTATGGTGTGACTGCATAAACACTGGATTTGGAGTCAGAGTCTGAGTTGGTATGGTTGGAGGGGAAACTTTGATTCCCTGACTTATTGTGGTATTTCTACTTTTACTCTTGCGAGATCTTTGAGGTAATGATCCCTTTGTAAAAGCTAATTGATGAAATGGAATTGGAATGCTAATGACTGGAAGCTAAGAATTGGAAGTACACCCTTAAAATGGAGACTGAAGAAAGAACCATAAAGAAGAGATACCGCACCCTTCAGCTCCTGAGGAGGATATGTAACAGCCTGACTTTGGGGGTAATGAACTGAGAGAGTACTTGTATTGGAGCCTTCTCTATATTTACTTCTTACCTAGTTCAGTCCTTGACTACCCAGACTACTTTACCCTCAATTACCCAGGGCTCAATCCTTGACTACCCAGACTACTTTACCCTCAATTACCCATGGCTCAATCCTTGACTACCCAGACTACTTTACCCTCAATTACCCATGGCTCAATCCTTGACTACCCAGACTACTTTACCCTCAATTACCCATAGCTCAATCCTTGACTACCCAGACTACTTTACCCTCAATTACCCATGGCTCAATCCTTGACTACTCAGACTACTTTACCTCTTGTCCCCAATTAGATATTTTCCTCCCATCACTTTCCAACTTCCTTTTATGTGTCTTCTATTATTACAATCTAAGCTCCTTGAGAAAAGGGACTGACTTTCCTTTTGCTTGTATCTGTATTCCCATCATGCATCCCAGCCTGGCATATAGTAAGGGCTTAATAAATGCTTTATCTAATCTAGTAGAATAACCATTTAGGTATAAGAAGTCTGCCAGTCAGTGCCTTCTCTCCTTTATGGTCTGATGGGATATACAGCTACCCTGACAGCTATTATTTATAGTACTTGGTAGAAAAGAGGGCACTGAAAGCATTTTGTTGGATTAATTGAATTTCCCTATTCCTCTTTTCCAGAGTTTGATGAGTCTATGGACCAAACTTCGATTCCCTGAAGACCTAGGAGAATTTAACATTTCAAATGTTACATCTTGGAGTTTATTTTGTTTCTATTTCGTTTTGATGATACCATATGGTAAGAAAAACTAGAGCAGGAATTGAGAGGAAGGGTCTTGAGCTATAGTAATTCCACCAAGAGCAAATATATTGTATAAAATTATATCCTCCAATAAAATTTGATGGCTCATTAGGACATAGTGGTGGTCCTGGATTTTCCAAGGCTCTTCAAAAAGAGTACAAGTTCTAAGAGTTACTGCCAACATGGCAAAACTTTGAAGAGAACCCTAGCATCTGTTAGCATAGGACTAATACCACTAAGTTCAGAGAGTATCATAACTATGGATATGGCCACCCAGGAAAGACGTTTTGTGGCCATGACAACTTAGGAATTACTGTCTACTAAGACATGGATGAGTTGTGATCTATATCGGTTAAGAAAGTACACACATGGATGAACTCATGGTATTTTTTAAGAAAACATTGCACGTAAAAAATGGCAGGTGTTATTGATAAATAACAGAATCCTTCAGAATGGTGTGTAACCACTGAGGATGTCTGGAGGATGCCTCATGTTGTTCTATTTATTATTTAATCTGATGCTTTGATTAATATCCCTCGAGCATCTTCGATTTTGTTTATGTAAATAATGAAAATTTAGTGGGGCCATTGATTGCTATATTATTTCACATATTCTATAAACATGAACCAGGTTAACATTCTCTGGATTCACAGTGTAAATCTGTATTTACTTTATGAGCAAATGTAAAGATGTTCAATTTTTAAGAGTCCAAACCTAACATGAATCCAGGAACAAAGGATTTGTTTTAAAAAGTTGTAAAAGATTCAGTCATAGGATCATAAATTTGGAGCTAGTAGGGACCTCAGAGATACCTAGTCAAACCATTTCATTTTATAGATGAGTAAACTGAGGTATAGAGAAGTTAAATGACTTGCCCATCATTGTACAGGTGGCAGGATCTGAATTGAGGTTCTCTAACTCCAGTATCTATTCTCTTTCTACTGTACCACAAGATCAATCAAGTGGTAAGAGGCAGAGGTCCACTGGTCCTCTCATTGAACCTTGGTCCTCTCATTCTAAATTTAGTAGTTGAGACAACAAATATTTTACCTTGTACATGAGGAAGTTATTATTATCATCAATAATAACTCAAAATTATGTTGTACTTTAAGGTTTACAAAGAATTTTCCTCTAATAATCCTATTAGGTACACATTTTTAGTGTTTTATTCCCCACTTAGTAGCTGAATTCTGAGAGCTAAAGGGCCTTGGTCACATATTTAACAAAGATTAGTGCTAGGCCTTGAGCCTAGTTTCCCTTGACTCCCCATCCTACCATCTTTCTGCCACATCCCAGTGCTGTCCCACAAACCACTAGCTTGTCATATGAAGAGAAGCTGGGTAGGAGTCGCTACCTATCAAACTCTTACTCATCTTTTAAAGTCCTCTTCATGGAATCTCTTCTGTCAACCTTTCCCTGGTAACTGTAGCTCACATAAGCTTCACTCTCACTCTTCTCAATTTTTCCCTTTCTCTTTATACATCTTCAATTTGCCTCTCTCTGCTGACTCCTTCCACTCGGACTACAAACATGCTCATCTCTCCTTCATCCTAACCAAACCAATCAATCAAACCCAAACAATCTTTGCTTACTCCTGCTACTCCTTCAAGCAATTCTGCTATCTCTTTCCCCCTTCATGACAAAATTTCTGGATAAAATAATTGATATTTAGATAATATTTTAAAATTTATAAAATACTTTGCTTAAATTGTTTCATTTGAACTTCATAACAGCACTGGGAGGTAGCTACTAGCATTATCCTCATTTTGTAGATAGGAAACAATTTCAGAGGACCTTAAATAATTTCTCCGTGATCACACACCTTTTTCAGTGAGGTAAGATTTCTAAAGCGCTAGCCCAGGGCCTGACACAATTAGGCACTATATACCTATTTATTCTTTTCCCTTCCCCCTAGCGTCAGACATTGGATTTGTGTCTTCTTAGCACCAGATCCAGTACTCTAGTCAATATTTCAAGATTCCTCTCGTAGGCTGAATCCTAGCTATCTCCTTTGAATTTCCATCCCCTTAACATTACACCTCATATAATCTTTAACAATTTTTCATATATTTTCTTTTCACATAGGAGTAAATTTCCAACAAATAAGCTATTTCACTCCCAACACACTCACTCCTACCCCTAGCCTATCATAACAAATTAAACAAAGCCCCCTAATGTAGTGATTGCCAGGGACAGCACACATCACTTACCACTTTTGTAGTTTGCCATTTATTAACAAGAAGGATGCATGTTTTTCCTTTAAGAGCTTGGAACGAACAATTGCATTTGACTTGAGTTTTGCTGCCTCTCAGCTTTGTCTTTATCTACATTGTTTCAGTCATTGTGTATATATTGTCATGGTTCTACTTTCTTCACTCTGCATCAGTTCATATAAGGTTTTCTGTTACTCTGGGTTCTTTATATTTGTCATTCTGTGACACAATGATATTCCATTCTATTCCCAAACCCCAATGTGTTCAGTCATTTCCCAAGTATCAGATGTTTGTAATAATCTTTCAAATGGTTGCTCTGATTATATCACATTTTCATTAAAAAAAACCCAACTAAATAACTTTGAGTAGAAGCACCATTGCCTAGACTTTGTTTCAAGACTTGGCTCTGCTTAATTGATATATAACCTAGAACAAATCATTTCATGTCTATGGGCTTCAGTTTAATTTATAAAATGAACCATATGCATTAGACAACTTCTAAGGTTCGTTGCTGCTCGAATATTCTGTGATTTCGTATTCTTTATTACCTAGTGATAAAATCTAAATTCCCCTTGTTGGTGTTCAAGGTCTTCTACAATTTGGCTCCAACCTACCTTTCTAGGCTTATATAATTCCACTTATTCACCGCCATATATTTTACTTTCCAACTTTGGAAGAAACGAATCTCTAGTCTGGATATTCATTAAAATATGCCAGAGAAAATTTATTAATATGCAAGCATTTCTGTTTAGAGAGAGGTCCAGATGGAGAGAATTCTTTCAGTTAATCAGAATACTCTCTTTTCCTCAAGCAACTTCCAACTTACATTTTATAAAATTGTGAAATGAAAGACAAAGTTCCACAGCAAAGTAAAATGATACTTAAAATTTATGGTTTGGGATTTCCCAAACAGGAATTGTGCCCATCTTTAGAATAAATATCTTCCTCAAACAACTTATTCTTTCTTAGCTGTGACCTTCAAGGATTCCCTTTTCAAAGATGGACAAAGAGATATTCACTTAATTGGATTAAACAGGAAGACATTCCCACTCTTAGTCTGATCACAAAAAAACAAAAACAAAAAAATTGGACCAACTCTTTCAAATGCACCCTCCCTGAAAATGAATATTTTCCATTCAAGGAATACTGATTAGATCTCTGATTCAAGTGAGAACAGGGACTTCAGATTAAGACACTATCATAATGGTATTTCTTAATTTTTCTAATAAATCTGAAGTCATAGTTCTACATGCTTTCACCACCAAACTCAATAGCTTTCCACTTTTCATTCACATCCTCCCCTCTTCTGCTTCTGTGTCTTTGCTCACACCATCCCTGATTTCTGGAGGGTATTTCTCCAACCACCTCTACCAAACAAAGACTTCAAAGGCAGAATCAGGGTCCACCAGTTCCTCGAAGCCTACCCATTCCCCCAAGCTGAAAATCCCCCCTCTTTGTTTTCATAGCTCCTCAGCTAGGCTTCTCTTTTGTACTTAAAGTATTCTCCTTTGCATTACAGTCAGTATATCTCCATCAGCTGATTTTACCTGCCTCCTGTCCCCCAGCTCTATTCAAGAAATTACAGTTGGAGATGAGTTCTGAAGAGCCAGGTAACAGAAATAAGTTTATGTTATGTTTTAGAAATGAAAGGCAGAGTTTTGGGCATTATGAGAAATGAAGAGTTCTTTTTGTTAAAGTAAGAGGGCTAGCTTGCTATTGTCTGCTAGAAAGACATGGGAATCTGTAAAAACAAAATTTCCAGCTCTAGGAGACAGCAGCTTTTCGTAGGAAGCAGGTTAAGAGAGTATGAATCCTGGTAGTCTAGAAGAGAGTCTTTTTTGGAAAAGGAATTCAGCTCCTGAGAAGGAATCACTTTCGGCCTTTTCCTTTGAACTTTCCCATTGAGAATAGTGTGGAGGAGGGAGAAGGAACTTTTTTCTCCTTCCTTTTCCCCAATCAGCCATGGAGCTTTGTGTCTGAGCTACTAACACATTGAGAAACAACACACCCAGCAGGGAGCACAGATAAGCAATGGAGATGGTTCCAAGGAGTGTGATACCTGACAGCAGAGAGGACAGACAACTATGGATTGAAGAGAATATTAGGAGCAAGGGAAGTCAAACTGTGGAAGAAATCAGCTTTAAGGAAACCAGGTGAGTCACCTGCCCAAAGGAGGTGCTCTTCCCAGGGGGAACATGAGGATACTATGAAAAGAGATGGGACACTGGGGCCCTGCACTGTTAGAAATGTGAGATATCAAGGCTGCATGTGCACTCTATCTGTGGGCCTCATTACCAGTGTACTCTATGTCTACATCCACTATTCCTTTTTACTCTGTGTGATTTCTGGGAAAGTGTGCCCCAGAAGGTGTGGGGAAATTGTTGCAATTGTTATTACTCTGGCATCTTAATACCTTTTCTTTGTGTCTAGTGGCTGATTATTAAAGACAAGAGGACAGCAGGAATCTCATGAGCTATAGTTTTAGGAGTGTAGAACCATAGAGCACCTTGTACCCAGGGTATTTAGCTTGCCCTTTGGGGATCTCACCTACAAGTTGGGAGAGTGCAAAAGAATATTATAAATTAAGATATACTATAAAAATCTAGCCTATTGACTATCTGGGGTACTTGACCGGTGGTCTGATGAGTTTAAGTTGTGGGCCATCAATCATACTTTGAGAACCGTTCCCTCAAACAATTTTTTCCACTGTGGAGGCTTTAAAGCAAAGAAAAATTAAATAAATCTTGCCAGTAATGTGGCATCCAGAATCAAATGTTTTGTGAAAATGTTTTGAGTTATGAGAATAACTTTAAGCATGAGATCTTTTCTGGAGAATCTGGTTTATACGTATGCTTGTAAGTGTGTGTTTCTATGCACACACATTTCTATGTATATATATGCACATATATATGTGAGGAAGAGAGAGAAAACTCAAGAATTTCTCCCCCATGTCACACTGACTTCCTTTGTGGCCTCAGAGAAGTCATTTCAACTCTCTTCCTGAGTTCCTCCAGCTGTAAAGTGGGAACTGCTAATAACTAATAATGTATTTCATAAGGTTACTGTGAGGCTTAAGTAGTCGGTGTTTGTCAGAGGCAGACCAAGAGGATAAAGCATTTCTATATTGTGAAGCTAAACTGAATCAATTAACTTGCCAACTAAGCATTAATACTTCAAAGCAGGTTGTGTTTTCAAATGCTCAAATTGAAATACCCAGTCCATAAGGCATCAGGCTGAGGGGGCTTATTCTTATGGTGATGATTTCATAGACTGAAGGACAAATGAGGTGAATTCTCATCCCAGCTCCGTGTGTGTGTGTGTGTGTGTGTGTGTGACAGCGAGCAGATTGTCTAATCTTTCTGCTTGTTAGTTTTCCAACAGACCAGAAGGGGATAGTTAATATCTGTGCCCATTTCTCATAGATGTATACGAGACTCAGTAAGGTAATGAATCATGTATATGGTGCTTTAAACCCCTCTGAGAAAAGGTGCATTACAATAATCCCATTTTATAAATGAGGTTCACAGTAATGAGAGTAGTCACAGTCGTCATAGTAGACACAGTTGATGTGTACTTAAATAATGGGACAAGTTAAGGACTGAAGTTTCACAGAGAAGGAACCGGAGACCTATAGATGTTGGCACTTGCCTCAAGTCACACAGGTGAATTACTGGGGTTTGAGCTTAGCTTCTCTAATTCAAAATCTAGCCTTCTTTTCATTATATTGCAGAAGAGAGATAATCCATAAGGCCATGTTGCTCCTAAAGAATCTGTAGGCAGTTTTACTGGTGTGGGAAAATGTTTCTTTTGCTTTAATCAGCTTTTTCTCACCTGTTGAGCCAATTCATTGTCAGTGGAGGGTTTCCTCATGAAGATCAGCCTTTTTGCTTATAGTTTAGAGGAGGAGGGGAAAAGATCTTTTGCGAGAAAAAGAGCCTGGTTCGCATGCCTCATTCAAGAATTATTACTAGCTATAGAGTACAATGTTATATGGGCTTATAGAAATCAAATCAAGTCTTGAGAGGAGCCCAGAAAGTATAATGGCTGTTGTTAAATCTTGAGCCCTGTAGGATGCAGGGGTGGAGTAAAGGGAAAATATTGGGTTTAAATTGAGTTGTAATTCCAGCCAAGCAAACGTAGTTGTGATGGTGAAACAACAGATGCAAAAAGTCTCAAGAACCCCAAGCATTAGAGAGACTGGCTTCTACCCAAACTCCTGTACAGTTACAAGAAAAGAGTCTTGCATTCCCACTGAGGCAAAACCTTTAAAAACAAAGCAGCCATCTTTCTCACCAAGGAAAAAAGAAACAAAGAAATAAAAAAAAAAAGAAAAAGAAAAGAAAGAAGACAAATTCCCCCCACGTCACCCTGCTACCTCACACTCACAAATTAAAACAAAGGAGTTTGCAATGAATGTGTTATAAGAAGTCCGAAGCACACTGAGCAGAGACCTACTATACTAGCAAGGCAAATAGTTTTACCAGAGAGACAGATTTTGTGTAATGCCTAGTATATTGTTGGTACCCAAGAGGCCAATTATTATTCCTGTGATTATCAATAAGGCAGCCTTAAGGTAGGAGGAAAAAGAAACTGTTAATGTTTTCTCACTAACCAAACTTTTTATCCTCCTTTCCTCATCCACCATTTTAGGAGAGAAGGGGGGAAAAAAGAAAGAAGAAAACAAGGGATTAGTAGAAACAAATGTAAAAGTACTGTCTATCCCCATTTCTGGAACACATTCACTTTTCTTTCATCTTTTTTTTACCTCTTTGAGTTCTAATAGGGAGAGTGCTAGACCTAGAGTCAGAAAGATTTTGAAATCCAATCCAGCCTCTGACACTTACCTAGCTGTGTAACCCCAGAGAGTCACTTAAGTGCTATTTGCCTCAGTTTCCTCATCTGTAAAATGGGGCTCCTACTAGTACCTACCTCCCAAGGTTGTTCTGAGGATCAAATGGGATAATTGTAAAGTGTTTTGCAAACCATAATTCACTATATAAACACAAGTTATTATCATTAGAAATCCCTCATTTCCTACAAAAACTCTAGTCAAGCACCATGTTCTCTATGAAGCATTTCCTGAATTCCACTGCTAGGGCCACTTCTCAAAATTTTACCTTTCATTCATCTTGTTTATAGTTCCATGACTTAGGTATATGTCATTTCCCTGATAGAATATAAGCTCCCTGAAAGCGGGGGTTATTTCATTTTTATCTTTGTATATCTGGTGCCTAGCACTGTTTGATTTTTCAGAACCCCTTGTAGCAACTCAGCAGTAGGGCTGTGGAATCAAAACACTAAAAGAAGTTGAGAACCATCCTCTTTGCCCTCTCCAGATCCCACAAAGAACCATATTTGTTATACTGTCATTAATACTTATTGTTATAATATTTATAATATTAAAATGCAATGTTACATTGTGGTGTTATAATGCTACTGTAGTAAATATTATATTATAAATATAACATAATAATTACTGCTACAGTAACAGTAAAAATTAAAAGTGAGACAAGAGAACAGTATGTATTTGTGCTCGTCTGTCTGTCAATGGGTTTCCTCCTTTGTGACTTTAGCCTGTACTTGGTCTACAATCATTCATTTTTTAAAAAAGTTCTTTTTTCTGCTGTCCTTTATGAACTTAGAACATATAGCTTCAGGGGGAAAAGTCACTCATTTTATTCCCTCTTCTAAAAGTGTATGCTTTCAATGTTGAAAGGGCACTGTCTGATGCTATTTCCTTGACATAGCCCTTTGGACTTGACATCAGTTCTGATGAAACATACAGGAAAGATCTCATCAGCAGCTTGGACACATACTTCTCTCCTCACAGCAGAGCTGTAGTGTCTGCTCAGGGAAAAGAGGATGTGGGGCATCCTGTTATGATAGCAGCAATCATGTTGCCTCAGGGTAAATGAAGTCTTTATGTAGGGAACAGTACCCTTCTGGGGAGGGACTTTTTCAGTCAAATTCAATTCCAAGCCAAATCTGGGATCCCAAGTCTATTAACCTGGTTTTGTTCCATGTGGTTTAAAACAGCAGTATGACTTTGTAGGAATACAGCAGCCTATTAGATTGTTAGACATATTTACGATGATGATTTTTTAAAAATTTTGGAACTAAGAAATAATTGTGGGAAAAGTCCAGCTCACTAAAATTCAGAGGAGCCTAATGCTTTTTTCCTCTCAAACTGGGAGAACTGAGTCACTCAGTCAGGGGACACTGGAGATCACTTCTAGCTTTCTGATTTTCTGGTATGAGTCATAGAAATAACTTCATCCTCATTTTGACTATTTTAGGGGGGAAAAAACCTACCAGAGGTGAGAGGCTTGCCCTAACGACACTGGATCATTTTTTAAGGGAAGGAGGAACAGCTGAATGCCACATTCCATGCATGGTTCTCCTTTCCTCCCACCCTGCTCTACTCAGCCAATATGTTCTATAAGCTTTTATTACTCCCTTGTGATGCTGGCCCCAGAAAGTTGGACCTATGGCTTAGATTCATGGGAAACTGCTTGCTCTGTTATTTGAAGTTGACCAATCTGTTGTCTGACACTGAGTAGAGGATCTCTCTTGGTGATTTTGAAGGAACCCACCTTTTTCTTGTTTCCAGGAGCTTGAAACTTCTGTACTTAATCACAAAGTATCCTAGTGGGACCAAGGTTGTGCCCAAGGAGGTCTGGTTCAAGTCCCTAGAACAGGGATTCTTAAAATTTTTTATATCAAAGCTCACTTTGGTAGTCTGATGAAGCCCATGAGCCCCTCTTCAAAATCATTTTAAAAACACCTAAAACAAAATACATAGGATTCCAACAGAAGCTAATTGTAATACAGTTATTAAAATATTTTTTAATAAGTTCATGGACCAAAGTTTAAGACCCGCTACTTGAGACATTCTGCTGAAGGTCCAGTGTTAGCCAGTCCTTGAGATGACCCATTTCTAACTTGCTGCCCACAAACAGTGTCTGCTAATGTCCCACTTATCATTACCTCCACTGCATTGTAATAAATTGCACTTAACAATTTGTTAATCCTTTTTTTCTTGTTCTTTCTACCTGCATTTCTTCATTCCTAATCTCTTTATGTATTTCCATAATTGGAGCAGAGAGATTTAAAAAAAGTGAGGAGCTCTCATTCCATAATCTAGGGGCTGATTACAGTTATCCCTTCATGGGGGGTAAGGGCCCCAGCAATCTGAAAAATCTGCATAAAGTTTCTTGGCCCTTTGTTCATACCAGAAAAGTCTGATTTTGATATTAAAAGATAAAATATGTTGATATTATACAATACTATACATATATTTTATGCATTTCTGAATTTCTAAACTTTTTTTTGTGTATTGTCTGCTGGCCTTTATGCGTCTCCTGTGGCTTCCACAAAATTCCCATTTAATTCTTACTTCCCCCCTCCCCCCATTGCCATTTAATTTCTTATGCCAACCTTGGATATATTAAAACCACAATGGAGAAATTCACAATGTGGAAGGGATAACTGCATTTGCTTTGTGGATTATTCAGGCCCCCTGCTTCCTTCCTGCTCGGGTCTCTCAGTTAAAATGCAGCTCTTACAGCTTGACATTTAAAACTCGTGTCCCTAGGATCATAGCTTTAGAACTGACAGAGACAAAATGGAATAATATTGGTAGAATGCTTTTCATAGTGCAGGCACATAGTAGGTACTTGATAAATGCATGTCCTTTCCCCTCTCTCTTTTTCCTCTAGCACATGGTTTGATAAGTACTTGGTACATCTTTCTGAGGGTGTGTAGGATGTAACACAAGTAAATAGCTATAGTAGTCACTCAGTCAATACATATTTATTATCTACTGTATATAAGTATTGTAAGTATAATAAAATATTTAGTGAAGGAATTGTTCAAAACTAATGCCTGATAAGAAAATGGAATCACATGCGTAATTCTCTTACCTCTCCCCCAGTAACCATCTCCCCCAATCTTGGTCTCCTTATCTTTGCTGATTGACAAGGCAGCCTAAAAAGATTTCTACAACGTCAGACAATGAGGACAAGTGCCCAGCGGTGGTATGACTTTCATTCTAAAAAGTCAAAATGTCTAGGCCACCCTTGCTTTTCCTCCTGAGTAGTCCACCAACGTTTGTTCCCCATGATGCCAGATAATGCAATTATCTGTTGCAGAACTACTTTCCATGAAAAGGATTTAATATTGTATCAATGTAAACTGAGATTTCTTCACTCTCATCTGTTACCCATCTCCCTGCCTTTTTGAGTAACAATTGCTTATTGAGAAGACTGGTGTTTTACTGATGATAACAAGGTTGGAGACTGCTGTTCTTACCAATGGGTGATATTTCAAGAAGGTGTCTTACAAGCTGTAACTGCAAGGAAAGCAGGATTTTTTGCTACTTTTCTGGACTGAGTTTTAGCTAATCAAGTGCCTTTGATTGAGTCTTGCCTTTGATTGAATAAATCGAGAATCTTTGTTTGGAAACAGTATATATATTGTATTACTTGGAGAGAGAAGCAGAGCTGAGAGAAGCAGAGAGAGAAATAGAGCTGAGAGGGAGAAGAGAGCGTGAGTGGGCTAGGGGAACTTGCTTATGGGGAGGCCTATCAGAAATAATGTTTGTGAGGTAGATACTCCTTCTATTGATCTGTACTGATTTCTCAGACAGAAGTCCTGTCTTGATGGTGCTGGTAATGCATATAACTATTGTTATAGCCCTGGTAAACTTTGTTTTCCTAGGAACAGAAGGTGTGGGCAGGAGCCCCTGGAGCTTGCTGTCAGGCAGAAGCAGGAGGAGTTTGGAGTGGAACAGTCCCTAGTGAGCTGAGACAAGGAGCAGGGGCAGAGAGCTGCCTGGGTGTGAACCCAGGCAAGAACTGGGAGTGATTGTCCCACGGAACAGGAAACCTTGGGGTTTGGAAGTCAGCCTGGAGTTAAGATGAATGAAGACTTTGCTTGGACACTGTGTATTGACTAAAAAGATTGTTTTTACAGTGACCTAGGTGGTGGATGATGTGGTATTTTCTGCCATCCCTTAAGGGTACATTGTGCTAGGGAAGACCATAACCTGGGACCCCCTGACTTTGAAGATGCAATGACATATGCTATGCACCATATCACATACTGAGTGTTACGAGATACATATATGTAATAAAAGATATAGTTTGCTTAAGGATGTTGCTATGAATGCTACGCTTTACTTTATTGAATAATGTTTAGTTTATTGCTGAATAAATAGAGAATTCATCACACTATGCAATTAAACCCTTAAAATTATTCACAGCAGCAGTCCTCAGGCTGTGGCGCCGTGGTTGGTGTTACACAAGTGAAATCAATGTTGCTAGTCAGGAAGTTCCTCTTTGTTCTAAGTTCTTCAGGCCAGTCTGGTTGGTGTGATGAAACTCTGTTGTCAGTATGGGAAAAATCAGATTTGGAGCATAATGTGTAGGTATTTCTGAGACCACCCACGGATCAAAAATATAAAGGGGAAGTATTCCTTTTAAATAACGACTCATCTGCCAAAAATGACATTTCTTCTAAAATGGTTCAGATCTATAGGAAGATCTCACACTTGGGGATGTTAGATTCCTGGGTTCTATTTACACCTTCATGCTTCTTTGTGCAAAATGCTTAGGAAGTAGTTTTTTACAATCCCCAAGTCACTATTTATAACATGTTCCCTTCCCAAGGAATCATTAAAATTTTCAGATGGATTTTTTCTAATTTTCTGAATAAAAAAAGGTCTGCATTTGCCCAAAGTGTTCCTTTTGTTTCTGTCATATTTCATGCTCCTCTGGCTCTTAGCCTTACCTCATTCCATTCCTCTGAAACCTAACCCTTTCTTTATGACCAGGTACAAATATCCTCTCCTCTTTAAGACTTCCCTCAACTATCCCAGGCTGAAGTACTTTCTTCCTTCTCCTAAAGCAGTGATTGCTATTCATTTAACTTAATTCCATAATTTAACAAATATTAATTAACTAGTTATTGTAGCTACCACTTAATGTAGCCCTTGAAGATTTGCAAAGCACTTTGCATATGTTATTTCACTTGATCCTCTTAACAACACTGGGAGGTCAGTGGGATTATTATCTCCATTGTATAGATGAGGGAACTGAGGCTGAGAGAGGTAAAATGACATATTCAGCATAGCCAGTGACTGACTAAGGAAGAATTCTAATTTAGGTCTTCTTGACTTCATATAAAGATAAAAATGACACAGTCCTTGCCTTTGGGCATCTTACATTCTATTTAGAGTTGATGAGTGATGGTAAGGTCATGAAAAGTACAAAAATACACTGATAAGAATAATGCGAAGTAGTAATAAGTATATTAGCTAACATTTATATATGGCATTTTAGGCTTTATAAAGGGCAACTAAGTAGCCCAGTGGACAGAGCTCTGGTTCTGAAATCAGGAAGATACTTATTCCTGAGTTCAAATCTGGTCTCAGACACTTTACCAGCTGTGTGACTTTGGACAAGTCACTTAACCCTGTTTGACTTAGTTCCTCATCTGTAAAATGAGCTGGAGATGGAAATGGTAAACCATTCCAATATCTTTGCCAAGAAAACCTCTAAAAGGGTCATGTAGGGTTTTGGACATATTGAGGTAGAGGTGGCAGTGAGCCTTCTGAGTAAGACTTGATGTCTTTTAGAAAGTTGTAGATGTGGGGTGAACTCAGTAGAGTGATTACAACTGTGAATCATGTTAGGATTCTTTAAATCTCTCTAAGGAAGGATAGAAGCAAGGATGTTTCAATAAAAGCTTGACAACAGATGCTCTGAAAATATAGGATGAGTGATGTACTTTAAAATTAGCATTTTTATCTTTAGTTTTTTATTTTCCCTAATTACATGGAAAAACAAATTTTAACATTTGTTTTTAAAATTCTGAGTTCTGAATTCTCTCCCTCTATTCCTGTGCCCCCTTACTGAGAGAGCAAGTGGTGTGATATAGGTTATACATGTGTAGTCATGTATACATGTGTAGTCATGTATACATGTAGTCATGAAAAACATATTTCCATATTAGTCATGTTGTGAAAGAACACAGAGACAAAAAAAAGCCCAAGAAAAGTAAAGAAAGTAAAAACAGCATGCTTCTATCTGCATTCAGACTCTATCAGTTCTTTCTATGGGGATGGATAGCATTGTCCATTATAAGTTCTTCAGACATGTCAAGACATTGTGTTGCTGGGAATAGCTAAGTCTGAATGATACACTTTTAAGTATAATATATATTAACATTTCCCCATCACTTTCTTAAGTTTAGAAATGAAAAAAGACAATAAATCAAGTTTTGTTTTATAGTGTTTGCTGATTTTCAAAGTGTAAAATTCTCATGCTAAAAATTTAACAGTTGGCTCTCTCGAGCTCAGGCTGGCTCTAGCACATCCCCAAGTGAGAGACATTTTCCCCTGCCCCCCACTTTCACTGTGAGCCCATGGCAGGGGGATACCTTGCCTCCCTAGGCAAGCCAGAGCTAGAGCGGCCCCTTTGTAGGAAAGGAGGAGAAGGTAAGTGCTCCTGCCCTTCTTGGACCAGCATCAGTCTGTGTTGTTTCAAAGGAAAAAGCAAATGAATGGAAAATGCTTATTATCCAGACCATGATATGAAGTTAGACTGACAGTTCATTGAATTAATCCATCAATATTATGTACCAATGGCAGATGAACAACAGGTTGGACCCAGAACTGAAGATGAGGAAGAGAGGAAGCTGGTTTGCATGTGGGCAATTGTGCAATACTTTTAATGATGTCAAGGTGTTCCCTGACACATAATCCCATAATCTTTTGAATGTCACTGTTCTCCCATTGATGATGTAGGATTGGGAATCCTGGAATTCTATAATCACTGGGACATTACAATGGTAGGGGACCCAAAGGGCATTGCAGAGATGCATGATGGGTATAGGTAGGCTTTGGTCTTTTTCCAAAGATGGTTCCCCGCCCCCCCCCAGAAGTGGCACAAGGGTTATCAACCAGGAATTATCTGATCAGAGAAAAACATGGTCCAGGAGGCAACAAGAGTAAAACAAGAAAATAAATCAGCAACTTGAGATCTGTACTGGCACTCCAAGAGGGAAATGAATAGCCCAAAGTCACCAGAATGTTGGTTACATCATTATGGAACATTCATGGACAAGAATTGCATAGGATGAGAAAATGGGAGTATGGGCTGGACTTATGATGGGAATACCCATGTGATATAATCTGATACTGATACTGATGCAATCACACTGAGGCAATCAAAGGTCCACCAAGGTAACCTAAAGGTAATCTAAAATATTCATTAAGTGCCTACTATTTGCCAGGCACTGTGCCTAAGGATAAAAAGGAAACTAAAAGCCATTTCCTGTCCTCAAGAAATTTACATCCTACTGGGAGAAACAACATATGAATGCTTAGGTACATACAGAAAACACAGAGTAGATGGGAGGTCATCTCAGAGGGGAAGACACTAGCATGTGGCAACATTAGCAAAGGCCTCCTGCAGAAGGTGGGATTTGAGGTCAGGGATACTGAGAGGTAGAGAGGAGGGAGAAGATACCAGCCTTCAGGAATGGGAGACAGTGAGCACAAAGGCATGGAAATGGGAGATGGAGTGTGTGAGGAATAGGTCAGTGTAGCTAGATCATGGAGAATGTGGAAAAGAGAAAAGTAAAAGGTAGATCCAAGTATTATATTCTCCATAATGCCCATTATAGAAGCTAGTCATAAATCACAGGTTTAGGATTGGAAAGGAGAAAAGATCAAGTCCCACCCTGTCATTTTATAGATGAGGAAACTGAGTCAGAGAGAAGTTGATTGATTTGCCCAGAGTCAGAAAGCTACTATTTGAGGCCAGTTTTGAACTTGGACCTTTCTTACTCTACCCAATAAAACATAGGTATCAAACATGATGTACTCAGGCCCTTTGACCCACAGTACTTCAGAGTATAGTCTGCACTTGATTAAAGTGTAATTAGGAAATGTTTAATGAAATAAATACAAATACAATAAAACATAGATAATTTTAATATGTGATTTTCTAAACATGGTCCATAAGGATCCTTAAGAGAGTTTAGCAATGATGCAGCTGCACTACACCATGCTTCCTCTCAGGTAACATTAACATTAAGCTTTAAGCAATGCAATACATGTATTATCTCATGTATTTCCCACAACAGCCCTATGAAGCAAGTGTTATTGCTATCTGTGTTTTAGAAATAAGCAAACAGATTGAGAGGTGGGGGACTTGCTTGTGGCCATGCATCTGGCAGAGGAATTTAGAAGGAGACAAGTCTTCACCAAGTCTAACACTTTAGCCACTTTGCCATGAGTGGTACTCAACAAACACTTGTTAGTTTAATTAAATATAATTAATTAAAAATTTTTGGGAGTGGCAATCAGGTTGAAGTGAACTGCCCAGGGTCACATAACCAGTAAGTATCTGAGTTTGGATTTGAACTCAGGTCTTCCTGACTTGAGGGTTAATAATACTCTATCCACCTTGCCACTCAGCTGCCCCTGATCTTATTTTTACAAGTTTTTGAGTACCCTTACAAATCAATGAAATGAAGGGTCGAACAATTAATTGTCTGTTGAACTTAATCAATTGACACAATCCATCTGGGTGATTATGGTTCCCAATTCCCCCTTTTAGCTAAAAAATAGGTTTTTATACATCGGCTAAACTTAATGTAGTATTCCAGCTAACAAGTTCATACAGATCATTAGAAAGCTGGGGCAAGGTCCAGGAGTTCAGAACTTATTTGGAAACCAAAGGGCTGCAAGTTCTACTCTCTGCACTTTTACTGGCTGCTTGGCTGACCTCTGGATGAGTCTTGGTAAGGGGCCTATTTTCTGCTTATTCGTTGGTCAAGATAAATGGCATTGTTGCCATAGAGTTGATCTATGAGGGTCATAGGTGTGTGTTTTAAAGTAATGTGGTCTAGGTGGAAGTAAATTCCTGCTGTGATGCTTTCACTTTTGTTTTTATAAAAGAGACAACAAAGCTATTGCCCTACCCAACTCTACCCCACCCCTTGCCATTTTTTTCCTCCTAGGAAATACCTCGTGTATATCTAATTGCATGTCGATTTATAGAAAGTCTCAGGACAGCCAAGGGTATTAAGAAGGGTATTCAGATAAGCGAAGGAACTAGAACTTTCTGGACTGAAATAGAAGGTTCTAGACGTCAAAGTGGGTCCAGAGAATGGACAGGATAGAAAAAAGGGGACACTATGTTGGAGAAGCGAGAGGGTTCGGTGACGGAATAGGTAGCTTTCCTCTTGGATAAAGAAAGTTTCAGCCACAAAAACCAGGCGTCTTTGCAAATTACAAGTGTGGAATATTTTTCGTAGAGGTTTCCTTTGATGGCAATCAATCAACAAGCATTTATCAAACACCTACTATGTGCCAGACACCAAGAAGACACTAAGAATGAAATCTAGCCAGAGCCTGTTAATTTTCCCTTTGACATCTCTCCGACATTGCCCCTTTTCTCCTCTGATGCTGCACTCTGGTGCAGGACCTTATCCACTCATTTCTGTATTATTGAAATAGCCTTCTGATAGGTCTTTTTGTCTCTCCCTGCTCAAATCTATTCTCCATGCAGCCACCAAAGTGGCTGGTCTAAAGCACAGGTCTGATTGTGTCACTCTGCCTCCCTTACTCAGCTCAGTAAACTCTGGCTCCCAACTGTCTCTTGGATCAAATATAAAATGCTCTGTTTGACATTTCAAAGACCTCCATAACCTATCCTCCTCCTACCTTTCCAGTGTTTTTACACTTTTCTCCTCAATGTGTACTCTTCTATCCAGTGACACTGACCTCCTGGAAGTTCTACTCCATCTCTTGGCTCTGAGTGTTTTCTCTGGCTATTCCCATGCCTGAAACTCCCTCCTCCTCCACTCCAGCTATGGGCTTCCCTGGCTTCCTTTAAGTCCCAACTAACATCCCATCTTGCACCGGAAGCCTTCTCAATTCCAGTGCCTTCCCTGGGTTAATTATTTTCTATTTATCCTGTATATAGCTTTCTTTGTATATATTTCTTTGTATATTGTCTCCTTCATTAGACTGTGTGAGCTCCTGTCTTTTGCTTCTCTTTGTATCCACAACTCTTAATATACATTGCTTGACACATAGTAAGTTCTTAATATCGATTTCTTGAGATAATAGATACATATATTTATGTATCTAGAAAATAAGTACCAGAAAAAGTCTAAGGTAGCTTAAGAAGAGAGGGCACTAGCAATTGGAGAGAATCAGGAAAACCTTCATATAGATGTTTCTTGAGCTGCACCTTAAAGGTAGAGAGAAATTCTATAAAGTACAGGTGAAGAAGTATCTTCCAGTGACAGCCAATGCAAAGGCATGGAGGTAGGAGATGGAGTTGTTCCTGTGTGACGAACAGCAAATAGGTCAGGCAATTGGACTTTAGAGTACAAAAAGGGAAGTGATGTATGATGATGCTGGAAAGATATGTTGTGGAAGGTTTTAAAAGTTAAACAATAGATTTTATATCTTATCCCAGGAGTAAGTTTGGGGGGCTTTAGCAGAAAAGACACGGTTTGCAATAGTTTCTGTGAGGTACAGGACAGAGAATCAGGTAGGTCAGAACAAAGGAGTTGCCATTGCTTCAGTGAGGAGGACCTAAAAGAAGTTGGATGACATTTGTTTATAGTGTACTAGTCAGCGTGGTTGTATGGTTTCTCCAGTTTTATTCAGCAGCACATGAATAGGTGTAAAATAGATAAGTACAGTAGAGGGACTAATCTGGGGAGGGATGAGGTTCAGCAAGGGACAAGCAGTGATTAGACAAAAGGGCTTGAGAGCAGAGGATGATAGGGAGTTGAACTGGTTAGCCATCATGTTGAGTTTGGAAAGAGAGGAAAATGAAGTCAGAGTAGGGATAATGGCTTGAGAAACTATCGAGTGGGTAGTGACTAGAGGTTACAGGGTGGATAAACAATAGGTTTAGGAGGGATGAAGCATCAGGAGAGATGGGTTGATAGAAGGGTCAGTAGTTAGATGGAGGAGTGCCAGTTTTTGATTGAGAAAGTGGTCCATTTGAGGTTATAGTAAGATCCAGGGCATGATCATCCCTGTATGTGGCTGAGATGAATTGAAGAAGCAGGTCATGGGATATAAGATGACTGGGAATTGGAAGGTTGGGAAGTTTAGTTGTTTTCATTTGTGTCCAACCTTTTGTGATCCCATTTGGGGTTTTCTTGGCAAAGATACTGCAGGAGTTTACCATTTCCTTCTCTAGCTCATTTTACAGAGGAGGAACTGAGGCAAACAGGGTGAAGTGATTTACCCAGGGTCACACAGTTAGTCTGAGGCCATATTTGAACTCAGGAAGATGAGTCTTCCTGGCTTCAGGCCCAGCACTCTATGCACTGCGTCACCTAGCTGTACCACAGGGAGTTTAAGAGAGCATCAGTACTGATGCTCAAGTCCCCTACTATAAAAGCAGGAGTTGGGAAGGAGAGGAAGATGGTGATCTAGGTATTGAATTTCTTGAGAAAGTAGGGAGAATAACTTGGGATTTGTTAGAGAACAGTCATAAAGACCTAGGTGAAATGGGGAATTTTAGTGGAGTGAATTTCAAAAAAGTGAAGGTTGTTGGATGATGGTGATAAAGGGGGAGGAGTATATGCATTTATTAAGTACCTACTAAGTGCCATGCACTGTGCTAAATACTTTATAAATATTATCTCGTGTGATAAAAAAAGAGTTGGGAAATTGCAGTGGGGAGCAGATTTTGCCCAACCCAAATCCACGCATGATTTGGGAACAAATTCAATTCAGAAAGGTTTATGGGATGTTATGTGCACAGCATTGTGTAGTGTCTAAAAGAGTTACAGTGATCCCTACTGTCAGTGAGGTGATTATCTCGTATGCTAAGATGAGAGAGACATAGGACTGTAATGCAGATTAATATATAATAAACAAATTTTATGAAATTCTGGAGGATGGAAACTGGGAATGGAGAGTAGAAATGGGGTGGGGAGGAGAGGTGGCAAGTGATCTGGACCTTGGAAGATGGGCTGAATTTCAATATTTTTGAAAGTGACTTTGACTTTTAGTCCATTAGACTGTAGGACCACACTCTACATGGCCTCAGAGAGTTCCCAAAAGGTCTACTTTCTTCATGGAAGTAACTCAGGAAGAAGAATCTGACTGAATTAATTTGGATTAATATCAACTGTCTCCCTGCCTCCTCCAAGGACATCTCTCACCCCCTTAGCTTCACCCTCTATTCTCATACCTTTTTGACTATCATGGAAAACTCAGAGAGGAGAGTTATTTGCTTGTAACCTCAGAGCCACCTAATCTAATGGTCTTTGAGTTTAGAATTGCAATTCTGGGTCATTCCCAAACTAGTCCTTTTGCCAAATAACTGTTTGGGTTGCATGCATGGTCACACAAATGGAAGTTATGGAACGACATCAGTCTATAGATATTAAGATAGGGGAACTATTAAAGGAAACCCCTACTAAGCAAGAAATCTTTGACAGAACCTGAGGTCATTGTTGTGAAATGCATAGAAATAGAGTACTTTATGAAAGCTTTTGTTTTATTTATGTCACTCACAACCAAGATCCTAACCACTTTAGTCACATTTTATTGTCTCCAGAAGACTGTGGAATTGACGTGTAAATGTGGGCCCTCATACTACTGTATGCTGAATTTAGATGGTTCCATTAACACCATTGTTTCCTCTAGTCAAATTTGATGAATTGTCAATGGAAAATATTTTTCCAGTTGAAGTAATGCATACATTCATACATTTGCATTGATATGGTAATGGATTCAAAGGTGCTTTTATGATGTGGTTGGTAAGGACCATTATGATGTTAATAGAGTGCCAATGTATGGTGGCTTTTTCTTCCCAAGGCATGGGGATGGTCACAGCATCTTGGAGCTGTTTTTTATTTCCCTGTGTAACCTCTCCCTCCCTGCCTTCCCCTTTCTCCCTTCTCCCCACCCCCTCCAACCTTGGTTGCCACCCTTCCATCAGTTCAGAGATGACTGGAATGGATTGCTATTGAGTGACATGAGGCATTCCTTCTTCCTTCCTCCTGAGAGACTGCCAACCCTTGGGGCAGAAGGCTGGGACAGAGGCCAAGTCTTCTGCCAAACTGTGCAAGGCATGAAACTGTAGAGTACCCTTTATTGTTATTATAACTTTATATTCTATATTAAATTAACAGAAAGGCTTCTTAGGGAAAAAATGTTGTTTTTTGGAGGCAGTATGACTTAGTGAATAAGAGGCCTGTCTCAGTGAAATCACCCAAATAATTAGAAAAGGGGTATTTCTCACAAGGCTCCAGCAATCCCAAGACCATGAGCGTCAACTTCATATCTTCACCATGGTGTATTATAGACGTAAAAGGGACCTTGAAAAGTCCTCTTGATGGATCTGCATTCTAGTTTCTGCTTTTTTATAGGCTGAAAGGGTGACCTAGGGTTGAGTGTTTCATTAGCTTCCACATCAAAGATGAGTATTCATTCCATTTTAATTCCAAGGAGAATCACCTTGTGTCTAACCTTTGATAAAAGCTGATTTGACAGCTTCCCTCAGTAAGCCATTCAGTGTGGAAACAAGTTCTATTCAGAATCCTGAAGTTCATAGGTCTCGTCCAAATTCCCCTTTGTATGTTTTAATCTCATTTCTGCTAAAACTGTTCTTATAGGGTGTAGGCAATAGCTGATTGTCACTTGGAAGATAGTAAATCTTTGCGTACATGAAAATTCTATAATGATTTCTAAGTTTTCCCTTCTCCAGCTCTTTGGGTTAAACACACACACACACACACACACACACACACACACACACACACACACTGCTGTACTATAGGAATTATGTAGGAGAAAGCATATAAAGCTTGTAGTCTGAGACACATTTTACTGGAAAAAAAAAAGAGGCTTGTCTCTAGCCCAACTAAATCCTATCTTTTACAGGAAGTCTTAATCACCTCTGCTTAATCCTAGTGCCTTCCTTTTCCTAATTATTTCTTATTTTTCCTATATGTAAATATATAAATATATACATATTTATCCTGTATATAAATATAGTTTGTTTGTACATATTTGATTGTTGCCTCCTCCAATAGATTGCAAGTTGCTTGGGCCTAGGGATTGTCTTTTGTCTCTTTACGTATTCCTAATGCTTCAAATGGTGCCTGGCACATATGAGGTCCTTAATAAATGTTTAATGGTTGATCTACTGACATATAGAGCAAGGTATAAGTAATGGGCCTGTACTCTGCTAGTATCTTCACAGCATTTCAAGCGGACATCCCCCTCCCTCGCCTTTGACAAATTTATGAAAGGAATCTTGCAATACCAAACAAAGTGAGAAGAAAATATGCGCATACATACTGTTGAATAAAGCTTTACCTATCTATGTATGTGTATATATTTAATTGATGTAACAATATATAATAATTTATAATATAATATATAATTTATAAAATAACACATATTTAATATATGGAAAAACAGCGACAAAAATTTCACAGAATGGGCAGGCATGGATAGATTGTGAGCTTCATTGAAAGAAGGAATTCCCAGGTTGAGGAGACCACAGATACATTTGAGGGAAGGGACCTGTAATGTAGGCTAGTATTCAAAATCAGCTCAAAGCACATTCCCACCTAACGGCAGATCTTCAAATATGGAAACAGCCCATCATCAAAGATTCCAAGAGGTCTCCTTCTTCCATTCTCCCTATTATATAACCTCTCTTCTAAAAGAATGTGATTTTTCACACCACTTTACTCTTTATAAAATGAAAATGTGTGTTACATAAGATTATCCCCAGAAAGCTCCCTTCTGGAGGAGATTTATAATGGGAAACTTTCCAGACTGGATATGACTATTGGTCTTTACTGGTACATGCTATCCAAAGCCAAGGTATTTAAGGAGGCTATTTTCCGTAAAGAACATATGAATGATATTTGTGTTGTTAGGCTCTTAGCTCATATCAGGAAAGAGGAAGTGGATCCTGATGGATTCAGCAAACTTGAAAGTTGTTTGACTTGAGTGAGAAATATCTGCGCCTTGTGCAATAAAACCACAGATATTTAGCAGCCTTGGAGATTAGTAACATTCCCTCTGAACCAGTGGTGATCTTCTCTCCTTTGTACATATGGCTGAGAGAAAGGAAAGAAATAATGACTTTGTGGATAAAAAATGTGGTTGTAGAAAGCATGATTCAAATAGAAACACAAATATAAAATGAGAAAAGAAGTTGGCATAGAATGTTGGTCCTGGAGAAGGCCAAGAGGGATCCCATGAGATTACTTTCTTTCTTATCTTCTATAATCAAATGCTTATCAATGCTAATCATTACTTGTTACTACCTACATTTGTTTGGGAACCAATCAGAAGTTGCCCTGGACTCTCTTCTCTTTGGGACCTCAAAAGTGCCTGGTCTTTGCCTATTAGCCAACACTTAACAGTAAAGGATCTCAAGAATGGGAAAAGACAGAGAGTATGATTTTAATTGAGGATGGTAGACTCATGGATCCTCACTTGGGTGCTGGGATTCAAAGTGAGATATGCCATGTTTCCTTGCTTTCTTTTTATACATTCAACTTTCTTCCTAAGAAGCTCCAAGTATTTCTCTTTCCAGATGTGAAATAGCATCTCTGACAAAGTACAATGTTTATAATAATCATAGTTAACATTTATATGGCAGTTAACTATGTGCCAGGCACTGTGCTAAGTTCTGTACAATTATTATCTCATTCAATCTTCACAACAACCCTGGGAGGTAGGTGCTATTATCTCCATTTTACAAATGAGGAAACTGAGGCAAGCAAAGGGAGGGTCACACAACTAGTTACTGTTTGAGACTGAATTGGAATCCAGGCCTGACTCTGGAACTGACACGCTATTCACTAATACTTATCTGTCCCCACTTTCACGTCTGGATTTTTATTCTCTAATGCTATCACAGCTGACATAATGAACAATGTTAAATTTTGAAACTCCTCCTTCCATTGTGACAAAATTTAAATGTGTTATGCTTTGGCTCATGGATGTAATCAAGGCAGTGTGTTTGGTACTGGTTTATTCTTTTTAAAAAAGCGAAGTAAAAGCAGATGTGGTATATTTATAGACTCATCAGCCAATGGATGGATAAAAGAAAAAGAAAAATTAATGGGAAAGTGTTAGCCAGGATGGAGGAGTAATTGATGAAATAATCTAAAGAAGATGGAGAACATTTTTTTTGGCCTACTTTTCTTGACCACTGGTCTCTAGGCTCTAATTTGCTGAAAGTTTTCCTATCCATAGATAAATTCATTCATAGCTTCTTTCTCCTTTCCCTCCTACTCTTACCACTGTGAAACAGGTTAATGCACATGAACATTCTCTTATGTAGAAAGTAGAAACTGACCTTGAAGCTATAGGCCTCTCTATCAGTAATTAGTCCCATTCCCATCATGTAATCAATCTTTATGGATCACTCAATCAGTTTGGATGTTTTGCAGCTATATTATTTAAGAAGAAGCAGTGAAGGAAAAACAAATATATAAAAAGCTTAGCAAGAGGCCCAATTAAGCCAGATCATCTGCATGTAAGGATGGACTTGGAAGAAGGATGACAGACAGACAAAAAATGGAAAAGATCTGTCAAGATTTTTTTAATATCAACAAGAATGGAAACTCCACTTTTGAACACAGGTATTATCCTACTTGCTGAACTGTATGGAGAGTTAGGAATGACCCTAAAGGAAATGAAGATGGAAATAACAGTTGAACCAGATTTCAGCATACAAAGAGGAAACCTGTATTTCAGACAACAGAATTTTGAGGATATTAAAGGAGGTTTTCTCAAGATATATAAAAAGGGGAGGAGGAAAGCAAAGAGAAAAAAATTATGAGCCTAATTAATGAAAAAAGGCAAGAAAATATTAGTACATACCAAGTTATATGCAGAAATTCCCAGCTCCTGCTAAACTGGTTTTCTGTCATGTAGACATGACCTTTGTCTAATTGAGAAAAATGAAGTCGAAATGAAGAACAGTTCTTAAGATCAATTTTGGGAAAAAATCCTTCTGTATTATTAAGGGGGAAACAAAAAGTTTTTAGTTTGAATGATCTAGGTTGATGGTCTACATTGACTTAATTCAATGGATCCAACTCTCTGTTTCACTTTAGATGCTATGCTGAGGAACAAAAATAAACCATTCTGTTTGAAAGGTGAATTTCCACAGGTCAAATTCAGCACCACTGACTATTAGAGAAATATAGAAATTATAGAAATATGATCAGCCTTCACAAAATCACAGAGTTTGAGATTCTAAAGGGACCTTAGAGCAGTCATCTGGTTGGTTGTTGTCCTCTGTTCTTCAAGAGAACCAAAATGACATCAGTATTCAACAGTCAGCTAGCCTCTATACCAAAGGAATGCCCAGCCCTGATATATTCAGATCTACATGGACTTCCTTGTACAGTGAGGTAGTATTTGATTTTTAAAGAAAATATTTAATCGATGGTGTATTAATAGTTTAAAAAAATAAAACCTTCACATTTTTAAGTAAAAAAAAAATCAAATAAACCCATAGTCTGTAAGTAAGATAGCTATGGTATCAGAGGGGCTTTGTTGTATTCAAGTACTGTTAAGAGAAAATCCACACAACTATTGTTAATATTCAACTCATTTTAAGGATGAATTTATTCTAAACGATATTTATAGTATGCTGATACTCTGATTTCCGTTTTCATCATTGTTTATGTTGCTTTTCACAACACTGTCATAGCTTCCCATCCCATGTACCTCTCATTCATGTCTTCCCATAAGTTCACTGCCAGGGGTTCATCCATCATGCCAAGGGTCTTATTTACTTTTTCTTGATACCATATCATAGTTCATACTGGTTGCCCATGGGATATCTTTTGGTCTTTGATGACCACCTCATTTGTTTTCCAGTCATGTATTTCTTTGATTCTATAAATTATGTTATTTTTTCTGTTGTTACATCTTTCAAGGAGGTATAAGTACATTGAAAAATGGATATACCTCACCAACATATACACATTGATACATGGGATTTACTTTTCTTCCGCTTTTTAAAAATAACTAATTAAGGAAGTGGGTACATTACCTAATCTCATGTTGATTTAGGTAGGCTAGATAAAAAAGTTGGAATGGGATGGAATACATGAAACTGTTGAAAAATTTCAGAAGGGAGCCATATGCTTTCTTCCTAGAAATTAAGATGTTTATACCCTTTTACTCAGAGTCCAAGTAGCTTTAACAAACTCATCACACTTAAGCTAATGCAATTCATGCTCCTAAAAACAGTTAAGGCAAAATAATAGGATCTTGAGTCACAAAGAAATTTTCTTGCTATAAATTTATTATTTGTGAGAAAAAAATGTTTTAGCCCAAATGCAGTGCAGGACTATTGCATATCATTCCCACATGGAAGAAGTGGTGAAAGGGTTGTGGGGTTGTGGAAATCATATTTATTGTTATCATCTGTTTTCCTTAGCTGTGGCTATCAGAGGGAACCTGGGGGATGGGAGGAAGGATATCATTTACAATACACTATTGTTAGACATCCAGCTTTATGATTCTGTTTCAATGGTGGCTTATTAACTACAAATCTTTTTTTTTTTTAATTTGGTTTTAGATAAATGTAGCATTGTGATAATGAGATTTTAAAGAATTATTTACTCAACCATGTGAATTAGTTATATCTATAAGGATAGTATGTGAAAGAAATGAATGAATGGGTAGGGAACATGTAACAATCTTTATGAAAATGTTTACTTAAAAATAAACAAGATACCTATGGTCAATAAATAAGACCTATTGTTTACAACTGATCAGGGTATGGTGCTTTTGAGAGTAGCTGACATCATGCTCATCATTTCTGGGAAGGGAGTTGATAAACACAGGTGAGGTTAGTGACAGAGTCCTGGGGGAAAGATTGGTTAAAAACATAGAAAAATTTAGCTTCAAGGCTGAAATAACCACAAACAGGTTGATTGAAAGTTAAAGAAACAGCACAGTTGTCCCCCATGGCCCAGAATTGGCTCTTTGTACTTCAAATTGGAGTTAGGGGACTAAGCATTAGATTCAGTCTCTTGTTCCCCAGGCTGGGTTGGCGCTTTGTGGAGGTGGTGATCTCGGTTTCCAGGTGCAGAGGGGATTATGGTGTGATTCTTGGATCCACTCTTGGACACCTCAGGTTGCCGAAAACTCCTTAAAATTGGTTTGATTTAAACAGCTTGTCCCACATGTGGGGCCCTGCCCAAGTATCAAGAGATACAGAGATATGTTTAAAACACAAATGCGATATGTTTAAAACACAAATGCATAAATTCAAGCGTTTTATTCAACAATAAGGTGCTGCTTGGAGAAAGCCATTCTCTTTTTTTGTGTTCCTCCAAGGCTTGTATTTTTTGTTTAGAGACAATTATTCGTTATCTGCCATTGTCATCATCATCATTCAACTGAACAGGCATTTATTTAATCCCAATTATGTGCATAACACTTTTTGCTAGGTGCTAGGGATAGAAGGATAAAAGTAAAATAAAATAATAATAAAAATAATGTAAATAAAATAATATATAAATAAAATAATAATATAAATTAAAAAGATAATAAAATAAAATAATAAAAAATAACCCTTGCCATCAAGGAGTTTACATTCTTTTACATTCTTTTCCTTTTCCTTCAAGTTGGTTAGAAGATTATATGCTTCACTGCCTGATTCCCTCTAGCACTGAAGGACTTGCCTGCTTTGTGGGTGATGAAGCAATTCCATTATTGGATTATATTAAAATGAAAGAGCTGCTGACTCAATAGATCTTTAAAATGGAGTCATCCATCTTTGTTGCTTTTGGTCATTTCAGTCACGTTCAACTCCTCATGACCCCATCTGGGGTTTTCTTGGCAAAGATACTGGCGTGGTTTGCCATTTCCTTCTCCAGTTTACTTTACAGATGAGGAAACTGAGGCAAACAATATAAAGGGACTTGGCCAGAGTCATATAACTAGCAAGTGTCTGAGGCCAGATCTGAACTCAGGAAAATGAATTTTCTTGACTCCAGGCCTGGCACTGCACCACCTAGCTACCTTATCAAGTCACAGTGATTTATGTAGCTGAATGGAACTATGAGATATGCTATGTAGGGTTACCTAAGACAGGTCATAGTGGAGAGTTCAGACAAAAGATGATCCATTGGAGAAGGAAATGACAAACCATTCCTGTATCTTTCCCAAGAAAACCCCAGGAACAGTATTAAGGTGATTAAAGATATGACACCGAAGATAAGCCCCTCAGGTCAGAAGTTGTCCAACTTTTACTGTGGAAGGGTGTAAGACAACTACAAGTAGCTCCAATGAGAATCAAGGGGCTAGGCCAAAGGTAAAGGGAACCTCAGTTGCAGATGTGTCTGGTGATGAAAGGCGTCTGCTGCTGTAAAGATCAACAATGCATAGGAACCTAGAATATAAGATCTATGAACTAGGTTAAGCTGGATGTGGTCAAACATCAACATCTTGGGTGTCAGCAATCTTAAATGAATGGGAATGGGTGAATTTAATTCAGGTGATCATTACATATACCACTGTGGGCAAGAATCCCTTAGAAGAAATGGAATAGCCCTCATATTCAATAAAAGGATGAGTCCGCAGCACTACAATCTCAAAAATGACAGAATGATATCTGTTTGAATTCAAGGCAAACTTTTCAACATCACAGGAATGCAAATTTATGCTCCAATCACTGATGCTGAAGCAAACAAAATTGATCACATCTATGAAGACCTACAACTTCTAGAAATAACAGCAAAAAAAGATGTCATATTCATCATGGGGGATTGCAATGCTAAAGTAGGAAATAAAAAGATAATTGGAATAACAGTCAAGTTTGGTCTTGCAGAAAAAAACAAAGCAGGGCAGAAACCAAAAAAAAGTTTTTCAATATAACTCACCGGTCATAACAAACACTCTTTTTTCAGCAACCCAAAAGCTGAATCTACACGTGGATATCACCAGATGTTTAATATCAAAATCAGATTGATTATATATTTTGCAGCCAAAGGTAGAGAAACTCTATGCAGTCAGTTAAAACAAGACCTGGAGATGACTGTGGCTCAGATCACAAGCTTCATATGAAAGAATTTAGACTTAAATTGAATAAAGTTCAGAAAACCATAAGATGACATAAGTAAAATGTAAAACTCATCCCTTATAAATATGATGTGGAAGTGAATAGATTTAAGGGATTCGATCTGGTAGATAAAGTGGCTAAAGAACTATGGGCAGAGGTCTGAAATTTTGTATAGGGGGCAGCAGCAAAAAAAAAAAAAACATCTCAAAAAGAAGAGAAAGAAAGCAAAATGATTGTCTAATGAGGCTTTTTTACAAATAGCCTAGAAGAGAAGGAAAGTGAAAGGTAGAAGACAATGGGAAAGATATACCCAACTGAGTATAGAATTCCAGAGAACAGCAAGGAGAGATAAGGTTTTCTTAAATGAGCAGTGCGAAGAAATAGAAGAAAACAATAGAATGGGAAAGACAAGTGATCTCTTCAAGAAAATTAGAGATATCAAGGAAAAATTTCATGCAAAAATGGACATGATAAAAGACAAAATTGGTAGGGACTTCACAGAATTAGAAGAGATTAAGAAGAGGTGGAAAGAATACACAGAACTTATACCAGAAAGAGCTTAACATCATTGATAATTATAATGGTGTAGTTACTGATTTAGCATCAGACATTCTGAAGAATGAAGTCAAATGGGCCTTAGGAAACTTTACTAACAAGAAGGTTAGAGGAGGTGACAGAATTCCAGCTGAACCATTTAAATCCTAAAAGATGATGCTGTTAAAGTACTGCACTCAATATGCCAGCAAATTTGAAAAACTCACCCGTGGTGACTAGATTGGAAAAGATCAGTTTACTTTCCAATCCTAAAGAAGGGCAATGTCAAAGAAATCCAAATTACCAAACAATTGTTCTCATTTCACATGTCAGCAAGGTTGTGCTTAAGATTCTGCAAGTTAGACTTTAGCAGTATGTGAACCAAGAATTACTAAAAAAGCAGGCTGTTTTTTGAAGAGGCAGAGGAATAAGAGACCAAATTGCCAGCATTCACAGGATTATGGAGAAGGCAAGGGAGTTCCAGAAAAACTTCTTCTTCTGCTTCATCGACTGCATTACAGCCTTTGTGTGGATCACAACAGCACCAGATCATCTTACTTGTCTCCAATTCCTATATGGATCAAGAAGCAACATTGGAACTGAACATGAAACAAATGATTAGTTTAAGATAGGAAAAGGCTTATATGTTGTTACCTTATTTATTTAACTTATATACAGAGCACATCATGTGAAACAGCAGCCTGGACAAATCAAAAGCTAGAATTAAGGTTGTAGGAGAAGTATCAGCAATTGTTTGCAGATGATATAATATGATATAAGGATATAACAATAATATGCAGATGATACCACTCTGATGGCAGAAAGTGAAGAAGAATTAAGAAACCTTTTGATGACTTGAAAGAGGAGAGTGTAAAACTGGTTTGAAGTTTAAGATTAAAAAAAAAATAACAAAACTCAGATCTTGGTCACTTGTCCCATCACTTCTTGGCAAATAAAGGGAGAAGAAATGGAAGCAGTGTGAGTTTTTATATTCTAGGGCTCAAAGATTACTTCAGGCAGTGACTACAGTAATGAAATTAAAACTTGCTCCTTGGAAAGAAAGCTATGGCAAATCTGGACAGAATACTGAAAAACAGAGACATCACCTTGCTGACAAAGATCTACAAAGTCAAAATTGTGGTCCTTCCAGTAGCAATGTTGGCTGTGAGAATTGGACTATAAGAAAAACTGAGTGTCACAAAATCGATGCTTTTGAGTGTGGTGCTGGGAAAGACTTGAATTTTTTGGACAACAAAGGCATCAAATTAGTCAATGCTTAAATAAATTAACTCAGACTATTCACAGGAAAGTCAAATATTGAAGTTGAAGCTTAAATATTTTGGTTACATAATGAGAAGATAAGGTCTCATTGGAGAAGACTCTGATGTTGGGAAAAATTCAAGGCAAAAGGAAAAGAGGAAGGCAGAGGATGAGACTGATAGTGTCATGGAAGCAATGAATATGAGTTTTGACAGACGTTGGGAGATAATGGAATATAGAAGGGCCTGGTGTGCTCTGGTCCATGGGATCACAGAGAGTGGGACATGACTGAACAGCAAGATATACCCTTGGTTGTTCTTTTCTCTTTCTGGCTCCAGATCTTATCAACTCTATTTGAGTTTGCCCCCTGGTCACTATTCCCCCTATCCTAGTAGAAATGGAGACTGTTCCCATTTAGTAGTGAGAGCAAACACTGAGCTAGGTGAGCTAAGCCTGAGTTATGGGGTCTCTGGCTGCTTTTTGCGTTTAGTCTACTTTCTTGAGTTGTTTCTGTTGTTGTTCAGATTTTCCATGTTGTTCATGTAAGTTCCATTTTTTGTTTGACCACATCCAGTTCATAGATCTTACTTACATTCCAGGTTCCTATGCAATATTAATCTTCACAGAATTGTTCTTTCATCATCAGTCATATCAGCAGCTGAGCTTCCTTTTGCCTTTGGCTCAGCTGCTTGATTCTTTCTGGAGCTGCTTGTAGATGTCCTCCTACTCTTCACTAGTGATGTGTTGGACACCTTCCAACCTAAGGGGCTCATCTTCCAGTGTCATATCTTTTATCATGTTAATACTATTCATGAAGTTTTCTTGACAAAGATCCTGGAGTGGTTTACCATTTCCTTCTCCAGTGGATCGCCTTTTGTCTGAACTCTCCACTATGTCCTGTCTGCCTTGGGTAACCTTGCATGGAGCAGCTCATGGTTTCACTGAGCTATGCAAACCCCTTCATCATGACAAACCAATGATCCACTGATCCTTTCCTGAGTAGAGTTAACCAAACAGTGATCCCAAGATGGATGCAACCCATCTTGGAGAAAAGCTTGTGAGTTGGAGAGGTTGGAGATTGTGGGTCCCTTGGTTGGAACAGAAGGGCAGCTATAAAAGTTTTTGATTAGAAAGGACACTACTAATAGAAAGAGAAGTTTAACACCTACCCAGGCTTGTGGGACGACATGGACCTGAGGAAATTTAGACAGTCCAGAGTTAAGGTGAAATGTAAAATGGCTGTTTGGCACTTTGAACTATATCACGTATTAATGCGTTAAGTATCAATTATGTGGGAGAGTTTAATATTTTATTTCCATTAATGCTGCTTATTAAGTTTTCTGCCAATGAACACTTGTAAGAACCTTTTGTATTTGGCATTTTTTTTTGTGTGTAAGGAAAATAAATAGCTGTCCCATACCTGATTCACCTGATAGATTGAATTCCTTTCTATTCTTGGCTTTGGAGAGATATATGCTTTAAATATTTTTCCTCAGGTCACAGAGGTGAGGATATAACAAGCAGCAGAATATGAGAAAAGAAGTCTGTTCTTTCTTTTAGGTGGTCAGACTTCCCCTGGATTGAACACAGTATGCAATGAGAAGGGCCCTTTTAGAGAAGAGGAGGAGTCCCTTTGGACCAAACAGCAGTTATAATTGTTAGATCTAGATTCAGTTTAGTTCAATCTAATAAATATGTATTATACATTTATATACAAAGCACTGTGCCAGTTACTAAGGAAACAAAGACATAAAGAAAATATTCCATGTCCTCAGGGAGCTTACGTTGTGCAGAGGGTTTATAATACATAAATACATAAGTAAGTGAACAGAATATAATTTAAAGGAGAGACCAATAACAAAGATGATGTAATGAAATAGCATTCTCTGTTTGAAGAAAACCCAATACACAAAATTCTTTATTTGCCAAATAGATGTCAGTAAGGATTTGTCTCGCATGTCCCAAAAGTCTTAGTGCACTTTTAAGCTTTAATAGGATATCCCAAAAGTCTAAAACATTTGGGACACTTATTTTAAAAAAAATTGTCTACTTTTGTTAAAGACATTTTCTGGAGAATAACTTTAAATATCATTTCCTCTAATATATACAGGCTTTGTGGAAGTATAGTTATTAAAATGGGAAGCATTACTTAATCATGTCACAAATAATTTTAAATAGCACTTTGAGCTTCATTGCTTAGGTGACAAAAGAAGGGAGGAATTATGGTACCTTAGGAAGAGCCTTGGCATGGGAGTCAGAGGATCTCATTCCAAATTCTACCTCCAAGATTTGATCATGCTGGGCAATTCACTTGACCTATATATGCCTCAGGTTTCTTATCTAAAAATGTGCGGGTTGAACTAGGTGGTATCTGAGGTTCCTTTCAGCTCTAAGAACAATGAACTTAGAAGTCTATGGGAACAGGCAAGTCCAATGCTGAGAAAAGGTCAGTCAATTAGCCTAGACAACAAAAGACTTAAGTTGTACAGATCAACCAAGGATCATCTCTATGAATGAACTTCTGCATATAAACTTATAGATTAATTCTGAGAGCTTCAACTGGCTTCTGCTAAATACTAGCTGTGTGACTTTAGAAAATCACTTCAGCCTCTGAACCTATAGTTCTTTATTTGTAAAATGAAGATAGCTAGGTAACAGTAGATAGAATACCTGTCCTGGAGCCAGGAAGACCTGTGTTCAAATCTGGCCTCAGACACTTATTACCTGTGTGACCTCAGGAAAGTCACTTCATCCTGTTTGCCTCAATTTACTCATCTGTAAAATGAGCTGGAGAAGGAAATGGCAAGCCACTTTGGCATCTTTGTTAAGAAGACCCCAAATGGGGTCATGAAGTTGGACACCATTGAAAACTCCTGAATAACAAAATGGGGATAATTATGTTTACTACACAGGCTTGTTTTAAGGAAAGTGTTCTGAAAAATTTAACATGCTAGAAGTTTATGTTCCTCATTTTTATATTTTAGCTTTTATTTTTTCAAACATTTTATAAAGAACCTCAAAAAACTCTTCAGTACTGTTTTACTGTGTCATAGCTGTTAACTTTTGAGAGCATTTTTTCAAAGCTCTAATGTGAAGAAATTTTTAAAGAAATGTGTTATAAAATTTCTTAGTCATGATACTACATTTGATAGAGATAAGACCAAATTGTGGAGTAAGCTCTGAAAGCCACCACATACATCCACATAACTATAGTGTTTTATTCAAGTAGACTAGCTGGGCAAACTGTAGTGGTGCAAATGGAGCGTTGTCCCACATTGCCAAGTGTGTAGCATTGATGGCATTTTACTTCATCATCAGCATAGAATAAGCAGAGCTTTGTACTAAGTTTTCAAGAATCATTAGTTAACCTAGGAAACTACCAGTTGAATTGGTATTGAATTGGATTGAATTCCTCCCTTTCCTTTCTCTCCCTAATTAACCTCCCCTTATCTCTCTCAACCTTAACTCAGGTTAATGTGCCACAAGATCATAAAAGCATAAATTTAGAGCTAGATTTGTGTGACCTTAGAGCTCATCTAGTTAAAACTTTTCATTTTATAGATGAGGAAAATAAAATTCATTGAGATTAAGTGACTGGCCAGGTCACATAACTAGTGTTATTTGAACCCAAGTCTTCTTATCTAGCACCCTATCCTCTATGTTAGAGATGTCAAATGGGTGTTCAGGCAAGTGTCCAACAAAACTCCTGAGTTTAACCCTTAGATAAAAATGTAATTGGAAAATAATTAGCAAACATGTTAGTGGATAATTAGTGAAATAAAAATACAGTGCAACATAGATAATGTTAATTTGTGATTTTCTAATGTAGCCCTCAGGGATACTTTTCTATTTTAGTGTGACAACACTGTCCTACATCAAGCTACCTCAGGTCATGATTTGTGGTGCTTGCTCTGGGTACAGATATTTACTATGTTCTGGTTCTGGGGGCTTGTTTCAGACTCCAGCTATTCTGGAAAGTTATAACACCTACAAGTTTTTTGAATAAATAATGCATTCAGGACTGAGGTGCCTCTACTTCCTTGGATATTTGTTTCGAAGGTTCAACTGAATGTTCCCCAAAGTCCCTTGCATTTCTAACATTCCATGATTCTATGATTCTAGCTGGATCTGATGACTTCTCTGTGTTTCTGTACAGTGATAAAACAATTCTTTTTGACCTCAGTGTTGAGTATGCTTTCCCATAATTCTCCAGTTTCCTTTGCTGCCTTCTGAGTGTGTAACATTTTCAGTGTTATCTTTATTGGAAAGCCAGAGAGGTGGCTGTTGGTGATTAATGCCATGTTTTGGTTTCTGTACATGTGGGTTATCAGCCACAGAAAGTTGGATAAAAGCCGCAATCGTATTACAATAGTTAAATTTAACCATCATCCCTGAAGTTCATGACCAGTGTTTTATCAATGCTGTCATTTTAAAGAATTAAATTGATTCAATAGTGTTTCCTTAGGATTCTTAGGGAATTCTCCCCTAAGCTATGTACTAGCACACTCCATGTTGTGTCTATTTATTAAATGGATAATTATGTTATTGTCTTTCATTTAGACTTTTAAATAGAATTGTGTGGCTTCCTGGAGTCAAATCCTAGTATCATAGAACTAGAGCTGGATTGCTGCTCAGAAGACATCTAATCCAGCCCCTTGATTTTACAGATGAGGAAACTGAGGCCCCAGGAAATTTAATGACTAACCCAAGGTCTCACAGGCAACAGACTTTAATTTGTAAAATTCATCCAGTGTGTGTCGGAAGCAGGATGTGGAGACAAGTTTCCCTGACTTCAAGTCCAGCATTTCTCTAAAGGGTTATATAATCAGTAAAATAGTGTTTCATAACTATGAAGTAGATGACAAAGCAAGAATGATACGTAGTTCAACTTGTCAGCTGGTTCCCACCAGGTCTGTGTGTGTGTGTTTGTGTGTCTGTGTATGCTTGTGTTTGTGTTCTGGTGGTAGGGAGGAGTTGGGATGGTGGTGGTGCTGAAAACCCGGTGGGAGAAACCAATAATTCATCTGTTTCAACAACAACGGAAATGGTGAGAGTAATATCACAGTTGAAGAAATATGAATTCCAAGAACCCTAAGAAGTTGTGTTAAATACCAGCTGCGTGATCTTGGACAAGTCACTTGACATTTGAGCTGGTTCTGATATTTGGTAGACCTGTGCTCTCATCATACTGAGGCAAGGACAGAGTTGTGAATAAATGTATCCATTAAACAGAAGTGGTTGCTGGAAGTTGGGAAAATTCCTTTGCTATAGATGGTTTTTGTCTCTAACATGCTACGTTTGCCACATTTAACCCCTAGAGTGAGAACAGTTCATATGATACATATACTGATAAACATAATGTTTCCATTATATTATTTCCACCCTACTAGGAGAAAAATCATAATGAACTATTTCTTCCCTTTATGAAATCTCAATTTGGTCAACCTCTGTTTGAAAAGAAATTCCAGACAGTCATAGGATATCCCAAGTCTATTTGGTGCGTATTTTAATTTTCTGTATGCACTCATAGATCCATTTTGTAGCTATGCTGTCATGAAAATATTTCTATGTATGGACTTTTTGAGATGCTAGAGTCCGGTGATTCAAGATGCCCTCATAATCACTGATGCTTATATGCTACTTTGAGATTTGCAAATTCCTTTATATGTCTTAAATTATTTGAAACTCATAAGTTTCGGGTAGTGAAAAGGTTACTGGACCGTGGATCACTTAAATAAAAAGGTCACTGAACTTCTCAGTGTTTCCAGGAAATTCTTTAAGTTACAGATACATTACAGATCTTTATCAATGACAAGAATTTGATGGGGATTTCCAAACTGAAAATTACCTACATTAATAAATCACAAATCTGGACAAAAATTTTTTTTTTAAATGAGTACAGTTGTACTTGTATCTCAGGGCAAGTTCAAAGCTGATTAGTCAATGAGTAATTATTAAATACTTAGTATGTGCCAGAAACTCTACTAAACATTGGGGATACAAAGAAAGCAAAGACCACTTGCCCTCAAGGAGTTCATAATCCAAATGTGGGAGACAGATGTAAATAATGAAGTATGCACATAATAAAAATGGGCAGCTAGGTTGTGCAAAGGATAGAGTCAATAGAGGGTGTGCCTGGAGTCAGGAAGACTGATTTTTTTGACTTTATATTTGGCTTCAGAACTTACTAGCTGGGTGACTCTGGGCAAGTTGCAACCTGTTTGCCTCCGTTTCCTTATCTGTAAAATTAACTGGAGAAGAAAATAGCAAATCACTCCAATATCTCTGCTAATATATGTGGTCATAAAAAGTCAGACATGATTGAAATACCAAACAAGATAAAAACAGAGTGAATGGAAAACAATCTGAGAAGGGAAGGCATTGGTAGCTATGGGACTGGGAAAGATCTTTGACTGTTGTTCAGTCATGTCCAACTCTTCATAATCCCATTTGGAGATTTCATGGCAAAGAAATTGGAGTGGTTTGCCATTTTCTTTTCCAGTTTATTTTATAGATGGGGAAATTGAGGCAAGTTGTGACTGGGTGACTTGCCCAGGGCCACAGTTAGTAAATGGCTGAGGCTGGATTTGAACTCATGAAGATGAGACTTCTTGATTAAAAGATCAGTGTTCTACCCACTGCTCCACCTCAGGGCCAGGTCTCTAGTAGAAGGTCGGATTTGTGCTGTGTCACATTGAGATAATAGATGTAAATGATTTTTACTGAATTTAGATCATCATATAAACACTAACTATTATTATTGTTTAAAGATGAGTTAACTAGGCTGCGCACCTATGATTACAGAGCTAATAAGAGTGAAAGAATTGGGATGGGTGCTGAATCCTGATTTGATTGTTTTTTGGAGACTTTTGGGTGAGGGAACACCCTCTCCTCATACAGGGTAGTGCTTTCTTTTTGCCCTAATCTTAAAGAGATGATCAGAGTACTAAGAGTTTAAAGGGATCATAGCTGGTATGTGTCAGAGGCAGAATTCAAACAACCAGATCTTCCACCCTATAAGTCTAGAATCTTATCAACTATACCATTTTGCTGGACTTGACCTGAAATCAGGAATACCTGAGTTCAAATTCAGCTTCAGACATTAGCTGTGTGACCTTAGGTAAGTCAATCAGCCTTTGTTTGCCACAGTTTCCTCAACTATAAAGGGTATAATCACAGCACCTACCTCTCAGGATTGTGATGATCAAATGAGATAACATTTGTAAAGCACTTAGCATAGTGCCTGGCACATTGTAGGCACATAAATGTTTATTTCACAGCTACCATACTCTCATTGCACCTACTTCTTTAAGGATTTTCCTCTCTAAATATCAGTCCTTGGTGACTTGAATGGTACAATGTGGTCATCTATCTATAGAGGAATACAAGATAATATTGATACTGGTCAAATTTGGTACCAAGAGATTCCCACACAACAACTAGACTAGAGTTTTCATTTGGACTATCAAAATAAAGAATTATAGGTGAGATAAAAAGTTAATCTTCTGAAAGTGAAACGGAAATTGTTTAAGCAAGAAAGATGGGTTGATTAATTGAAATTCCATGAACCATTCAAGGAAATAACTCCTATTATGCAAAGATTTTTGAGGATTTAGTTACTCTCAATTATTCAATGCAATAAGGAAGTTGAATGCCTTGAAAAATAGGTCTGTATAAACATCTAAAAGCATAGGTTTCATCTTTGGCAATAGTTTTATCCTGGGCCATTATCCAGTTTTATTAGAGAGGCTTACAAGAATTCAAAATGATTCTCCCCGGTGCACATGTTGATGAACAGTGTTGGCCAAAGGCAGGCAATATATAAAAAAAGTAAACGTAAAGGGTCCAGATATTTTCCAATGTCAACTAGAAATGATTTCTAGATTATCTGTTCAATGGATTTTCTATGCTTGTTTTCTCCTCCATTAGCACTGATAATCCTAACTGTGAAAGGATTGTGGTGGAACTTTAGGACAGGGATGGAGAAAGTAGATTTGGTAGTGTGTGTCATTAGAATTGTATCATTGAAGAATTTTGGATCCAATCTCTTGGACAGATGAATGGGGCAGGGAATGTTTGCTTCCACTTACATTCAATCAACTGAAGGGACAAGACAAGCTGCTATAGGATCATGTACATAAAGTATCCTATATATGTTAATTGGTTCTTTTGGATCTTTTTGTTTCTATAATTTAGTCTTTGGTTTACTAACTCTTTAGAATTAAGTTACTTAGTCTCTACTTATATCTGAATATTTTTCCCAAAATCTTTAATTAATTGTATTTTTTTTATTATATTATGATGAGTAAAGGATATGTTTTTTGTTTATGAGATGTATATGAACTAGCATATCAATTTTTGTAAAGGTACTATGCATAATTGAGAATAGACGTTTTCTTTTATATTTCCTTTCAGCAATCAACAGATAGCAATCATATCTAACTTTTCCAGAATTCTATTGAAGTTATTATTTTTCTTTCTTGTTTATTGTTTTCTTCAATTTATCTAGCTTTGAGTAGGGGACATTGAGTTCCCCAACTGCTATAGCTTTTCCATCTATTTCTCCTTGTAATTTGTTTAACTTCTAAGCTTCTTCTAAGTTAGATGTTATTCCATTGTTGGACATATGTATTGAGTATTGATAAAATTTCATTGCCTATGATTCCTTTAATCAAAATGTAGTCTCCCTGTTTGTTTCTTTTATTCATGTCTATTTTTATTGGAGCCTTGTTTGAGATTATGATTGCTATTCCTGCTTTTTAAAGTTTACCTGAAACATAATAAATTCTGCTCTGGTCCTCTATGAAGCCTTATATTCAAGTGTGTATAAACAACTTAATGTTTAATTCTGCTTTTTAATTCATTCTCCTATCCTCTTTTCCTTTTAGGGCTGAGTTTGTTGCATGCATACTTAGTTAAAATTCTGTATCTTCCCTCATTATGTTCTCTTAGACTTTTCCCTCTCTTTGTACCTCACCCTAATCCTTATGAAGAAGAAGAGGCACTAAAAGAGAAAGAACATGATCAACTCTAGTGATATGTAGTTGATGCTAACTGTTTCCATTCCATCCTTCTATTTCCCTCCTGCTTCTTCTCACCCACACTTTGATAAGTGGTTCTTAAACCTTGCATTTTAATTATGACTCTTCTTTTCCTAAATCTATTCTCTTTCTTAAATGGCCTCCTTCCACTTTTCCCTTTCATATTTCCTTGTTGAGTTTAATCCCTCTTTTGTTGGGTTCAGATAAGAGCGAGATTCATGTGGTGCTCACCCTTCCACTCCCAAACCTTTGTCTATTTTGTACACCCTTTTCACATAAACACACATAGTAACATAGTAGAAATTCTATCTTCCATCCACTTATTTTTCATTTATCCCTTTATTTATTACTTTCTCCTTCTTATTCCTTTCTTCTCTTAAGATTATCAAAACAAGCTGGGCAATGGTACACACCTATAATCGTTGCTACTGGGGAGGCTGAAGATGGTGGATTACTTGAGTTTGAGAGTTCAAAGCTGTAGAAAGCCAAACCAAGAAGGTCTCCACACTAATTCTGGTACCACTGTGGTAGAAGGGATCACCATGCTTCCTGAGTGGGAGTGAACTGGTCCAGCTCAGAAATGGAATAGTTAAAATTTAAAAATACCAATTAGAAGTGGGATCATTCTAAGAGTGGCTGCTGCATTTCTAACCTGGGTGAGATAGGGAGGTCCAGTCTCAAAAAAAAAAAAAGATTTTCCAAACCAAATCAACCCCTTAGGACATTTCCCCTCCCCCAGTTTCTCTAATTATCTTATTTAATTTCTTTCTTTCTGATCCTGAATAAATTAGGATTTTGATGAGACATTTAGTTCTTCTCCCTCTATTAAAACATAAGTACTTCACCATCCTTTAGTACTTTTCAGCTGTTCAAATGTAATTGTCTTTCAAGGTTTCTTTTGATTTTTATCTTTCCCATTAAAAACTTTTATGCAGCTCTACTCTTTTTATAATGAACGTTTGAAAATATTCTGTTCTATTAAAGGTCTAATATTCCTGCTATAAAATTAGGTTCTTTCTTATAGGATAAATTATTTCTGGTTGTAAGCCTTTATCTTATGTCTTTGGGATTATCATATTCCAAGATTTTTTTCTTCTTTAATGTGGTTGCTGCTAAGTCTTGTGTGATCCTGAACTACAGTTATTTAGTACTTGAATTCTTTCCTTCTGCAAGCTTGCATAATTTTTTTTCTTTGACTTGGAAGCTCTTGATTCAGTCTATGACATTCCTAGGGTTTTCATTTCAAGATGTTTTATGAGGTGACCTATGGAGTCCTTCCAGTATCACTTTTCCTTCTAGTTCTAGGAAACTGGCACATTTCCTTTAAAATTTCTCAAAATATAGTGTCCAAACTTTTGTTATTATTGCTTATGATTTTCAAGAAGTTCAATGATTTTTAAATTAATTCTCAATCTATTTTCTAGATCAGCTCTTAAAAAATAGTGGATACCTTCTATTTTCTTCTTTTAAAACAAATCTTTTGATTTTGTTCCAATACTTCTTGTTTAGAATCATTGAGTTCTATCTGATCTCTTCTAACTTTCAATGAGTCTTGCTCTTGGGTAAAACTTTCCACTTGCTGTTCTAAGCTATTTATTCTTCTTTCAATTCCTTACTCAAAACTTCTTATTTCACTTCTAATTCCATTTAAAAATCTCGCTTCTTTTATTCTACATAGCCCTTGTAATAAAGCCATTGTTTGATCTGAGACTGCTGTTTCTTGTTATTGATTTAATTCCTTCCCAGTTTACCCTCTAGGCCTCTTTTCACATATAATATTTCTTAATAGTATTTGATGTCTTTTTTTAAAACTCCTATCTCCAACCCAAGTTTCCATTTTTTTGGATCAGTGACAGACTCTACTTTCTCCCACATTCTTAAATGGCATGGTCAGGCCTCATTTTGTCTTGATCTCATTTTCTTTGGCTCTTGCCATTGGCTTCTTTACATATACTCATGTATGTGCCTGCACTCAGAGCTCTGACAGGCTTCAATATATTTGTTCAGAACTCTATTGTTGGCTATCCCTAGTCCAGGCACTGCTATGGACTTGTGTACCCCTCTGAAGTCTCCCCAGTCTGGAGTATGCCACAGAGTTTCAGCCTCATGTTGGCGTTGTGGTTGGATTCCTCTTTCAGTGCTTGTGGTTTCTGGCTCTTTTTGTGTAGTCTTGGGGTATGTAAATGAATTTTTTTTTGCTTCTCTTTATCAGTATCTGATTTAATACCTTTTTCAGATCACTTCTGTAATACACACACACATATACACATATATGCATATATACATACGCATAATATACATATACATACACACATGCATGCACACATAATGGGGCTCCTCTACAATCATTCATGCTACAATCTTCACCAGAAATTTTCTAACATCACTTTCAACTCTAAACCTATGATCACGTGATCCTATCACCCCTGAGGTCAGGGACTGTTTGGTTTGTGTCTTTGACTCCTTAAAAGCTAATACAGTGCCTGGCACAGAGGACATATATAATAAATATGTGTTGAAGTGAATTAAATAGTGAAAAATTTGCTATATACATACATTATATACATGCATATATACACATATGTATGTATGTATGTGTATACATGTGTTATATATATATATATATATATAAATTTTTCTTCCTTGCTAGTATAATGTCTGCTTAGTACATACATACTCAGAAGGATGGATGGGACCACACACTGAACAAAGACAAGCAGATCTCAGTGCTACGAGGATTGTGTTTTCAATGATTAAAGTGCAGGTCTGGGACTTGAAAGACCAGGAGACTTTTCTTCCACTCCACCTCTGCTTGACTGAATGATGTTGGCACAAATCATTAACCTCCATGTACATTAGTTACTCCATCTGTACAGTGTTACTGGCTAGTTTAAACACTCAGGAATCCTCCATTAATAAAGATGACTTTGTATTTATGTAATTTCTCTTCAGGGTCTGAAGTTCTTTATGGAATGGAACCCCCACGATCCCCCTCAGCTTCAGAAAGACACTAATTATGTGCCTTCCTGGGTGTGAAAGGGAGATGAGCAATTCCATGTACATCACACCCTCCTTTTCTCTTCCTCCCCTCCCCCAAAGATTCTTTGTATTCAGTTAGGCTGCAAGGCTTTGGGGAGGCAAAAGCTATGGTTATGTGGAGATGAACCTTAGTTTTCTGACTTTTGGAAACCTGTTGAAATCCTCCCCATCCTTGGATTCCAAATGCAAACATCACCTTCTCAATGAAGCCTTCCCTTAAGCTCCTAACCAGAAATGAACTTTTTAACATTGGATTTTGCAGAGTAGAAGGGAATAAGCATTTATTAACCACTTACCATGTGTCATAAACTTTATAAAACTCTTTAGAAATGTTATCTCATTTGATCCTCAGAACCACTCTAGGAGGTAGGTGCTACAATTATCCTCATTCCATAGTTGAGGAAACAGATGTTGTGTGCTTTTATTGTCCCCATTTTACAGATAAGAAAACTGAACCCAGCAGGGTTAAGTGACTTGTCTACAGTCACATCACTAGTAATTGTCTGAGGCCAGAGTTGAACTCAGGTCTTCCTGACTTCAGGCTTAGCTCTACTGTACTACCTATTTCTGCAGAACCTTTTTATAGTTCTTACCAAATTCAATTTTTGTCTTACACATATTTTGCATATTTGTTGCATTTATTCCCTTAACAAAGCTATAAGGTTCTTTAAAGTGGGTCTCAAAAGGTCCTAGATCTAGAGTTGAAAGGAAGTCAGAGGCATCTAGTCCAAGCCTTTCATTTTATAGGTGGAGAAAGTCATTCAGGAAAGAATTTGTAGCAGTGGAATTTGAACTCAGCTCCTCTGCCTTTAGGACAAGTGTTCTTTTCTTGTTTATATTTATATGAACCCAGCACCTAGTATAACGCTTTTTAAAGAGTCAGCACTCAAATGTTTATTGAACTCAAATAACTGATTTGTAACATAGCCAATAAGGAACAAAATGCCCTCAGCTCCTAATGTATCATGGCCTGTTTCCTTTTTTTTTAAGAAGGCAGTTGGGTTTAAGTGACTTGCTTAGGGTTGCAGAGCTAGTGTCTGAGGTCTGATTTGAACTCAGATCCTCTTGACTCCAGGGCTGGTGTGCCTGCACCACCTAATTACCCACTAAGTTTCCTTTCAAACCAACAAAAAACTTTAATTTAATTCCATTCAATCAATTCAGGTAAGTGGTCTGGATTGCTGAACTTGGAATCAGGAAGACATGAGTTGTGTGTTATAAGCTGTGTGATCCTGGGCAAATCACTTATTCTGCTTGCCTCAATTTTCTCGAGTACAAAATGGGGATGATAATAATATATACCTCCCTAGGTTGTTATGAGGATCACATGTGATAATATTTGCAAAGTGCTTAGTACAATGCCTAGAATACAGTAGGCACTTGCTTCTACCCTTTCCCTTCCCAACTTAACCAGCATTTATCAAGTACATATTTACAAGGCTCTTCATTAGATTTAGAGGATATGGAGCTGTCCATTCTCACAGGGATCTTATATTCTATCTAGAAAGAATGTAATCTGTCTACAAACATACAGTACAAAGTAAATTAGAGAGGGTGGGAGGGAATGAACTATTAAGGGGATCAAGGACAGTTTTATGAAGAAGGGGGACACTTGAGGAGCTTTGAAATCACAGATTTTGAGAAGCAGAAATGAAGAGAGAGTATATCCCAAGGAAGAGCGACAGTTTCTGCCAACTCAGTGAAATGCAATGAGTTGTTAAGTTCAGGGAATTGTTAATAGTGAAGTTTAACTGGAATGTAAAATGAGAAAGTGAGTAGTGTGAAACAAGGTCAGAAAGATAACCTATATTGCCTTTTGTTGTTCAGTCCTTTTCAATTGTGTCTGACTCTTCATGACCCTGTTTGGGGTTTTCTTGGGAAATATACTAGAATATTTTGTCATTTCCTTCTCCAGCTCATTTTATATGAGGAAATTATGGTAAACAGGGTTAAATGTCTTGCCTAGGGTCATGATGCTAGTAAGTGTCTGAGGCCAGATTTGAACTCATGAAGATGAGTCTTCCTGACTCCAAGCCCAGCACTCTGTACACTATGGTGCCACACCCACTTGCAGAGACCCTTAAAGAGTTAATATTTGATTCAAGATGAAATGAGGAGGGAATTAAATATTTTTGAGTAGGGGAGTGATATAGATCAATGTTTTAGGATCTGACAGCTATGTGGGTGAAAGACATACTGGAGAGTGGGAGAGACTAGAAACAAATAAACCAATGAAGATGCTGTTATCCAGTCAAGAGATAAGGAAGGACTTGATCCAAGGTGGTAGTCATCTGTGTAGAGAGGAGACAGATGATGGACAGGGAGAAGCAGCTGATGGGACATGGGAAATGAGGGAAAGGGAAGATAGTTTTCATCCTGAGTGACTAGAAAGACGGTCTTCAGTAGAATTAGGGAAGGGTAAAGGAAGGGGATAGTGGAAGATAGTGAACTCTTCTTTGGACTTATTGATTTTGAGATTCCCATAGAATAACCTGGAGGTTATTGATGATAGTATTACAAGGACTGGCCAATGAAAGTCCAGTCCTTGTGAGATTGTACAGATACTTGGCCTGATGCCATCTCCAACATGAATTTTGGAGCATGCATAGATCTTTGTGTTCATTTACCATTGCTAGAGTTGCTTACTAGTTGCTGAACTAGAACTGAGCATACATGCAAAAGACTCCTAATGAAGTCATTTTTAGTCTCTTTCCTGGTTGTTATTGAAGAAAGATGTGTTCTAAGTCTCTTGCCTGGAGAGAGACTTCACACCTTCTCTAAATGGGCTAAAATGTAGCCCATGAATGTATCATACCTCTATAATCTGTCTCTTTGTTTTGTCTTACTTTTAGGTGGAGTATTGGAAACAGTTAAGACCTTGTGAGCTTTGATAGGTCAGAGAAACAGATGTCCAGTGAGAGAAGCCCATTCTAGAGCTTGTGGTCCATCAGCACAGTCTCAAGAAATAACTGGGACCCAGCCCAAAATGTTAAACCCTAAAAGAGTGACCCACTTATCTTTCAACTATGCCATTAAATGCAAGAGTGAAAATGGTAGCGACTGAGCGAATAATTAGAGCAAATTCTCTAAGTTTAACCTCACTCTTGCCAGGGATTAAAGTAGTATAGGGGAGCTTGATAAGCAGGACCCACGTTGTAGAGGCCCTTAAATGCCAGTCTGAAGAGTTTGTATTCCATCCAGGATGAAATGAAATGCAGTTGGAAGAGGCTACTCTTTCTTTTGAAATCAATTTACAAGAAAGAGTTATTCTGCCCAGGAAAACCCATAAGGAAGGGTTTACAGGAGGGGTTTGTATTTCTATTCTTGTTATATAATCTCAGTAAATATTTTTCTATAAAAACTAGTTGATGTTAATTGGGTAAATGAAACTGGCGTGTTCATTGATATTGGGGGAAGAACATCAAAACGGGGGCTCAACTGAGTACATATCCAACTCCTCAGGAGCATCCCTAGAACCTTAAAAGGAAAGGTAGCCTTGAGACTTGTTTTAAGAACCTGATTCATCAGTGCAAGGGAGAGTTGCAGTAAGGACCCTCAAAGCATTATTATATAGGCTATAACAGGATAATAGACTTAGAGGTGGATAGGACCTTAGAGGTCATTAAGTCCAATCTGCTTGTTTTACATATGAAGAAACTGAGGAACAGAGAGGTTTATGACCTGCCTAAGATCACACAGCTAGTAAGTATTTCAATGTAGGATTTAAACCCAGATCCTTCTAGTCTAGTGTCCTGTCTGTGGCATGATGCTGCCTCTGAAATGAAGTCAGAATAGAGTTCAAGTGAGAGATTAGGGCTGGATATATAGATTCTGAAGGAATCTATATAAAAATAATACTGCAGAGAGATGATACGTAAATCTAGAGGAGCAGATGAGGTCTCTAATTAAGAAAGTATAGAGAAGAGAAAAAAGCTTAGCACTGCATTCTTGGGAATATCTATGTTAAGGGATTGTGGTAGGAAATGGCTAATAATTCATAAAGGAGAAACAGAGAAAGCATACCTGATAGGTACAATTTCAAGTCTCCTTTTCTCTGTATCAAATTTTTTGCTTCTCTAATTTATCCTACACGTTACTGAAAACAGATTTTCTAAGAGCACAGGTCTGTCTATAAAAGTCCCCTATTCAGTAAACCTTAGTGTCTCCAAATTACCTCTAAGGTCAAATAAAAACTTTCTTTTTTCAGCTTTTCCTTTGTATTTGGCACATAGTAGGTGCTTAATGAGTGCATATTAATTGATTGATATAAAGACAACCAGGAGAGAGCAGTATCATGGGGGCCAAGGGAAGAGAATGCCTTTTCAGAAGAAATAGTCAAACATATCAAAGGCAGTAGAGAAGTCAAGTAGGATAAAGACTGAGAAAAAGACCACTGGATCTAGCCACTGAGAGATCATTAATATCCTTGAAGGCAGTAGTTTCATTAGAGAGGTGGGATTAGAGGCCCTTTTTCAAAGATTAAAGGAGTGAGTGGGTGGTGAGGAAGCAGAGGTAGTGAATACAGATTCTATTTTTTTAGGACTGTCAGCAGAGAGATATAAGATGATAATCTGAGGGGTTGAGAGATAAAGAGAAAGATTTTTTTTTAAGGCTATAGGAAACTTGGGAATAATGGGCTATAATTCTTCAGAATAGTTATATTTTGTCCATGATCAGAAACATAACATCTCTTTCTTTCTCTGAGCTCTTCCTTCCTCTTAAATAATAAAAAGGTTTTAGGCAGCTCAGGGCAGAGTTATGTTTTCTTACGCTGACTTTCTACTTGGAGGCCCAGAGAGGGTGGAATCGCTTCACTGTTTAATTTATCTTAGTAATTTTTCTATATGATGCTAAGCAATGATCTACTGGGGCATTTTAGAGTTGGAGAAATTCACTCAGAGAGGTCCAGCAAAACAACTCAGTGAGACTACAATAGAGCTTGATAGTCCTTCCTTCCTTCCTTCCTTCCTTCCTTCCTTCCTTCCTTCCTTCCTTCCTTCCTTCCTTCCTTCCTTCCTTCCTTCCTTCCTTCCTTCCTTCATCTAGTAACATTTATTCAGTGTCTGCTATATTCCAGGCATTGTTCTAAGTGCTAAGGATACACAAAGAGGCAAAAGACAGTGGATTTTGCAACTAATGGGATGGGGGTTGGGGATAACATGAAAATGAATATATACAAAGCGGATATATATAGCACAAATAGGAAATAAAAGAGGGAAGGCATTGGAATTAAAAAGATTTAGAGAAGGTTTCTAAAATATTCATCCATCTCGTTTAGATTATCGAATTTGTGGGCATAAAGTTGGGCAAAGTAGTTTCTAATTATTGTTTTAATTTCCTCCTCATTGGAGGTGAGTTCACCCCTTTCATTTTTAATATTAGTAATTTGATTTTCTTCTTTCTTTTTTTAAATCAGATTGACCAAAGGTTTATCAATTTTATTAGTTTTTTCATAAAACCAACTATTGGTTTTATTTATTAATTCAATAGTTTTCTTAATTTCAATTTTATTAATCTCTCCTTTGGTTTTCAGTATTTCTAAGTTGGTATTTACTTGGGGATTTTCAATTTGTTCTTTTTCTAGCTTTTTCAACTGCAAGCCCAAGTCATTGATCTTTTTATTTATTTTATTTATTTTTTTATTTATGTAAGCATTCAAAGATATAAAACTTCCCCTAATAACTGCTTTTGCAGTATCCCATAAGATTTGGTATGTTGTCTCACTATTGTCATTCTTAGAGAAGGTTTCTAATAAAAGTTGGAATTTTATTTGGGACTTATAGGAAAATAGAGAGATCAGAATTCAGAATGGAGGAGGGAGAGTATTCCAAGGATGAGAGATAACCAGAGCAAATGTTGAGGTTGAAAGATGTAATATCTTTTTCATGAACTGGATTTAAGTGAGACCGAGTTGCATAAAGTTGTCAATCTACTCTCTCTTCCAGAGTCATTGAAGACCAGTGGCAAGACACAAAGTCAAGAAGACTGGCAATGTCCTGGGATTCAGTGAATGATTTTGGTGTCTTCCATGTCTGACCAAGTTCTAAGTGATCTACAGTGCCCTGCTTCAACTGCCTTTGTGGCCAGTGGAACAATTGTTCTCATCCACCAGTTCCTCTGGGGAAGGTCTTTGCATGCTTGGCATAGACAATACCTTAACTCTCTGACAGGTTGGAGGCCTCTTGATTATCCTCAACTTCGTTTAGCCCCTTTGCCAAGATGGTATACTGAGGTGTGTCCTCTGAGCATGCTACAGCTTCTTGGAGTCACAAGGGAGAGATGGGTGACAGATAGACACCAAAAGTGAATGACTAGAGGTGCTCAATATCCCATATATCCTTGCAAGTGTGGTATCTTAGAAATAAAGAAGGATGCCTCTAAGTAGAAGGGGATGGTTGATAATGTCATACCAAGAAATTGAGGAGGATGAAGATTGAAAAATTGTATTTGAGTGTGTAGAGATCTTTAGTGACTTGAAAGAGAAATGCCTCAGAACAATGTTTGGGGTGAAAGCTTAAAGGAGTTGAGAGTAAAAAAGCAGAGGCTTTGTGTATGAATAACCTTTCTAAGAAGTTTAACAGTGAAGAGAAGTGGAGGGAATCTGAGAATTTTGAGAAAGTAGCAGTTGCTGACTTTTGAATGTGACAAACTATATTAAAAAGAGGAAGAAGTATGCTAGAACTGTGGTATGATTATGAGACAAATATAATTTATCTGTTTATGGACAAAAGAACTTGATTTCTAGAAAGAATCTAGAAAGAATCTAGTTTGAACTCAGCTAGATAAGAACAGACAGAGGTAAAAGAGTAGATTTCAGACCTGCATGAGCTAAATTTGAAGTTTGAAGTGATATATACCACACTTTCTGTTGATGAATAAGTCTTCCTGAGCAGGGGAGCAGATTGGAAGCAGAAAATCAGAGAACTCATTTAGAAGACTAATTAGTTTGGCTGAGATGTCATGTTTAGTAAGATATCGGTTAAGTATACCATGATGCTTTGAACATAGAAGCTATATTCATCAAGGAATTTTTGTAGACAGTTCTTGAGGCAGAAGGATAATGAAATTTATAGTTACAAAGTTGTGAATTACCCTGAGCACATAGGTTTTCCTCACTTATGTCTCCTTGGCAGGTTTCTATAAATGTGTGCACACTTTCTTCCACAGATACTGAATACATTGGTGGGAGAGTGTGATCCAGGTTTATGAGTGGGGTGTGATATATTTTATTATTAATTCATTTCAGTATGAATACCAGAGATACTATCATTATTTTGTTTGTCTTATTGTTAAGTAAATTGTTACATTTAAAATCTATTATCATTGTAGCTGGTTGTATAAATAGAAAAACGTTGCTGGGGGCTCAGGAGTTAGAAAAGTGAGTAGGGGAAATATATTCCTTCACAAAAATGTTACCTTTAGGACTTTGAGAGAATTTGAGTTTAATCTGAGGGATAGTCCTTCTCTGGTTATCTAGACCTGTTAAAATGAAAGCAAATTAGACTAAGCAAGCTAGCCCATGTCCACATACCCAGGTGAGAAGTATAAGGTGCTATAGTGTGGGTGCTTACCCTTCTTATCTGGAATATTTTTTTCCTATATATTAGCGAGTATAGGTCTCTGAGATATTTTTTTTTGTCACGTTCTCCGGTATTCTCCCTCTCCCCCCATGCATTGGCAGAGGTTCACTAAAGATATTCTATATCTAGGTTGTGTTGCATGTCTAGTGTCACTAAAATTCACTAGAGAATCACTATGATTTTGATAATATATAAGAATGTTATGTGTTATTAATAATACAGAATAATTAAATATTCCTTGAAAATTTAAGTATTAATACTTGCAATTCACTTGTTTATTAAACATGGAAGTTAATATGAGCAATTCACATATAATGTCTTGAACATTTTTCCTTAGCAAAGCAGATAAAACAAGAGAGAGCAGTGTTAATGCTGATTAGTTGATGCTAAGTCCAAAATAAATAAAGATATTGATGAAATATTATGACACTATTGAGAAGAAAGGAAAATTTGAAGTATTAACTCATAAATGTGAATAGAAAAATAAAGCCCTATCTGTTTTCTATAAAAGACTGAAGGACCAATTGAAAATTCCTAATAGAATTAGAGTTTCAGAAAGTGATTAAAATTTTGTCATGCAACTTCTCACAGAGAAGCAAAAAGACTGAATGGTTAAAAATGTTAGTGAGAAAATATTTGGAGATAAGTTATTAGAATTAAATTGGAACAAAAGTTTATTTGAACACAAGAAACAGCTACAAATATTTATGGGTTTCCCTGTACCCTAGAGTATAATATAATGTCACAATGAAACCACAGACATAAGCTAGGATCTTTCTCATGGAAAGGGTCATGCCCGTGGAGAAGAAGGAGGCTAGCTTTGTAAGCAGTGCTTTAAAGTTTGAAAATTACATCACATATATTGTTTAATTTCATTCCCACAATAACTCTGAGTAGTATTATTACCCCCATTTTACAGATGAAGAAACTGAGGTTCAGAAGGGCTCAATGACTTAAATATCTCAGGCAAAATTTGAACTCAGTTCTTCCTGATTCCAGTTCTAACACTCTATCCATGGCAATACCTATCTACTTAAAATACATTGGATATCTGGGTGAGAAATATTGCTGAAGTATTACCATAGTGAAAGACCAGAAAATAATTTGATGTTAGTGAGACACTTTGACAAGCATATTCCAGTTTGATACAAGATGCTATCCAGCCAAAAGATGAGTTGGCAACTAGAGTGGACAGTGTACTTCAAAGTTTGATAGTGCTAACAGAAGTAAAACCCAAATTAGTAGACGCCATTAGAATGGAGAAACTGTGCCAGGGTATGGTAAATCTTCAAGAGTTAAAAAACCTATTGATTTGAACATTTTAGGAGAAAAACATGCTAAGTTTTGAATGAAAACTCAGCCAATATCAGATCAGGAACGTCAGGCTACACATATACTTGGTACTCAGAAATCAGGAAAGAAAGTACTTCATATGGTAGAGATGCAAAAAGAGGTTTGTATTAATACCTTGTGAATAAAAGGAATGATAGACCAAACTATTCCATTTGGTATAACCAGAGAACAAGATTTCTTTTCTTTGATAGATTTCTATTAGTCCACTGTAAATGAAGGAATAACAGAGGTGTCTTTTGTTATAACCATGATTTAGATGGACCCAGGAGCAATATGTATAATGGGGAAGAGAATAAGTGTTTATGTAACACCTACTATGTGCATACTAGCACTACTATGCTAAGTACTTTCAAAATATTTCATTTGATTTTTACAACATCCTATAAGATATGTAATAATATTATTACCATTTTACAGTTGAGGAAACTGGTTAAGTGACTTGCCAGGGATATACAAATAGGAAGTGTTTGAGGCAGGATTTGAACTGCAGGTCCAGTGCTCTATCCAAGACACCAAGAACTGGTTCACAGGAATACAATTTTCATGTGTGAGAAGTTGAATCCTAACAAGAAACAGAAATGATATCAGGGATAGAGCTCATCCTGTACCTCTGAATACAGTAAAAATGAACTTATTCTCAAAGAAGTTATGACTAGTTGATGTAGGAACATTATTATCAAGTCATCATCTGAGATCTATTTTTTGTTATGACTGGGGACTACCAGCTCATAAGTATGTTACTTTTACTTAAAAAGAGGATTGTTGTTTGGTTCAGGGAAAGGGGATACCCACGAAACCATTGTCAAATATTAAGAGACTATATCCTGTCTCAATTTGTTTCTGAGGACTAAAAAAAAAATCTTAGAATTTGTTTATTAAAGATAACCCCCAAGCATTCATTAAATACAAAGGATCTTTCCATCCTTGCTATCACTCTTTATCTCTTCTGCCCTTTGTGGAAAAAGGCAGTCTACCATAGGTGCCTATACTTTTTCTCTTCCCATTCTCTTTTTAATTCTTTACAATCCAGCTTCTGACCTTATTATTTCACCAAAACTGCTCTCTCTAAAGTTACTAGTGATCTCTTAATTGCCAAATTTAATGGCCCTTTCTTTATGCTCATTCTCCTTGTCCTCTCTGCCATCTTTAATCCTCTTGATCAATCTCTTCTCCTTTGTACTTTCTTCTAAGTTTTCAGAACACAGCTCTCTCCTGATTCCCTTCCCACCTATCTGAGCACTCTCTGTCTCCCTAGCTGCATCCTCTTCCAGATCGTGTCCTCTAACTGTAGGAGTCCCTTTTGTCCTGGTTCCTCTTTTCCCTTTACATTCTTTTACTTGGTGTTCTCATCTGCTCCTGTGGATTTAATTATCATCTCTATGTTGATGATTCTCAAATCTACCTATTCTGTCCCAAACTTTCTGCTGACCTCCAATTGCTTTTTAGACATTTCAAACTGGACATCCAGTGGACATCTTAAATTCAGCATGTCCAAAACAGAATTCATTATTTTCTCACCCTAAATTTCCCCTCACCTCCTACCTTCCCTATTACTGCAGGGGGTAACTTCATCCTCCCATTCTTCTAGAAGTCATTCTGGATTCCTCACTATCTTTCATCCCTTATATCCAATCTGTTGCCAAGGTCTGTCAATTTCACCTTTGCAATAGCTCTCCAATATGCCCCCCTTTCTCTTCTGATATTGCCACCACTCTATAGCAGGTTCACATCACCTTGAAGCTGGACTCTTGTAATAGTCTGCTGATAAGTGCCTGCATCAAGTCTCTTCCCACTCCAATCCATCCTACATTGAACTGATAAAGTAATTTTTTAAAAAAAGTTCTAATTTGGCTATATCAGTCCCCTCCTCCCCCTCCTTATTGCCTCCAGGATCAAATGCAAAATACTCTGGAATTCAAAGTCCCTTGTTACCTAGCCTAACCTTTCTAGCCTTCTTATGCTTTATACCCCCAACATAGACTCTTTGATACAGCAATACTGGCCTATTGGCCATTCCATAAATAAGGCACTTTCTTAGCTCTGGACATTTCTCTACTTGCCCCTATGCTTGGAAAACCCTCCTCCTCTGCTCTGCCTACTGACCTCCCTAGCTTCCTTTAATCTCACTCTTTTTTTTTACTGAAAGTCTTCCCTAACCCCTCTTAATTCTACTGCCTTTCTTCTATTAATTATTTCCTATTTATTCTGTATACAACTTGCTTTGTGTGTGTATATATATATTTAATGTTTGCATGTTGCCTCCCCCATCAGATTACAAGCTCCTTGAGGGAAGGAGCTGTCTTTTGCCTCTTTTTGTATCCCTGGTGCATAATTATCCCAATGTCTAGCACATAGTTGGCACTTAATAAATGTGTATTGATTGATTACTAGGTTGTGTATTTGATGCTAGGGATTTAAAGAGAAAATGAAGACCCTGCCCTTGAGGAGTTAAGGGAAGATAGCATATACATATATAAATTCAAAATAGATATCAGATTTTTTGGGAAGGTGAGGGAAACAAGGGATATGAAGATAGAGAAGGTGGTGCTTGAGCCAAGCTTTGGAGGAAACCATGGCTTCTAAGAGATAGAGATAAGGCAGGAAAATGTTCCAGAAATAAGGGACAGTGCAAAGGCATGGGCACAGGACATGGATTATTTGTATGAGGAACAGTCATACAGCTAGTTTGAGTTATTCATAGTGTGTGAGGAAAAGGGTGATGTGCAACAAGACTGGAGATTTAGGTTTGGGATCAGTTATGAAGAGCTTTAAATGTCAAAACAGGAGTTTACATTTGACCCTAGAGACAGTACGGAGCTCCCGGAGTTTAGAGAGTATGTTAGTGAAGCGGTCAGACCTATGTATACCTTAAGAAAATCCCTTTGGCAACTATGTGGAGAATGGACAGGAGTTGGGGAGATTATTGAAACAGTGTAGGTGAGTGGTGATAAAGCTCTGAATGGAGCTAGTGGCTATGTGAATGGAGAGAAAAGGAATAGATGCAAGGTAAGTGCAGTAGAAATATGATTTTGCAAATGATTGGATATGGGTGATGAGAGGGTAGTTGAGGATGACACTGACCTGAAGTTATGAACCTGGGTGAAGGATGATGACCCCTTTGACAAATATAGGAGAATTTGGCAGATATGTGGGCTTTGGGGAGAAGATGATGAATTCTGTTTTGGACTTGTTGAATGTAAGGTGCCTATGGGACATAAAGTTTGAAATCAACTACTAGGTTATTGATGATGTGGGACAGGAGCTCAGGAAAAAATAGGGTTGAAGGTCTAGATTTTGGAATTCTCAGCAATAAAATGATAATTCAATCTTCAAGAAATGATGAGATCACCAAGAAAGTGAAGAGAGAGGGGGGGAAGGGCCCAGAATAAAGTTTTGAATAATACTTGGAGTTATGGGGCAAGATATTGATTATGACCCAGCAAAGGAATATGGAATGGAGCCATCAGATGTGGAGAAGAATCAAGAGATCCATATCACAAAACTCAGGCAAGGAAATCCACAGGAGAAGTTGGTGGTTGACAGTATTGAGTGTAGCAGAGAGGTCAAGAAGGATGAAGACCAAGAAAAGGCCATTGGATTTAACAGCTCAGTCAAAAGTACATTATAAGGTGCTTCTTGAATAAGTTTCAGAGTAATAAATTGTGCATATCCTCTTTTACTCTATTACTCCTATGATTAGAATTGTAGAAAATCAAAATTCTATGTCATCTAGTTAATCCCCTTTCCTGATGCACAAATCTTGGCTCTAAAATTCCTAACAAATGGCTATCCAGATTTCTTGGTAGGGGAATCAAGGGACTAAGAACTCAATACTCTCTGAGGAAAGCAACCCATTTAATTTTTAGATTGCTGTATTTGTTAGAAGGCAGCTTTTTTTTCTGGTTAAATTAAATTTTATCTTTGATGCACTAGGCGTCTCTCCTGAAGCTAATAATATAACCAACCATATGACTGGGAAACTGAACAGTTGATAGGGTCGCTGTTCCTCATTGGAAGGTTCTTATGGGTAAACTTTCATTGAATTTCATACATTTCTATCTTCATTCTTCAGAGACTGGTCCAAGAAGCAGTATACTAAAAATGTTCAATCTGAATGGTTCAAATTCTTGAAATCTTTGGTACGAGCTATATTTTAATTCTACTTTAAAAATAAAACATACCAGATTTAATCTCCTTTATGGCATGAATTGTCTGGATTGATTTTTAACATTGCCCAAATTGATCAGATAATGTTTGTCCCATGTTTTCTTTTTCCTTAGACTAACATACAGAAAGAAAACATCTCAATAGCAGTATTTAGTGTACATTTTTCAGCATGTCAAATGGTGTAGCAGGTTTTCTTCACTGACATTTCACGCTTCTTTCTGACTTTCAGTTCTAACATATCCCATCAGCTATAATAGTGAAAGGGAGTAGAACCTGCTGGTGTGAAGAAGTCAGCCCTATTGAAAAAAAAAAAAGCAGAACAATGAGAACATTGTAAGAAATATTTCTAAGTCAACTGTTATGGAGAAAAACCCCAAACCAAAACCCATTTCAAAAAATGTTGGAGGAAATGGTATATCTTTTTATGTGCTTAAGAAAACAGCTAAAGAGAACTTCACAGGATTGGGTCTATTAAGAGCATTTATTCCAGTGATTTCCCAGATATTTTCAAGTTCCATTTAAAACAGAAGTCTCCTATCAAGCAATCCTTTGAAATTATTTACTCTTTTATGGTTGTAAAGTATGGAAACATAATACTTTTAATGGAAACCCTAATAAACGGCACATGCTACAAAGTGTCTACTGATGTGCTTTATAAGGCAGGATTCTGACGTCACGTGAAATTGCCAGTCTACACTTATGATCCCAGTAAATGCCCCAGTGAGGTGGAAGAGGAGACACAGAGGATAAAGGCGGGCAGGAAAGGGACAAACTGCTAATGTTTGTTCAAAAGGTAGGGTTGTCGGAGTAAGAGCCAATACTTTAAGGATGGGAAATAGACAGTATCAGCAAACATGAAAGGACTTATTTGTTTTAAGGACTTTGCTCAGTTCAAGCAATGATGAGTTGGTAGGCAACAAACTTGAAAAGGTCTTTTCTTACATTTGAAATGAGTATTCTATAAAAACCTGCTCGGGAATCCAGTGCAGTATAGTATGTGGTATTTTTAGTCCTAATGAACAGGCAACGGAAGAATTGGAAACACTTCAACTTCTAATATATCAAAATTGAATTCTTGTTAAAATCAGCTTCCAATCGAGACTTTTCAGTGTTTCCAAATGCATATTTTCATATAAAATAAATACATTTTTCAGTTTTATGTCCTTAATTTTGTGCTAAAGTAGCATTACTTTCTTGGATTAGGCATTTTTCCCCAGGGAAGTTAGTTTTTGGGAAAATTCTGTAAATACAAATTTAATATCAATTTAACAATTCAAGCATTCTCTGGTAACAGGTAGCTGATTTAGTGACATGCGACAGATTCTTACTCATTACATTTCATAGTTTAAAAAGCCTGTTAAAGTGTTGTTAATAAACTGTGAGCATATATTTCTAAAAACTGTCATTAAATTGAGAATAAATGTCATGAAACTGAGAAAATTAAATTTCGTAGAGTAGTTACTAGATATTTAAATACCAATGAGTAATTAGGAGCAGATTTATTGAGGTTCAACCATTGCTTGATAGATCTAAGCCTTAGAACAAAAATATATTAATCTCATTTATTTCTCTACGTTAAAGTAAGTGAATTCTGTCCTATTTGGTGTAAGTTCAAGTTGGTGGCATATTCCAAACAGCAGTTTCGTCAATTAGCCTTTACTTCTCTTACTTTTAAGCCTTTACTTATCCACCACTATAGAAGGTACCATATACTGAAGTTTGGAGGCCACAAACTAATTCCTTACAAACACGGCAGAGGTTGCCCAGAGAGGCCCAAAGAAGACACATTGATGTCGGTAGAAGGCCAGGAAGTTAACCTGATTCTCTCCATATTTGCCATTTGGCCAAATACTTTCAAATCAGCCTTTGAGCTCATGGGTAAAATATCAAAGACTGAGCCTTTGAAAAACATTGATCAGAAATGACAGTTTGATATACTGAGCCTATTGTGGCTTGGTTTGGTTTTGAAATAAAAAGCCATATCATCTCTCAAACTCTCTGGAGAGTTTGGTCTTTTTTTCAATCCCCCCTCCTCCTGAGTCAACCCCCAGCCCTCAGCCCTCACTCAACCCAGCCTAGCCCACCCGATCCCAACAGTTTTGAACATTTTGTTAGACGTCTTTGATCTTCTGTTTGACTTCTCCTTCATGGAAAAATGCTCATAAACTTTCAGAGAAGGGCTTTCTTTACTTTTAGCTTTATTCAAGAATTATAAACAATGGGCAGATTTATAGCAAAACTATTTTAAGAGCACTTAGGCCCCGAATGCTAATTTATTTGCTCACTGGCCAGAAAAAAAAGACTACTTTGTTAAAAAAAAGTTTGAAAAGTTAAACTTTGCTTAGAGAAAAAGAACCCCACTTTTAAGTTTGGAGGTGTGTTAAATGTTACATTTCTGTTTTTTTCTTCTGAAATATTAAGATTTCTAAAGCAGCCAATCTTTTCAAAGACGGAATATGCAAAGATTGGCATGAGGTCTACCAATGGCTTCAAAAGTACTGTTACTGTGTGAGCAAACATTCTACAGATGTGCCTCCAGATGCAGGAAAATCCAAAAAACCCACACCATTTCTTGGGTCACAGAAAAGTTGGTGGGTGTCTTAATTCTAGAATCAACAGTGCTCAGAAAGGGTTTGGGTGAGATGTAACCACTTCCCTTAATGTCTAGCTCCCATAGCTTTATTTGGAGTCTCTTCACAAATGGCAGGGTATCTAGACAGGGCAAGTTGTTTCATAGACACCTGATAGCAATTTGAAATCTTTGCCATTCAGCATTTGCTTTATGATTAAGATCAGTTATCTGGCCAAATTGGGGGTGGGGAAGTAATCTATAGAGCAAGTTGCTTATCCCTTATTCTTTTAAAATAGTAGATTGTCTTCATGTATAGTCAGTCAACAAACTTTATTAAGCATCTGCTATGTGTTAAACACTGTACTAAATCCAGGGGACCCAAAGGTGTATAAATACTACAAACTTACAAAAAACATCATTTGAAAGGTTATTGAAAATTTTGAAATATTCATATATTTCTCATTAAAACTTAACATAACCACTATTTTGTGCTCTACATCTCTCGTTGATTTTTGAACTTTATAAAAGTTTTCATCACCTCTTACTCAGTGATAGAAAGGACATATTTCTAATCTTAGCTCTAAGGTCATCCAAAGAACGAGGTTTTGATTCATACGTGACAGCTTTGATAGGATCCCACAAGAAAAAAATCTGATGGAGATAGATCAGATGACTGAGGTGACTAAGTTAGAAGACCTCTATAAGTTTTAGAAAGGCCAGGGATTTGCATTTGAAATGCATCATGATAGGGTATCACTTCTTGATAAAATGGAAATTTAAAAAATGTAGCAATAAAATTTTACAAATCCAAGTGTAAAAGAAATGTAAATAAACTTTCAAATGATATTCTTTTGCAAGCTTGGAGCATTTATATTTTTGCAGGTACTGAAACTTAACTCCACTAAGATTTTGGGGATATGCCATATAATATATATCCTAAGTTCTAAAGATAATTTTAAGTACAATGAGATCAGATAAGGGGGGAGAAATCCCCAGCTTGGAGACTTAGGGAAGCCCTCATGGAAAGAGTGGCTGGCAGTCACTGACTTGGCAGCATGACACAGAACTTCTTATCCTTCAAATTATCCTTAAAGAAGTCGGAGACTGTGTCTTGCCTAAATTTATCATCTCTCTCATCACTTCGCACAGTGAACTATGGACACAATACAAGTTTGTGATTTTTATGTATTACACATATTTCTATTTGATCTGAGCATTGGAAGGTATATAGGATTTTAATAGGAGTAGATGAGTTAGGAGGGCATTCCAGGAACAGGGAATAATGTGAGTAAGTAATGGAGGTGGGGAACACAGGACATGGATATATCTGCTTCAGTATTTCAATAAGTAGGACAGCTAGATGGCTCAGTGGATAAGTTGCTGGGCCATGAATCAGGAAGACTAATCTTCCTGAGTTCAAATCTTGCCTCAGACACTACCTGTGTTATCCTGGGCAAGTCACTTCACCCTGTTAGCCTTAGTTTCCTCATCTGTAAAATGAGGTGGAGAAGGAAATGCCTAACTACTCCAGTACCTTTGCCAAGAAAACTCCAGCTTTGGGGTCCTGAAGAGTTTGATGTGACTGACAAGTGAATGAACAATGACAATTTCAGCACTTAAAAAACATTGTGTCCTGTACTTGAAAATGGTACACCCTCTATGCCTCTGATGACAGTCCTCTTAATAGCTGTGGCAAGAAATAATGTCTCTTGGGATGGTGAGATTTTTTTTTCCAAATTTAGGTATGTAAGTCTTCAAATGACACACATGGATTCTTTTACCAGGCTTAGATTAAAAAATCTGTCCAGATTTGGTAAGGTTTGTCTAGTCTGACATTCTTTTAGCTTAGCCCTTGAAAATTCAGCCACTTCCACATCCCACTGAAGCATTGCAGAAGGTTATTAGTGGAAGCAAGAAACATATCTATATGTGTATCTCTCTCTGTGTCTATATATATTGTGTGTATGTGATAGACATAAATAAGAGACACAGATAATCTACTATCATTCATCCTTTTCTTCATCCTCACCATGACCTCCAAACCCTTGTTCTCTCAATTCTCTTCCAGGTCATCCCTCTGTCTCCTCTTCTTCCCATCCTGACTCCTTGGTGAAGTAATTCAACTTACCCTGTTCTCTTCTCTTGAATCCTTAAACCCCTTACCATATCACTGATGAATGCCTAGCCAAGCCTCAACCTTGGACCAGTCCTACCATTTGTCACCTTAATGCCTATATGTACTGCTGAATGAACATGGAGAAAATCATGCAACTGTTTTAACTGGGATCCACTATAAATTTATGCTACACAACTTCAACTGGGTCCTCATTGCTGCTAGGCAATCTTATTATACCTCCCTTTTCAACTCACTGTCCCATTCTCTAAACCTTTTCATCCCTCCTCAATCTTCCAATGGCTACCTCTCTCCTACTCAACTGAGAATTTTGCCTCATATTTTAAAGAAAAAATTAAGGCCATTCACTTTGACTTTTTTCTGCTCATTTCTCCCTCTTCTCTTATCACTCAGGTGCTTTTTGTCATTATCTCCTCATGAGTGTTTGCATGTTTTCGTCCACATTAGATTGTAAACTCCTTAGGTCAGGGACTTTTCCTTCTTTTTGTATCCCCAAGACTTAGCACAGTGACTGACATGGTCGATACTTAATAAATCTTTATGGAAGTGAATTAAATTGAAATGCCTATCACCAGCCAACATGTTGCTGTACGGATAGTTGTCATACTGCTGGACTGGTTATTGCTCAGGACTCTATAATAGAATGTACTACCTAGCAGTCATATCTCATATGGGTGCACCAGATTGCAGCTGAGGTTCCTCCCAGTTCTCAAACACTATGATTCTGTTTTGCATTAAGAATGTAGGACCTACATGCAATAAGAACTTGGATTTCAGTCCAGCCTCTGTCCTTTACTAGCTGTGTGATTATGGATGAGTCACTTAAGGTCCCTCATCTCTAGTTTCCTTATTTGGAAAATGAGAACAATAATTCAATTGGATAATTCAACATTTATCATAAACAGCACTATGTGTTAGGCTTTCAGGATAAGAAAACAAAAATGAAGCAGTTCTTGCTCTCAAGGAATTTACAGTGTTTTTCATCGTGCACTTGTCTATTGACTTTGGCCCTCAAATGACATTGGTAAACATGCTCAAGATGTCAAATATATCATTATATGAAGCAACAAGGTGATGTAATAGATAGTCAGGGAGCTGTAAGTGCAAGCTCTGCCTAGCTGTGTGACCTTGGGCAAATCATTTTTATGTTTCTAAGTCTCAGTTTACTCAATCTGTGAAATGAGGGAGAGTGGACCTTTGGGGTCCCCTTCAGCTCTAAACCTATGATCTTATGAGCCTGACCGCAAGTCTAGATTATTCTCTTTGCTTGAGATTTTTGGATGATGCATCTATGACCAACTCCAGCTGACTGAATTATGGCAATTCATGGTCCTGTTTGGGACAGGCCAGTTTGACTAGTGAGATTTGTGACATTTGCCATTGTTTCATGTATGGCGGTGTCTTGAAAGCCCCTGTCAGATAGTTTCTCAAAGGACATGCTAACTTTCCCAATACAGTTCAGTTTTCTTTCATTGTACATCTGAAAATCATTTTTTGCATGTACTGATGATTTAACAGAAATCAAAATTTCCAATTTCACTCAAAAAATTGAGCATGTGCTTATAAGCCATAAACAGAACACGTTTCATATGTCAAAGGGAAAAAGAACAGAAGGAAACAGAATATTTTCTAAAGGGAATGATATTTTTGATTTGCCATTGGAGATTCCAGAAATAGTTATTTTTATTAGGGAACTCTGTAGATTCGTTCTTGGGTTTTGGATAGACCTGTGATTTCATTGACATAGGAAACTCTAGGATAAGTGTACTCTATTGCAGGTTGACACCTTTTCTACAACTTATAGTCTTAGAGAGATGCCTAGAGCAGTGGTATCACATGCAAATAGAAATGGGGATACTAATATCTCTGAGCTGCACATCGACTTAAAAATGTAATACTTATTGTTTTGTTGTATTTTTATTTTTTTTGTTAAATATTTTCCAACTATATTTTCATCTGGTTCAGACTACACTTGACTGCATCTCTGGCTTAGAGCATGAATCTGCTGGGGGTCATTTAGTCAGTAGGTGTCAGAGGCAGGAGCTGAAACCAGGTTCTCCTGTCTCTGAAGTCAAATTTTCTTCCACTAGAATATAATGGTACTATCCACTATACCACACCATCCATCTTTGATAATAATATGTGACATTTATATAATAATGGAGGCTCTATATCCTGTATTAAGATTTGCACAGAATTTTTTTCACCAACCCTGTGATACCATAGGTGGCATAAACATTATCCAGCTTTGTAGACAAGGAAACAAACATTCCAAGAAGTTGTTGCTTCTCCAACATGACTGAGTTGATGAGTCTCAAAGCTGGACTCAGACCCCCAATTCCCTCACTCTGAGGCCAGTTCTCTTTCTATTGCACACATTGCTTTGTGTGAATGGAGTAATTCATCCTCTTTGCTTCAGCTTCTTAATCTGTTAAATGAAAATATGTGCAGCATGTCTACTCTACAGAGAGACTGTGTAGGTAATAAATTATATCTTCCTTCCTTCCTCCCTCCTTTCCTCACTTTGTTCTTCCTACCCTCCATCCCTCCCTTTTCCTCTTCTTCCTTTCCTTCTTTCAATGACGTGTCCAATTTGGGAATTTGTTTTTTATGACTATATACATACACACATATACATATATATATACATACACATATCCATATATGTAAACTTACTTATTTTTAGTTTTCAGCACTGACTTCTGTAAGATTTTGAGTTCCAAATTTTCTCCCCCATCCTAAGACAGCATGTAAATTGATATAGACTCAAAATATACATTCATATTAAACCTATTTTCACATTAGTCATGTTGTAAAGAAGAATTAGAACCAATGGGAGAAACCACGAGAAAGAAAAAAACAGGGGGCAGAGCCAAGATGAAGGAGTAAAAGCAGGGACTTGCTATAGCTCCCCCCCAAACCAGGCCAAATACCTGTTAAAGATGATTCTAAACAAATTCTGGAGCTTGAGAACCCACAGAATGACAGAGTGAAGTAAATCTGAAGCCCAAGAGAGCCTGGAAGGTCTACAGGAAGCTATTGTGTTTAGCTGGGAGCAGAGTGCAGTCCAACGTTGGCCACACCTGCACAGATGAACTGAGTAGGCATAGTGGGGGGGGGGGTGCTGAATCTCTGGCACCTGTGGTGTTTTTCAGACTTAATGACCCCAAAACACAAAGCACAAATTGAAAGGTCAGTGGGAAAAACCTGTTGGACTTGTGTGAGAGAGTAGAGTGGTCTGGCCCCAGGATTGTGGAGGGGGTGGAGGAGCTGGCAGCAGTCACTGCAGCAGCAGCAACAAGGGAAACAGCAACAGCTGTTTCTGGAGCTCTAGGACCACATATTGTGGGGGGATTGAGTGGTTGACAGTGCATCACCACTGGAAGCAAAGAAGTACCTTGTCAAAGAGCTCAAAAGTTAGATAAATGACTGGGGAAATGAGCAAAAACTGGAAAAAGAATCAGACTAGAGAACCTTACTTGGTGATAAAGAAAACCAAAATATAAAAACAGAAGAAGACAACAAAGTCAAAGCTCCTACATCCAAAGCCTTCAAGAAAAATATGAATTGGTTTCATGCCAGGGAAGTGCTAAAAAAGGATTTTGAAAACCAAGTAAGAAAAGTAGAGGAACAATTGAAAAGAGAAATGAGAGTGATGCAAGAAAATCATGAAAAATGAATCAACTGCTTGCTAAAGGGGACTGAAAAATGCTGAAGAAGATAACACCTTAAAAAATAGACTAATCCAAATGGCAAAAGAGATCCAAAAAGCCAATGAGGAGAAGAATGCCTTAAAAAGCAGAATTGGCCAGATGAAAAAGAAGGTCCAAAAGCTCACCGAAGAAAATAATAACAAAGATTAGAATGGAGCAGTTGGAAACTAATGACTTTATGAAAAATAAAGAAATTATTAAAACCAAAGGAATGAAAAAATAGCAGACAATATAAAATATGTCATTGGAAAAACAACTGGCCTGGAAATTTGATCCAGGAGAGACATTTTAAAAATTATTGGACTACCTGAAAGCCATGATCCAAAAAAACCTTAGGCATCATTTTTCAAGAAATTATCAAGGAAAACTGCCCAGATATTCTAGAACCACAAGGTAAAATAGATATTGAAAGAATTCACCACTCACCTCCTGAAAGAGATCCCAGAAGGAAAACTCCTAGGAATATTGTAGCCAAATTCCAGAGCTCTCAGGTCAAGGAGAAAATATTGCAAGCAGCCAGAAAGAAACAATTCAAGTATTGTGGAAGCATAATCAGAAAAACACAAGATCTAGCAGCTTCTTCATTATGGGATTGGAGGGCTTAGAATATGATATTCCAGAGGTCAAAGGAGCTAGGATTAAAACCAAGAATCACATATTCAGCAAAACTGAGGATAATACTTCAGGGGAAAAATTGGTCATTCAATGAAATAGTGGGTTTTCAAGTATTCTTGATGAAAAGGCCAGAGCTGAATAGAAAATTTGACTTTCAAGCACAAGAATCAAGAGAAGCATGAAAAGGTAGCCAGGAAAGAGAAATCATAAAGGACTTACTAAAGATGAACTGTTTACATTCCTACTTTTCTGAATGTTAGGGTAGTTGGAGGGATATATATATATATATGTATATATATACATATACATATATATATATACATACATATATATACATACACACACACACACATATATATACACACACACACACACACACACAGAGACAGAGACAGAGTTGAATATGAGGGGATGATATCTAAAAAATAAAAAGGGGTGAGAAGGGAATATATTGGAAGAAAGAGAAAGGGAGAAATAGAATGGGGTAAATTATCTCTCACATAAAAGAGGTAAAAAAAAGATTTTTCAACGGAGGGGAAGAGGGGGAAAGTGAGAGGGAAATAGTGAACTTTCATTGGAAATAACTTAAGGAGGGAATAACATGCACACTCAATTTGGTATGACAATCTATCTTACACTACAAGAAAGTAGTATAAGAAAGCAGATAAATGGGGTGTGGGAGCATGCTATAAGGGAGGGCAAATAGGAGAGAGTAATTAGAAGTAAACCCTTTTGAGGAGGAACAGATTTAAAAGAGATAATAAAATGAATGGGGGGACAGGATAAGATGGAGGGAAATATAGTCTTTAACAACATGGCTCTTATGGAAGTGTTTTGCATGACTACACATGTGTAACATATCAAATTGCTTGCCTTCTCAATGGGCATGAATGGGGAGGGAGGAAGGGAGAGAAGCTATAATTCAAAGTTTTAAAAACAAATGTTAAAAATTGTTTTTACATGCAACTAGGAAATAGGATGTACAGGAAATGGGGTATAGAAATCTATCTTGCCCTATAAGAAAATAGAGGGGAAAGGGATAAGAGAAGGGAAGGGTGTGTTAGAGGGGGAAGGGGTGATCAGAATGCATACTGTCTTGATGTGAGTGGAGGGGAGAGATGGGGAGAAAATTTGGAACTCAAAATCTTGTGGAAGTGAATGTTGAAAACTAATAAATAAATTAATTAATAAAAACCAAAAAAGATGAAAATAATATGCTTCAATCTGTATTCAGACACCATAGTTCTTTTTCTGGATGTGGGTAGCATTTTCTATCATGAGATTTTTGGAGTTGTCTTAGATCATTGCATTGCTAAGAAGAGATGTCTATTAAAGTTAGTACTTGCATAATGTGACTGTTACAGTGTACAATGTTTTTCTGGTTCTGTTCATTTCACTTAGCATTAGTTCATATGAGTCTTGTCAAGATTTTCTGAGGTCCGCCTGCTGATCATTTCTTATCTCACAAGAGTATCCCATTACATTCACATACCACAACCTATTCAGTCATTCCCCAACTGATAGACATTCCCTCCAAGTCTTTGCCACAGCAAAAAGAGCTACTATAAATATTTTTGCACACGTGGGTCTTTTCCCCATTTGTATGATGCAGACCTAGAAGGTCAAAGGGTATGCATAGTTTTATACCCTTTGGGCATAGTTCCAAATTGCTCTCCAGAATGGTTGGATCAATTCACCATTCCACAAACAATGAATTAGTGTTCCAATTTTCCCACATCTTCTCTAGCATTTATCATTTTCCTGTTTTGTCATATTAGTCCATCTGATATGTGTGAGGTAGTACTTCAGAGTTGTTTTGATTTGCATTTCTCTAATCAATAAGTGATTTAGAGCATTTTTCCATATGCTTATAGGTAGCTTTAATTTCTTCTACTGAAAACTGCCTATTTATATCCTTTGACCATATATGAATTGGGGAATGACTTGTATTCTTATAAATTTGACTCAGTTCTCTATATATTTTAGAAATGAGACCTTTATCAGAGATACTGGTTGTAAAATTTTTTTCCCCAGTTTTCTGCTTCCCTCCTACTATTGGCTGCATTGGCTTTGTTTCTGCAAAAACTTTTCAATTTTATATAATCACAATTATCCATTTTCCATTTGATAATGTGCCATATCTCTTGTTTGGTTGTAGATTCTTCCATTCTCCATAAATCTGATAGGTAAGCTATTCCTTGTTCTCCCAATTTGCTTATAGTATCAGCCTTTATATCTAAGTCATGTATTCATTTTGACTTTAATTTAGTATCCATACATATTTTTAATGGACTTTATTTTTCTTTCCTTCACAATGGGAAGGGGAGGGAAGAGGAGCAGATAATTTGAAACTGAAAAAAATAAAATTCAATTTAAAAAGGAAAAATAGTATATTATAAATATTTGGCTATTATTATAATGGTATTACACAAAAGAAGAGATGAATGCAAGCAACTTTTACTGGTGCAGCACTACAAATAGTTAGGAATATAAAAATGTAATCATGGGGAAGGGGAGCTTTTCCATCTGTGTCTTGAGCACCTTTAAATAGGAGAATTCTCTGAAAATATCTCAATATGGTCATGGTCTTGTCCCAATTCATCTGTGCTATAAATGTAATTCAAGTGTAAAGTGAGGCTACTAACCTCTTGGCAATCAGAGCAAGTTCTACCTTAGAAAGTCTCAGTGATAATTGCACTCATCCAGAATCACTCTCTGGGAAAAATCATCACCATGTGGCTTATTTTAACAAACTTAATTCCTATAAATAGCCAAAGTCTTTGTAATCTGCAACCTGGCTTCCATCTTCATCATGAAATAGAAACTATTCTCTCGAAAGTTACCAATGATGTCTTAATTGCCAAATTGAATAGCCTTTTTTAAAAAAAATTTCTAATCTTCTTGACCTTTTTGACATTGTCAATCATCCACTCCTCCTGGACAGTTCCTCTTCTCTAGACTTTTGTAATACTGGACTCTTCTGCCTCACCATTCCTCAGTCTCCTTTGATGGATCTTCATCTATGTCCTGCCCATCAACCATGAATATCCTCCAATGCTCTAGCCTGGGCCTTTCCCCTACAACCTACCTCAGTTTATAATCACAAAAGCTCCAATGGATTCAATTATAATTTTATGTTGATGATTCTATATATCCATCACTAATCTCTCTTTTGGGTTCCAGAACTGAATATCCCATAGGCATCTCAATCTCAATAGGTCCAAAAAAGAACTCATCCTTTTTCCCCCACCCCCAAACCCTCTCCTCTTCCCAACTTTCCTATTGCTGTTGAGGACACCATCATTCCTTCAGTTCCCCAGGCTCACAACAAGTTTCATCTTCAACTCCTCACTGTCACTCACCCCAGGTATCCAATCTATAATCACATCTTGTCGTTGGTAGATTCATGGCATCTCTCACATATATCTCCTTCTCAAATAACCCTTGCCCCAAACCAGTCACTCATCACTTCTTATCCAAAATCCATGTATCTTTCTGCTTCATACAAATTAGAAGATGAAGAGAGATTTCCAAAATTATGACATTTTTAGCAGCTATAATTTCTACCAGTAGAAAAGATGGAAAAGGGGAAAATTCACTCAAAGAAATGAGTAAGTATATCCCCATACATTTATGAGCTGTGTGACCCTGGGCAAGTCACTTAACCTCTATTGCCTCCAAAATAAAAAAAAAAAAGGAAATTAGTAAGTATTTGGTGTACACAGAATTTTGTTCTCACAGGTCATGTATAAATAAATGCTCAACAGAGATAAAACAGGAGCTACAATTTAAGGTTCATTTTACAAAGATTTTTAAGATCGTGGGGGCATGGTGAGCCTAACCCCCTTGATGCAGAAGGGATAACTCTATATGCATTTCTGTATATTGTATTCCCCTAGTAGAATGTAAGCACTTTGAGGACAGGAACTAGTTTTATTTTTTTATCTTTGTGTCCAGGGTGCCTATTGGACTGTAGATACTTAAGAAATGCTTGTTAGAGTGGTTGTTTGGGGTGGGGTGGAGGAAGGGAAAGGAAAGCAGGAAAAGCTACAATGAAAGTAGGAGAACTCCTTAGGGAATGATGTTTATTTTTTCATCCATAGTTCTTGGGATCTGTGATACATAAGAAAAATAATAGAACTAGCTAAATAATGAATGACTTAGAAAAAGCTGGACAGAGCTGTTCTATTTATTTTTTTCTCCCATAACATAAGACCAAGATAGTACTTAGATTAAAAGGCAACACATTTGTAAGGAAAGAAAAAGTAGTCTATTTTTTCCAGTCATTAATCATTTTGTCTTTTTTCCAACAAGTCACCACTTTTTTTTCTTTCTCTAAAAATATCTACTTGAAAGCTGAGAAACCAACCATTGTATCTGATAAAGGCCTCATTTCTCAAATATATAGAGAACTGAATCAAATTTATAAGAATACAAGTCATTCCTAAATTGATAAGTGGTCAAAGGATATGAAAAGGCATCTTTCAGATGGAGAAATTAAAGCCATGTATAAGTATGTGAAAAATACTCTAAATCACTATTGATTAGGGAAATGCAAATCAAAACAACTCTGAAGTACCACCTCACACATATCAGAGTGACTAGTATGACAAAACAGAAAAATGATAAATGCTAGAGAAGATGTGGGAAAATTGGAACACTAACACTAATGTAGAGTTGTGAACTGATTCAACCATTCTGGAGAGCAATCTGGAACTATGCCCAAAGGGCTATTAAACTATGCATACCCTTTGATCCAGCAATACCACTACTAGATATGTATCCCAAGACATCATAAACAAAGGAAAAGGACCCACATGTACAAAAATATTTATAGCAGTTCTTTTTGTGGTGGCAAAGAATTGGACAGAGAAGGGATGCTCATCAATTGGGGAATGGCTGAACAGGTTGTGGTATATGAATATAATAGAATACTATTATGCTGTAAGAAATGATGAGCAGGCAGATTTCAGAAAAACCTGGAAAAACTTACATGAACTGATTCTGCATGAAGTGAAAAGAATCAGGAGAACACCGCACACAGTAACAGCAACATTGTGCCATGATCAACTATGATAGACTTAGCTTTCCTCAGCAATACGCTGATCCAAGACAACTCCAAAAGACTCATGATGGAAAATGCCATCCATATCCAGAGAAAGAACTCTGGAGTCTGAATGTGGATTGGAGCACACTACTTTTTTTGTTTTTTTTTTTCTTGTGTTTTCCCGCTTCTGTTCTGATTCTTCTTTTACAACATGACCAATGTGGAAATACATTTAACATGATTGTACATGTGTAACCTATATTAGATTGCTTGCTGTCTTGTGGAGTGGGGAGAGGAGGAAGAGATAAAATTTGGAACTCAAAATCTTACAGAAATGAATGTTGAAAACTATCATTACATGTAATTGGAAAAAATAAAAAACTATTAAATAGAAAAAAAATGTATGCTTCATCTTGCTAATTATTCCATGTACTTACATCCTCTGGGCACTGAATCACTTGAGCATCAATCTTTAAAGCAAAGTCTCCCTATGATAGAAAATGTGTAGGACTGCATATACTTGGGTGGCCCCAGTGAATGGGAGGCCCTAGGAGGATTTACCTTTCAGGGCCTCTGGAGAGCAGGGTGGGAAAGTGTGGGGGAGGCAGGAAAGAGGAAGGAGCTGAACAACCGTGCAGTCCCTTCTGCCTGTACTATAAATTAGCTCATCTCTGTACAGTCTAAGAGGACTGAGACAGGAAGTGAGGAGGCTAGCTTGGAAGCAATGACACTTGCTAGGGTCAGCAGTTAGTCCATAATAGGAACAAAATGTGGTTACTTTGATCTTTTCCCAAGTCAAAGAGACAGGTTCCTGGAGGTGATGGGTAACTAGAGATGAGACTCAAAACAAACTCATCCAGACTTTGAGACCAGCTCTCAGTGATGATACACTGACCCCAAATACTTCTAACAGGAGTTTCTGACCTGAGATTTCTGAACTTTAACATTTTTTTTAAGTAACTGTATTTCAATGTAATTGATTTCCTTTGTAATCCTATGCATTTTATTTTATGCATTTAAAAACATGATTCTAAGAAGCACTCTGCGTAAGCTTTTCCAGATTGCCAAAGAAGACCATGAAACAAAAAAAAAGTTAAGAACTCTAAAATTGAGTTTTAAAAGGAAAATAAAGCATGTATAGTTAGTACTCACTTTGACCAGATTTCCAAATTTATTTCTTTTCTGGCATCTTTTCATCTTTGAGTATTGCTGCCAAATTCTAAAGATTCCAGACTAACATCACCTCTTTTAGAGAACCAAGAAAGTGGGGTGACATCCCTTATGAATCAAAAAGGACCTGTGTACAGAGAAAAGTCTTTAACCAACAAGTTGCCTTTGCTAATTGTATTGTGATCTGTCTCTTTCTGGAATTCCTGATGTTTATCCCCTACAACAACTATCATGACTTAGCTGCTTGGTTTGGATCTCTCTGCCTGGTCATGTTGACTAGCCAGACTGGATAGCTCTTTTGACCTCATGATCATGGGGATGGTAATAGAACTAGACTCCCTCCAGTATTCAGTATGAGCTTCCCAGATCTGCTTCCCCTTCTGCTGGAGAGTCCTATGAAAACCACCTATGGATTCATAGACCTTGCTGCTGTCTGGTGGTTCAGATAGATTGTTCTTAGGGAATTCACACTGAATCAATTGCCCAGATGCCAGCTCTAACACATGCCAGCTAATGAATATTCTTCTGAATGTCGGAGAAATATTTCTTTAGTAGATCAGTAGTACTTCTAGACTCTGATTCAGTAGACAGAAGATTGAATTTGAAATTAGACCTGAGCATGGCAGCCAATACCTGTAATACCTGCTCGTGGGGAGTGGTCCATCTCTTGAGCTTGGAAATTCTAAGCTGTGGTGATTTATGTTGATTGGGTATCCATACTAAGTCTGGCATCAACATAATGAACTCTCAGAAGCAGGGGCCACTAGGCTGCCTTAGGAGGGATAACTGGCCCAAGTTGGAAACAGTTCTTGAGCAGATCAGTAGACTGATTGATTGATTGATAATAGGATCAATTCTATGAGTGGCCACTGCACAAGATAGGGGAAACTTTTCTCTAAAAACAGCCCTCCCCAACCCAAAACTGGAATTGGAGAATTCAAAGAAAACTTCCTGGCTCTGACACTTAATGTATTTTACCTGTCTAGGCCTGTTTCCTCATCTGTACAATAAGAATGATTGTACCATAGACTTAGAAAGCATTTGTCAACATGGCTGAAAACATCATGCTAAAAAGCATGGGAGCAAGCACACAGCCCTGTTTTACTACATTGGTGCCTGGGAAGGCACAAGAGCTTTGTCCATTATCCAGAACCTGGGCAGATATACCATTGTGAAATTGATGTACAATATTGATGAACTCTGGGAGAATGAGAATGAACGCAGCATCAAGGTCAACTACCATACTGATGGTAAGTTCTTCAATTTGAAAAGGTTACAAGCCAAGACCAAAGTGGAGAGAGTACTGGTGCATATTTTTCTGTTTGCAGATGATTGTGCAATCAATGCAACCTCTGAAGTTGAGATGCAACAAAGTATGGATCAATTCTATGCTGCCTGTGCTAATTTTGGCCTAATAATTAACACCAAAAAAAAACCCAACAACAACACAGGTGCTCCATCAGCCACCACTACACCATCCATATATGGAATCACTGGTTACAACAAATGGAGAAGTTTTGAACGCTGTGGATAAGTTCACTTACCTTGGTAGTGTACTTTCCAGGGATGTACACGTTGACAATGAGGTTGATGCAAGCATTGCCAGAGCTAGTTCAGTGTTTGGGAGGCTCCAAAGAAAGGTTTGGGAGAGAAGAGGTATTAGACTGACTACCAAACTGAGGGTCTACAGAGCCATTGTGTTGACTTCATTGTTATATGCTTGTGAAACATGGACAGTCTACCAGTGCTGTTCCAGGAGACTGAATCGCTTCCACTTGAACCATCTTAGGAAGATTCTGAGGATCACCTCTCAGGATAAGGTACCAGACACTGAACTCCTTGCTCAAGCTGAACTGCCAAGTATTCAAACTATGCTTCAGAGAGCACAACTCTGATGGGCTGGCCACGTAGTTTGAATGCAAAATGTATTCTGAGCTCTGGCCTGATCAGCCACAGTTGGACACCCTGAAATTTCACTTTGCATTTGGTGGTCCTCAAAGATGAGGGACAACAACCATCATAGACTTAGAAGTTAAAACTCATCTAGTACAATACCTTCAATTTATAAGTGAGATTAAATGACCTGCCCAAAGCCTGTATGTACCAAATAAGACCAAGATTTGAATTCCAAACCTAATATTTTTTTCTGCCACACTGTGTTCTTTAATCACTATTTTTTAAAAATTATTTTTTCAATTATCATACTTATTTCCTTTTTCTTTCCATATCTCCCTTCCCCCTTGAGAAAAAGAAAAACCAAAGCTTTGTAACAAATAAGCATAATGAAGTTATAAACATAAGATTTAGAACTAGAAAGGGAGTTAGAGAATATCTAACCCATGGGTGGAGAACCTGTGGCACAGTCCTAAAGTGTGCTCCTTTGATTGTATCGGGGATTTGTTCTGTGAAGTTTGGAGTCAGTCAAAGGGTTGCACTTGAGGACCTAGAAGGTCACATACAGCCTCGAGGCTGCAGGTCCCCCACCCTAGTAATCTAACCTCTTTGTTTTTTGTAGAAAATAGCTCATATTTATATCACATTTTGAGGTATAGAAAGCACTTTTCTCACAATGGGCTAACATGACTGGTAGTACGGAATTTTTATCATTATTCTCATTTTATAAATGAGGATCAGAGAGTTTAAGGAAAGAATCAATATCTGAATTCAGCTCTTCCAAATGAATCTAGAGCATTTTCCACCATCCTACAACTTATTGTTCAGTTGTGTCTGACTCTTTGTATTGTTCATGTATTTTTAATGGGATTAATATCTTTTTAATGGAATGGGAAGATCTTTCCCATCCATTAATAGACCTATGTGACCTGCTTAAGTCACAGGGAAGTCTAAGTCTCATGAATTTGAGTCACATGAAGCCTGTGGTGAGAGGAGCTTGCTGAATAGGTGGAATAGGAAGGGTGGAGCAGAGCTGAGAGGGAGAGAGAGAGAGAGAGAGAAAGAGAGAGAGAGAGAGAGAGAGAGAGAGAGAGAGAGAGAGAGAGAGAGAGAGAGAGAGAGAGAGAGAGAGAGAGAGAGAGAGAGAGAGAAAGCAGGCCGCTGGCTGTGAGCAGGAGAAGGGCATTTTGCTTGAAGGTATTTGTTTGTGGGAAGGCCTGATAATATGTGTATAGATTTCTTTGTTACAGTGATGGATTTGGTTTTCTGGTGTTGGGATTTAGCTTTCTGGTGTTTGAACAAATGTTTTGGTTCTGTCTTCCATGTGGAGAGTTTGTTATATTTTATGATTCAGAACTATGCCGACATATTCTTAGCCGCCATAGGAGCTCTGAATAACGCATTGGCGCTACACGCTTTATGATCCCATTTGGGGTTTTCTTCATAAAGGTACCACAGTGGTTTGCCATTTCCCTCTCCAGCTCATTTTACAGATGAGGAAGCTGAGGCAAACATAGTGAAGTGACTTGCCTAGGGTCACACAGCCAATAAGTGTCTGAGGCCGAATTTGAACTCACGAGGATGAGACTTTGGGTCCAGTACTTTCTCCATGTGTCCCTACAACTAGTAGGTAGATGGCAAGCTCACTGCAGTTGGGACTTGTTTTGCTTGTGTCTTTGATCCCCAGTGCCTTAATATATGTTTGTTGAATAGAATCAAACCATTTGCCTTATAGGGTAGGTTTATTTACTATAAATCACTACATCATCGGTACCAGAGAACCTAGATTTAGAACTGGAAGGACTTCTGAGGTTATCTAGTCCAAACTTATCACTTTGCGGATGAGGAAACTAAGGCAAGAAAGATGAAATGATTTATCCAACAAAGTCATTGGAATCCAGATCCTTTTATTTATAGAAACCCTGCTCATTTCAACATAGCCTTGAGGTCAGCAAAACAGGGATACTTATTCTAATTAATATTAATTATTAATCTAACTACCTAAAAAATTTTAGGTAAAAAGAATTCTTATGAACTTGAGTTATCTTTTATGACCAGTGTTTTTCAAATAATATGCTGTTAATAAATGTTCTTTGAATAAATACATGAATTACTGATTGAATTTTTCTAATGATCTCTGATCACCTTATTGCTTGGTAATTTGCATGCCTGGAACACACTTCCTCAACTTTTCTTCCTGTTGGAAGGCCCAGCTCTGGTATTCATTCCTCTGTGAAGTCTTTTTTCATTGACCTTTTCCTCCTCACTTCTCCCTTTCCTCCTCCTTCCTTCCCCTTCTCTCCTCCTTCCTTTTTCTTCCTCCTTTCCTTCTTCTTTCTTCCTTCTTCCTTTTCCCTCCTTATTCTTTCCTCCCTCCCTCTCCTCCTCTTTTCTCCTCCTCCTTCTTACCCTTTTCTCCTTCTTCTTTCTCTTCTTCTCTCCTTTTCATGTTCTCTTTCTTTTCTTTCCTCCTCCTCCCTTAACACTCTTCTCATTCTGACTGCTCTTTGTCACATTGGACATTGTACGATATTCCTTTTTGATGCATCTTTGTGTACATTATTACGTTGTTGGGGTATAAATTCCTTGAGGATCAGGATTGATTATGTCAATATTCACCTTTGAATTCTCGCTGCCTATCATGATGTTTTTGACATAGCTGCTTAAGCAAATGCTGTGATGGTAGAATAATCAATCTCTGGTATTGTATTGAATTTTCCAGAATGACCTCTGGAACAGTCAGACATTGCCAGATTCCATGTTTAGCTCTTCATGAGGAGGCTTTGAAGGTCAATGCCCTCAATCTTTTTTGATCCATAGCCACTGTGGTAGGGTGGGAAACCTTGTTTATTCCTCCTTGCTGCTGGGAGGAAAAAAAAACCAGACCTAACCAGAATGAAAGGGGGAAAATGGTACTGTTTTGATAAGACCCATCAGGAAATGTGGTAAGCAAACCATTAATCCACTCCAGAAACAAAAGGAGAGACATGGTAACCTCATTAATGCTAGAAGAAGGCAGTCTGAAGCGCAGCTGGAGTACCCTTGCAGACTCCAGGCAGTCCTTGGAGTCCACTTTCAGAATGACTGCTTTAGGGGCTGCACTGAGAACAGCATCTTGGGATTCTCCAGTGAGCCCTACGCTTGGCTGTGAAATCTTGTCTGATTTGGCAGATCATCAAGGGGGTCCTTCTGGGTAATGCCCCTGGGAGCTTTTTTTTTTGACTTTCCAGGTAAGCATATGGCCTCAATGGATGATTTGTAAGCCCTTGGTTTGGATTTGTGGACAGATTGCTTTAGTGAGCTGGAGAAAAGAATAACCAATGTTGGCCCTCTACAACATGTTTGGAAATGTACTTCCCACTTTTTCTAAAAGGAGCTTGGGGCTATGGGCTACAAGCTATAATACTGTCAGAAGCATTCCTGTGCTGGTTAATTTTGCTTTGATACAGGAGAAGGTTTGCTAAGTTGGAATGGGGGTGGTTGTATATATCTGGAAATAATTAATGCAAAAACAAAAAGCATCCATAACTGCAGTGGTACAGTGCAGAGGTGTCAAACCACTGGGCTTGTGGCCCAGATTAAAATGCAATTGGGAGATATTTGATAAAATAAATAAAAACACAATGGAACAGAGATGTTGTTAACATGTATTTTTCTAAGTCAATATACAACCCTCAGGGATCCATAAGTACAGCTTTATGGCTTTGGTTTCTATTTGAGTTTGATACTACTAGTATTGTGGTGTCCCAAGAGCTGGTCTTGGAGTCAGGAAGAACTGGGTTCCAATCCTTCCTCTAACACATAATGCCTGTGATCCTGGGAAAGTTACTCAATCTCTCGGTGCTCCAGATGACTCTGTCAAGCTAAGTTGCAAAGCAGGGGTCGGTCTAAATCAGTGGATGGCGTTTTTTGCCCAGGAGTCCCTTACATGGTGAGATCACAAATCAGGCCTGAAAAAATTAATAATACAACTAGAATAAAGGCAGTACTTGAAGTAGATATTGCCAAATCAAATACTTGTATAGATATCGCCAAATCAAATACTTGTAGTCTCCAAAGCTATGAATGGAAATGAAAAATGAAAAGTTCATGAAATGATGTCAAAATATGGAGACCCAGAAAAGGAGATCTAAGCCCTGTGGAAAAAGAATGAGATGCATATCTTCCTTGTTATTCCATCTGATATTGAGGTTGCACTTAAGATGTTTCAATAAGGCTTTCAAGGATAAGCTTTAATACAAATGCTTTAATTCATTGATAAAAAGTAGTTATTTTCTTCACTAGTGTGATGATACATAGAATGAAATATGAAAGATAGGGAATTATATTATATATATACAATATGTATACATACATATATACATATAACAGTGAGCACCCCAACATACACAAGGGAGCCTGCGATCACAGGTTCTTAGATCTGCATTCAAAAAAGGAAAGGCAACTTTTGAGGGGCTAACAATCCCTTTAGTCAAGTACATGTATCATTCCTGTAACCAAGCACATATATCATTCACCTGATTTAGGGGAGTCAGTACCCTGAACTTCAAAGAAAATACAGATTAAAAGTCAACAGACATGGTTTCCTCTGCCTGAATTCAATAGACAGTTACAGCTGTCTGACCATAGTTACCAGAGGGGAAGCACAACATTTGGGTTCTCAAAGCTAGGTGTCTCCTTTAGCGACTTCCCAGAGTCCCCATCAACAAACACTTCCAGTCAGTAAGTCCCAAAGTAATTACAGACATGGCTTCTCTGCCTAACCATAATTCAGTAGATAGGTACAGCTGTCTGACCATAGTTACCAGAGAGGGAAGCATGACATGTGAGTTCTCAAAGTTGGGGGGGCTCCTTAGCAGCTTCCCAGAGTCCTTATCTGACACTCAAACCTTCTTGCAAAAACTAAGCCCCTAAGTAAAACCTCACCCTCAGAGTATTTATATACTTTTTATAGCCAGAGGGCATAACCTTCTGACCCAGTGCCTCAATAGAAAAAAACAAAAGGTACTTGGGACTCTCCTACAAACCAACTCCCCTAATCAAGCTTCCCACAATGGGCAGGCCCATCAATGGATGAGAAAGATATTTTTTAATCATGTTATTCAATCAGAGACACTTTTAGTAAAACAAAAACAGCAAAAGATCCTAATTTGATTGCCATCATAATATATTATACAGGTTTCTGTTAGGATACATTCCAAATTTGTAATGATCCACTTTGTAGTTCTTTAAATGTATATCAAGACTGCCGTTGTGTAAGAAGCAATTGCTTTATATGTGTCCTCATTCAGCTCTGAATTCAAGATTCTACTGAATACATAGCAAGACATAATGTGGTAACTAAGAATTCTACATCAGAAGCTTACTATTTTTCATTTGCAGACAATAAATCCCCATTCTACAAATATAGGCCTCATAATACTTTTGAAAATTCAACGAATGAACTGCATTGGAACTAGGTCTTTAACACCATAGAATTGCTTCCCATAATGGCTTGGATGGAACATTGACACATAAAAATTCAATAATATCATTTTTGAAAGGTGTCACCGTATCAAATAATCATAATCTCTAAGCTACATGGAACAAAGAGCTTTCAAAATATAGAGACAGCAGAAATCGAGATCATGTCGGAAAAATGGGATGTATTATTCCTATCATTCTGTCTTTTGGAGTTATTCCACTAATGCTTTCAGTGATTGTACAAACTTGAGGTATATTCTAAAACTTTAATTCAGTTACAAATTGTTATTTTAGCCACCTTTGCAAAAATCCACCAAATGTTAAATATTAAGGAATGGTGGCTGTATAGCAACTTATGCTTGGAATATGTCTATCTAAATTCCATGGAAAAGATGAGATCAAAATGAATAGTAATAGTAATGGTCATCATCATGTAAGGAAAATGTCATTTTCTTAAGTGCAGATGTGACTATGTGATTCTACTGCTCACATAACTAAAATATAGAATATATGTATACATATATTTTAAAATATAGAATATAAAATATAGAATCCTCTGTTAACTTTTAAAATTCTGTACAACCTGACCCCAACTCATTTTTTTTCCATTAGGCAATACTTCTCCTCCCTGACATCCAGACAAAGTGGTCATCTCTTTGTTCGTCAAACCTCCAGAGGTGTGCCGATAAATGTTTACAACCCTCTTCCTGAAAAAAAAAAGCACATTTTAAAGTTTAATCCTCATTACTAACATTTTCTCCATTACTTTTTTGTTTAGACAAATACATAAAACATTAAATCAAGCCCTAATGTATAACCTTTGCTGATTTCCAAAGCGTAAGTGCTCACTCTGAAAATTTAACAAGAGGCTCTTGTGAGCTAGTAGGCAGCTAGGTGGCTCAGTGGATGGAGCAATGGGCCTGAAGTTAGGAAGATTTATCCTCATGAGTTCAAATTGGACCCTTACTGGCTGTGTGACCCTTGGTAATTCACTTCCCCCTTTTGCCTTACTACCTCGTTCGTAAAATGAGAAGGCAGTGGCAAACTACTCCAGTATCTTTGCCAAGAAAACCCCAAATGAAGTCTTGAGGAGTCAGACACAACAGAAATGACTGAACAAGAAGAGCCAGTTGGAGCTGGCTCCAGCATGTCTCCGTTTGATGCTATCCCCTTTCTCCATGCCTTAGCACATGCCTGGAATAAACTCCCTTCTTACCTTTGCCTCATAGAATACTTTAAGATACAGTTCAAGTACCATCTTCTGCATGAATTTTTTCCTGAACCCCTAAATAGGTAATACCCTCCTCCCAACTACCTTAGATTGAATTACTTTGTATATATTTCTGTTTATACACTTTAGATATATGCTGAGCATATTTATATGTACTTGTCTGGTTTCTCCCTTTTAGAGGATAAGCCTTTTCTTTTATTCCTTGTACATGTATCATCAGTGTTTAGCATAGTGCACTGCATGTAGTAGGTGCTTAATAAAGGTTTGTTTATTGATTTATGATAATCATAGAGTTGGGGCCAAAGCCCAGCTCTGCTGCTTATTATCCACATCATTTTTGGCAAGTCATAATCTCTTTGGGTCTCAGTTTCTGCACTTGTAAAATGTGAGGGGTGTACTAGATGGTCTATAAAGTCGTTTCTGGCTCTAAGTCCTATTTTCTTTCTGCGTTTAATTTTCCCTACTCTTTCATGTCTGTTTCCTCAAATCAGTGTTGCCTAGAAATTCTCCCTACCACAATCATCCTGTATTCTGAGAAATGCTACAGCTGGAGGGCAAGAACACATATATCCCCTCACTCAGGCCCTACATGCCACTTTCTTTACTCATAAATCATATGGGTTTTCACAAGAGAGAAACCATTTCAATCTCCTTATTCTTTTTTTAAGACAAAATGGCCCCAGGAAGAGCGATTCATGCTAACACATATTACATATTGTTGTTGAACTGTGGTGACCCATTCATACCTTCTACCTGGTTAAGATGCATATTAGAGGTTGAATTGTTAAAGATTTTAAAGCTCTATCCCATCTCTATTAGCAATCAGGCTTGAACAAAGACCTGTGTTACCAAGTAATGACTTAAGTTATGTTTTTGGTAGCTTGAAGGGTTTTGATGGAGCTCTTTGAAACCACCCTTGAAAATTACAGTACCCAAACTGCTTCAGCTAAGTGGCATTGTGGATAGCCTTGGACCTGGAGTAAGGAAGACCTGAGTTCAAATTTGGCCTCAAATACTTACTAGCTGTATGATCCTGGGCAAGTCACTTAAATCTGTTTGCATCAGTTTCCTCATTTGTAAAATGGATACAATAATTGTACTTACCTTGTAGTGAGGATAAAATGATATTTAAAGCACTTTGTAAACCTTATAGTTTTATATAAATGCAAACTTTTATTACTATTATTACTAGTGATAGTAGCCAACCTGTTGCTTCTGATTCTTTCCATCATGTGCGAAGAAACTGATAAAATCTTGGAGTGTGGGGTATCAGCAATTCAGTGACCGAATTAGTCATAAAAAGGGAAGGTGTTAGTTAGTCTCATTACTAGTGCTGGCTTCCACTAAATTAGAAGTGACTGAAGGAAGACTTGGGGGATAAAAGGCCAAATTTCTTCTGTGTTCAGTACTCCATTGGGAAGACTGATTATCAGAGAAATTAAAGACAACGGCTGGAATGGTACCATTAAGAGAATAGTGGAGTGGAGTCAGTTTGTATTGGGATTTCCTTTAATGGGGAGAGGAGTGGAGTACAGTCTAACCTGTATGCTTCTAGTCCAATTCTCCTCCATGTTTCTCATGCTCATGCCCTTGTTAGCTCTCCTCAGTAGCTCTTTGATAATTTTCTTAATATTAACCTCTAGTTGCCAACACTAGTACGCCTTGAGAAGCCTCTCTTCTTGATCAGCCTTGCTGCAGACTTTTTTCTAGTAGAAGGGTGTGTTGCAGGGCAACATGTGACACTGAGATGACCAGAACTCTGTGGAATGTGCTTCTTATGTGAATGATGTTTCTAATGGAGTTGAGTCTTCAGTAACTAAGAGGCACTGTAGAGCAAGTAATGCAAATGAGCTTCTGGAGCCATCCAGAAGGTGATCAACCACGCTAATGTATCATTCCTTAACTTCCAATAACAGAAATGAAAACGTTGTAAATGTTGCCACAAAACAAAATCAAAACCAACAACCAACAACCAAAAAAACCCATGTCTGGGCCAAGGATAAAAAACAGCTACCTGAAAAGGTTTGGGAGTCTTCTGGAAAATGAAAATTTGAACCTTTTCCATGAATTCCCCATGCCCTCTCTTCCCCTGAAAAAGCACTACAGTGAACTCTGACTAGCATGCTGTCTTCTTTTTTCTTTTCCTTTTCAAAGCCATTGAGTAAAAGAACAGAAAGGGTGACTTTGAATGACTATATACAAGATATGGCACTTGGAAGATGCTCTGTAGATTAAATGGCCCCCAGCAAGTCCAGTAAGGCAAGGTGAGTTAGTGCCTTCAGGCTTCTTGTAAAATATGAAGTTTGAAAAATGATTTTCATCCATACCAAGGAGGACCAAGGGGAATGTAAAAGAAAAAATTAATTTTCTTTCTCTGAATCTCTCTGGCTCTTTCTTGGTCTCCCTCTGTCTCTGTTTATCTCTGCCTCTGTCTCCTCTTTGTCTCTGTTTTTCTGTCTCTTGGTCTCTGTCTGTCTCTATGACTCTCTATCTTTGTTTCTGTCTCTGCCCATCTCTCTGTCTCTGTCCTTCTCTCTTTATCTCTTGGTTTCTCTCTTTTTCTTTCTATCTCTATCACTGACTCCGCTTTTCTCTGTGTCTGTCATCGTCTCTGTCTCTCTGTTTGTCAGTCTGTCTCCTGGTCCAGAATTCAGCTCTTACTGAGTAACTAGCACCTGGACCCAGGACTCTGGATCTCTCAAACTCAAAAGTTTGCTGGTAAGGCTAGAAACACTCACTGTTTTGTTACCTTTGTTTAGGGAAAGAAATACAAAGCAGAAGAGGCAACTAGGCCCTTGAGATCTGATCTCAGGCTCACCTAGATAATTGCGTACTCTCCTTGTCATGGTTGATCAACCACTGTAGCTGCTGAGGGGAAGTGAGAGGAAATGCCCTTCCTGACCTGGGACATCCAACAAGGAACTGTGGGAGTCCCATATATTCAGCCATGTGTTCAGAAGAGAAGGAGAACAGATAGAAGTTGTCTTCTCCTTTTTTCCTGAGTGTGAGGCTCTTCCTGCTCAGTGGACAATCCTTTCTGATATAACTCCCTTCTTTCCTTTTCCCCCCAACTCCCATCATTGGGCAGGGCATGTGGCTATTGACCACATTTCAGTAGGTATAGATACCCTTCATCAAAGGGCCAAAATGCATGTCATGCCCAAAGAATTCAGGGTGCAGGCTCTAGTAGTTCTAACCCTACTAGTAGCTAGTATCTAGTAGGTCTACATTTCATGGGGTGTCTCCAACCCAATCTGCTACTCTATTAATAGTTATGATAATAATGATGTTCATGACAAAAGATTCATTGAGTTCTTATAGCATAACTATTCTTTCTCCTTTTTACTGTTTTCAGTCTCTTAGAATCTTTAAGACTTTCCTAATGGAAGCTGTTTGAACAAAATTCAAAATCATTCATTTGGCTTATTATCATGCTGAGTTGGGAAATGGAAAGACAGGCTCATAGGTATGGAGAATTAGCAGTAAGTATTCAATCTGTGTTTTGTCTTAGCTGCTGTTTCTGGGGTCACTAGAGTGACCCCATAACCAAGCTCATGAGGTAAATACTTTTTTAAAAAAATTAATTTATTTATTTTTAGTTTTCGACTTTCATTTCCACAAGATTTTGAGTTCCAAATTTTCTCCCCATCTCTCCCCATCACAGGAGAGGTAAACACTTTTGAGAAATACAGTCAAAAGCCGAATTCTAAAGTGCAATGTATTTGTTTAATAGATAAAGACTGCTCAAATCAAGCAAAATTCCTAGAAAAATTTTAAGCTCCTGTATTGTATGCCAGGGGAGGGAGGAGTCGTCAGACCTGATCTAGCTACAAGATCTGTATGTGAAATACCAAACTTCTGTAATGTTAATGGGATGTAAGATCTTCCCCACCCATTAATAGGCCTTCCATGGAGCCCACTGAGGGAAGCTTACTTAGAGGAAGCTTGCTTGTAGGAAGACTTTCTTTTGCTAATTTCTAATTAGGCATTGATTCATTGAGTCAGGTATACATACTCTGAGGTGAAATTTTGCTTTGGGGGCTTGCTTATGAGAAGGACCTTGTGATTCCCTGATCAAGGCTCTGAGTGGTGCTATGTTCAGACTCCCCACTGCTCAGATGTAAAGGCTTTCTCTATTCAGGGATGTATGTAAAGTGTACAGCAATATTGCTTTGATTTGGGCAGTAGAACCCTGTCTGTTGGTCTTTATTTCTCGGGTTATATTTTCTCTGTTTGTATTTTCTCTGAAGTTCTCTGAAAAGTTCTCTGACTTTTCCCCTGAACTAGTGAATGTAATTTAAAAAAATTGTTTACTCCTTAAACAGCTATCTTTCCAAGTAAAGCAAGTCTAAAAACCTGTGCTAACAGGTCATCCTGGGTATGCTAGGGTACTTGACTTTACAACCTCCTTCAAGGGGAAGCTGTATATCTATCACCAATATTAAGTTTTCAGTTCATGCAAAAGCTAGGAAAGAAATACAACCTCATAGAATGAAGGGAAGGGAAAAGACTTGACTAAGGACACACAAAAAGTCTGTGGTGGAGCCACAACTAATTCAAATCTTCCTACTCTCAGCTGAAGACTCTTTTATTATACCACATAACTTCTTTCCACCACATTTGCTGACTTGGCATGTGGACTCTTAGCATTCCCGAAACTCTGCATTATGATGGTTCCTACTATGAAGCCTCAAGTGTTCAAAGGTTTCACCAGCTTTAAATATACTCTGCTAGGTCACTTTGACCCAAAGTTTCCGGGTAGGTACATAGGTTACAATAAAACTGCTTTCCTTACATTTGCAGTTATCATGAGTTATCATGCATTTGGTAATGACTTTGAATTGGTTCACCACTTCATATGTTGCAATGCAGAGAAGAAATAGTCTTTGATAATTCTTTGTCCATTATTGTAGACAATTGAATATATAGTCTGATCTGAGGGATTTTGAAAGGTCCTTCTTACCCAAATAGCTCACAGAATGATAGACTATTAGAGTTGATACCTTAACCAAGTAGAAACATGTCTCCAACCAACCAATTAATCAAAGACTTTAAGTTAAATGTGAAAAGTAATTGGATGAACAGGAGTAATATTTCATAAGTAATATGTTCAGATTAGTTGAAAAAACTTGTTTATATGTTTTTTTTTGTCTATAAAATAAGTTCAGAACTCAGAGGTCTGAGCATTTAGCAATTCAATGGTAGAAACATCCATCCAAGACTTTGGGAAGGAATTGGTTATAAAGGAGGAAAAACAAAGTCTCAGTCTTGGTTCCTCCTTCCCAGTTTCAGTTAGAGGAAGGTCTTATGAGCTTCAAAAGGTCAAGAGAATTTTGAATTTCCTATCTATATCCGAGCAATGTTTCCCGAACTGCTAATGAAGATGTCCACATTAGGAAGTGAGATCACACTGGACACTATAAGGAAAGGCAGATTCAAGTCTCAACCAAAAGCCCAGAAGCAGAGCTGTATCAAGCTTAAGGGGAATATTTTGAGTACTCTGGTAAAAAGAGTTCTAGTAGCTGAGAGTTGTACCCTTAACAATAACAGTAGCAATTAATATAAAACATCCTGCCAATTCATGAAATACTCTTCAGCCAGTGTACAGGCTTTAACTTTGAGCCCCCTTTCCCTTGGAGTTGTATGCACTGGTGAAAGAGTATGTCACAGATTTGGGGTGATGTTTTATATCAACTGCTATTGTAATATTTTGGTAAATATCTCTTTCTAAAAGATACTTAAGTCTAGATGACTAATTGATGTGAATGAATAATCGCAAGGGGAAGAATACCTTGATGCTTTGTGAGTTATAGAATTAGGAAGACAAATAACCCCCTCCCTAATCCTCCAGGACCTAGAACCCTAAGGGGATGAATTGGCTAAACTCTGGACCAAGACTTACCAGCACTAGTTGGAATTGGGAGAAGAGCTCTAAAACGTGCTACAAAGGGTTTACTTCATAGAATTATAAAAAAAGTTCTTACAGAATTGTAACAGTTCTCATAGAACTGTAACAAAATTCATCTGGAAAAAGAAAAGGTCAAGAATTTCAAGAGAAATAATGAATAAAGTGGGAAGGAAAGGGGATTATCATTACCAGATCTCAAACTACAAAGCAGCAATCATCAAAATATTTGATACTGGTTGAAAAATAGAGAAGTAGATCAATGGAATGCATTAAGAGCATGACCCAGAAACAATAAAATATAATAGCATAGCTTGGGTAAACTCAAGGACTATAACAGCTGGGGTAAAGAGTCACTATTGGACAAAAACTACTTGGAAAAATGGAAATGAGTTTGGCACTAATTAGGTTTATACGAACATTTCATACCATATAACACCATAAGCTCCAAATGAATATGTGATATAGGTGTTAAAGGTCATATCATGATCAAATTAGAAGGGAAGAGAAGGTACCTTTTACAGCTATGAGTAGCCTGTATTTAGAATCCTGTTCCTTTAAACCCTCATTCATGTCTATCTAGGAAGAGACAATAGGAGACTTTCCTCTGTAAGTCAAATGGAAAGATCCTGTGGTTCTTAGGGTACAAAGTAGATGACAATTCATCTTCTTTAATGCCATTTTAAATCATTGATAAAATCATATCAGTTTCTGATGTTAAACTATTTGAGTCTGGCAGGGAATTTGGTGGTAAGAACTTTCTTTTTCAGGTCTTCAGTTGCTATGATTATGGAAGGGGCATGTTGTATCTTCATAAATGGTTTCTTTCCTGGACGATGGCTGTGAGGGTCAGCCTGTAATCAGGATTGGTGGCCTAGAGGATGCTTACTTGAACATCCATGACAGTTGGTTGGAATAAATGGTGGATCTCTTTTCTGCAGGGATTGCACACTTCAGTGGTAGATCACAAGATCATAGCATTAAGGCTAGAAGGGAACTGAGAAGACAGTGAGTCTACTGACTCCTTAATTTTACAGATGAGGAAATTGAAGTACAGAGATTGTTAGATGACTTGCATGTTGTTACATAGCTAGTAAGTATAGCAGTCAGAATCTGAACCCAAGTCTTCCTGACTCAGGGTCCTGAGCTGTCTTTCTCAGGGTCAGAGGGAAGGTGGTGATTGTTGTAGTTTGACCCACCTGGGCCCTGCTTCTTCTCCACCCTCTCTTGACAGTTGGTGTTGATGATAGTGGATCAAGTAAGCCCCTTCTTGACAAAAAGCATCAATCTGAATCATGTCTCTGAATATTTTGCCTAAACTTAGGTAGCAGATGAAAATTGGGTTTAGTTTGTCATAAGGGGAACTAGAAGTTGGTTGGGAAAGACTCATTGAAAATTCGCCACCACTGCTGAAAAATATCTCAGTTTAAAGTGGTGTGCTGGCTTCACCTTGGTATGTATGGTACTTCAAGTATGAAAGGTATTTTAAATTCAGACCGGCCTCAGAGTGGCTAGGTAGCATGGAAAGTGGAAAGCTGGACCTGGAGTCAGAGAACCCTAAGTCCAGATCTGTCTTCCATACTCACTCACTTAGCTGTATGACCCTGAACAAGTCACTTAACCTCTGTCGACTTAAGTTTCCTCATCTCTAAAGCAGGAATAATAATAGTGCTTACCTCCCTGGGTTGTCATAAGGATCAGAGGAGGTAATATTTGTAAAGGACTTTGTAAACCTTAGTGCATAAATTCTAGCTATGATTGTTACTATTATTAGATAATAATTATATATTGGCATCTAGGTGACTCGGTGGATAGAGCACTGTGCGTGGAGTCTGGATGACCTGAGTTCAAATCTGGTCTCAGACACTTCCTAGCTATGTGACCCTGGGCAAGTCACTTTCCCCTGTTTGCAGTTTCCTCATCTGCAAAATGGGCTGGAGAAGGAAATGACAAATCACTCCAGCATATCTGTCAAGAAAACCTCCAGTGGATTCACAAAGAGTTGGACATGACTGAAACCACTGAAAGATAATAACTACATGATATATATCATATATATTATTAGATTCAATTCAGTTTCAGTCTATATTTCCAGAAATGAGGCAGTTACCATGAAAACATAGGCAAATTCCTCTTCCACATTATATAATCAATTTCCTGGCTTCCAACATTGACAGTGTGTTCTTTGTTGGGTTATTCCAGTTTTATGTATCTAAGCGGCAGGGATAGGTTTGATTCAGGTGCATCATTCAAAGACAAGCAGGCATCCCCCACATGGACAGAGCTGTTCTACTTTGTATATCATTCCAGAGTACTAGAAAATGGAAAATCAAACCAAAGTGACAAACAAAGCCCATCAGGAGTCAGGCTATGTTATAACCTTCAAGGTCAAGGCCAATGAGTTAAAAAAAGATTGGCCCAGTCCCAGAAGATAAAGGAAAGGAGAGACAGAGAGAGAAGATTGTAACCATTTCCTGTGTTCCATCGGAAATAAATATTTCCTATGTTTCTTTCCTACAGTGACTTCCTAAGTAAATTGAGAAGGCACCAGACCATTTTATGACATGATGAAAGAATAAAGAAAAGCTGCTTGAGAATGCTTTGTGCCACGTTTGACTTCTTTATCTTCCTTATTTATGGTTTCATTAAAAGGGAGGGAAATGCCTGACGATGCAAGCCTCATTCTGTACCTCTGTCTATAACCTTGCTGCTTTCTGTGTTGTACCAATAGCATTTCACACACTGAGCTCAAAGAAAGTTCATTGAACTGATTGTAACCATACTTCGAAGTTCTCCTAGGGCCTAGCACCCTGCCCAAAACTTGGTAGGCCTTTAATACATGTTCACTTAATGAATGGGTAAAAGTGCTCCAGGAAGTCCTCACAATCCCTCTTTGCCATCCTTCCCCCACCTCCCACCAGCTTCAGTATCAATGATAAGTTAGATGTCGTTTGCGACGTCAGACCTTCTTTATCCCTTGAATGGAGCCCTTCATCTGAGGAAGGCTTAATAAAGCCTCAGTACACTCAGAAGGTATGTGGAAACCTCAAAGAAAAAGCTTTAATAGACTGTTCTTTAACTCTTCTCTTTCCCTAATAGCAACCAGAGAACTGAAGTTAATGGAGAGCTGACAATTTTCAAAGGTGTGGTCATTCTATGTTATTGGAAAATTAAAGGAAAATGAGTTATTAGGTTCGAATGGTGGTAAAACTAAGGCAGAAGGGGAAAAAATCAAGGAGAAAGAAATTTATGCATTTGAAATGTGCTCATTAAAATACCATTGAATACAGATGAGAGAAGTACAGAAACACTCTATTTAGAAATCTTATGTGTAGATAGCTTGAGACCAATTTTGTATCCTATGGAACTAACTATGTGGGAGAATAAGTAAATTAGGATATTATTAGTAAAGGTTGTGGGAAAACTCTCAGTGAGTTATATGGCCTTATGTATTTATCCAGAAGCTGTCCCTTTTGAAAGAAAAGCATTTCTTTTCAACAGAAAGTGTCCTTTGCTCTAAAATGTATTCCATGGAAAAGCTGAAACCAGCTTTACCCACAAATCTTAGTCCTTAAAATAACATTACCCATTATAGGTAGAATAATATTGCTGTTTTACATCTGTCTAGAACTTACAATGTACAAGAATACTTAATGAATTATATTTTTTATCAGCCCTGGGAATGGAGGTGAAGACCTGGGGGTTCAAATCTCAGTTTTGAAATTTACTAGTTCTGTGCCCTCAATGTTTCTTAACCTCAGTTTACTCATATATAAAAATAAGGATAAAAATAGTGCCTATTGTGAAGGGTTTCTGTGAGATTCAGAAGCCAATTGGCTAATTCCAACAGAATTTGAGAGAAAAACAAAACTAGCCAGTCAGTATCCCAATTGTTTGTTGCAGGGTTGGGAAACTGGCTCCCTGAAGGGCAAGAAATCTCAGAGCTTGCTTGTACAGTGCCATAAAGAGACCCTTGGTATGTGCATGTCCTAGATCATCCATGCTCATTAAAGCTGGTAACAGTGGTAGAAATTCTCTAGCTCTTCAGAAGTCTAGATACTGTCAGGCTAAAATGGCTTTATACCTCATAGGCTATTCCTTGGTTTGTATCTTTAGCTTAAATCAAACTCAAAGGAAATAAGTATAGGATACGAATTTTTTTATATCACTAAGGAATTGCATAAATTTTTCTCTGATTATCTTGTCTTCACTTCAATCAAAGGCTGAAGAAAATAATCAAAATTTATCTTCATTAGGTTTAGTGTTTTTGAATTGACAAACCTCATGCAAATTCTTGGTGAATTGGTGTCTCTCCCCCCAACCCCCAATGCAATACTTGACTCACTGTCAAATTATTTTTCATCATCTCAAATTCTAAAGTCTTATCTGGGTATGTTGGGATATTTCCTTCTTAATTACAAAAATCACATTCCCTTTTCTGGCTACTTCTAAGTTTATACTGCATTCATGAGGTTTCTTCCTTTTCCCACCACTGGAATTTGGACTCTACCCCTTCGATGCCTGGTCTTTGTTATATGAGTTTTCCCATTTTCTAGCAATTTTTAAATCATGTCATTTCTTACCTTTGCCACCCATTTCATTTTCTGCCTCTAACTTTATGTGCTGTCTTCCTCTATTAGCTCACTGAAGGGAGGGACTTGATTATTTTTGTATCTTTAGCAGTTAACAAAGTGTTTGGCAGTCAATCAACTAACATTTGTTAAGTGCCTACTACATTCCAAACAGCCCTTTAGGGGCTGCAGATACAAAGAAAGTAAAAAAAAAAAACAACCCAGCAAAAACAAAACAGTCCACACTCTTGGGAGCTCACAGTGGAATGAGGGAGACACCATGCAAACCACCATGTGCAGGCAGGATAGAGACAGAATAAATTAGAGATAATCAGCAGAGGGAAGGAACTAGCATTAAGGAATGCAAAGAAGGTTGGATTTTCACTGAGACTGGAAGAACGCTAGAGAAGTCAAGAGGGGAATACGAGGAAGGAGAGCATTCCAAGTATGAGTGACAGCTTGTGACAATGTATGGAGTCAGGACATCGGGTGCTGGATTTGTGGAATAACAAGAACACCAGTGTTACTATATCACAGAGTATATGAAAGGATGTAAGATGTAAGAAGACTGGAAATGTAGGAAGGGGCTGATTACAAAGGGATTTGGGGGCCAAACAGAGCATTTTATATTTTTCTTGGAGGTAATTGGGAGCCACTGGAATTTTGAATAAGGGGCATGATATGTGATCAGACCTGCATTTTAGAAAGATGAAATTGACAGCTGAGTGGAAGATGGGGTGGGGTGGAAAAAGATGAGGCAAGTAGAACAAATTGGCCATTGCAATTGTCCAGCTGAGAGGGAAGAAAGGCCTGCATCAGAGAGGTTGTGGTGGCAGAGGAAAGAAGAGGAATATTATGATATTATGTTATGAAGGTAGAAATGAGAAGACTAGATGGCTAATTATTATTAGTGAGAGTGAGGGGTGGGGGGAGGAGTGAGAGAGAATGAGGAGCCTAGGATGGCACCTAAGTTGTTTTTGTCCTCCTCCTTCATCTTGTTCTCTTCCTCTTTCTTTTTTCTCCTTCTTCTCCTCCTTCATCATTATCATTTTCTTCTTCTTCTTCTCCTTCTCCCTTTTCTCCTTCTTCTCTTTCTTCTCCTCCTTCCTTTTCTCCTTCTTCTTCTTCTTCTTCTTCTTCTTCTTCTTCTTCTTCTTCTTCTCCTTCCTTTTCTCCCTCTCCTTCTTCTTCTGCTTCTTCTTCCTCTTCTCCTCTTCTCTTTCTTCTTCTTCTTCTCCTTCCTTTTCTCCCTCAATATAACTGAGCATTTTATGCAGAGAGATAATTGAAACCATGGAAACTAATGAGATTGCCAAGTAAAAGAGTATGGAGGGAATAGAGAAGATGGTTCAGGATAGAGCCTTGAGGGATACTAACTGCTATTGAGTATGACATGAATCAAGGTTGGATAAAGGAGACAGAGAGAGGCAGTCACACCTCTGTAAGGAGTAGAGGAGAGCCAGGAAAGACCAATGTAACAAAAATCTAGAGAAAAGAGAGTATTAAGAAGAAGAGCGTGAATGACTAGTGGAGAGGTCAAGAAGGATGGGGATTGAGAAAAAGGCATTAGATTGACAATTATGAGATTATGAATAATTTTGAAGAGATCAATTTCAATTGAATGATGAGGCTGGAAGCCAGATTGCAGAGTTATGAAGAGCACCTAGTAAGTGCTTAATAAATGAGCTTTTTGTTTATTTTCACTCTGAGCTCTTACTCCAGTTTTCAAAATATTAGTTGTTTATTTATCTGGAAAAAAACCTGTTTTTCCACAAGTAATTGTGCATATCACTATACATTAAAACCTCTCTAGTCTCCTAGGCTTCGGTAGATATTAAAGGTAGTAATGGGGGAACACAATGGTGAAGAAACATAAATATTTATTTACAATATTTTGTCTGAGAGAGAGATCACAGAGTCACTTCTAATCATCACTTTTCTTTTGACTTTTCCTCAGTTCTGAATTACAGTTTCATCATTCAGCTTCTTTAGATAGTTACTACAGTCTTTCAAAAATCCTCCTATCTCAATATGAAAGTTAAACTCATATCTCTTAAGGAATAAGTACTTTTTCCTGTCCTCTCATAGTCTCTCTCCAGCCTTGACGGAAAAACAATCTTCTCACAGACAATAGTTAAAACTTAATTGCTTTTCAAGAAATTAAAATAATCTCTTTATGAGTAGCAATTAAAACTCTATCTCTTCATAGACTCCTCATACATCAAAGCTCAAAGATAAACCTCACACTTCCCCACTGACTCCTTTGGAATTTTCTTTATATTCTTTCTTCACAAGATAAGTCTTTTTTTATCTTCTTTTTCTCATTACTTCCCTTGATTTCTCTTTAGTACTCACCTCGAACAATTTCTCTGGAATGACAGTTAAACTTCTAGCCTCTCACAAACTCCTCATAAAAAATGACAAAGTCTAACTGTTAAAGATTGTAAAGCCTGTTAAAGAGACAATAAGTCTTTATAGTCCCTGTAGGAGAGGTTTTAAAAGCTGATGTTAAATTTCTCCCTATGGTCAAAAACTTTTCAGTCCTTTCAGAAAAACTTTTTTTAAGGGAGAGGATCATCAAATCCTCATTAATATCGTAGACAATGAACAATTCAGCATATGAAACAACACCTGGGTATTTTTCAAGTAAGGAAAGAAAAAAATGCAACACTACCAACAATGATAATGTTAATGATAGTTTAATAGAATAATAATACACGAATAATGCTTTGTTTATACATTAAAACTACAAAACACTAGTACATATAGTTCAACCATGAATTATATTTGGTTTATTGTGTAATCACTCTTACCTTGATTTTCTCCTTTTTTTTCAGAGAGCTATAATCAAGTGACCACTGCTGTGGAAAGAGGCTGGGAAACCTACTTCTGGAAAGGTGGGATGATGTATGATAGAAGGTACCTGCTCTCTGATTTGGAGCATGGGTAGACATTTTATCCCTGGTTGTGGTCTGCTAAATGACAATGAAGAGAAAGACTTTTGTTTGGTTGCCACAACAGAACTGGGGTGCATCCAAGAGGCACCAACCAGCCTTTCCTGCCAGGCTGTGTTCACATGAGAAAGCATAGACTACTCTTAGGCTTAGGTCTTTATTTTCCCACTGGGGTCCATTAGCACGTGACCTTATTTTTGTTTCTTTTTCTTGTGTCCATTCTTCCTGCTTTTAGATGGAGGAGTATTAGAAATGCCTACAATCTCATGAACTTCAAAAGGTCAGAACAGAGAGCTAGGAGCTGGAAGCCTTACCTGCCTTGGTAGGTGGCAAAACCTAGGTGAGGTATCGGTGAAGGCTCTGAAGAGTGATTTGCTTGATCCAGTGCAGAGGCCAGTGTACTCATCCATCAACTGTGCTACATTTGGAAGTAAGTTAAATGGGTTTATAATAAAATTTTAAGTATGAGCCCACTTTCCCAGTAACTGAGGTAATAGAGAGGAGTATTACCCCTAGGTTTAGGGAAATGCTTTGTAAAGTCTGTTCTTACTATTTCTTCACAGTTTCTTTATTAAAGCTAATTGGTGTGGATTGGTTCAAGGAAACTGAGGCATTAATCCCTGGTGGCTAACACTGGGGAGAACATCCCTGTTACTGCCCTGACTGCCTCCAGGTATTGGAAATGTGTACTGACTTCAAAACTTCTGGAGGACTCCATGGCATATGCTACCCAGGCATTTCTCCTCTGTGTCCCAGGACAATCACTTTGTGGAAACTGGCTTTGTCCCCTCCTATGGCTCAGACAGACAAGCCAGGATCCAAGGAACTTTTGGCTTTAAGCCTCACTTAACCAAGATTTACACTAACTTCAGACCTTGGTAAAGAACCCATGACCAGAATGCCTTCAGGCTATTGGCCATCTTCTTGTGCATAGGCTGGCTGGAGGAGTTTGCCGGTGTTTCTTTTAGTTTTAATGAATCTTTGTTTCATCTGGCATGCATTTCCCCATTTGCTGGGGTGTTTCCCAGGGGAGCTCAACTTGGCTGGAAACTTTTACATTGCCATCTTTGTTGGAAGTTCTTGCCTGAATGGGATATTGATGGGATTCTAAGAGGATGTTTATACTGAGGAATCATACTGTGTGGGGTTTGCACGCAGGGTTTAAGAAAAGACATTAAACTCCCTCTGTGGGAGGAGTGGAGTTATTGGTTATAATAGCTTTTTCATGAGGAAGGATTATAAGCCTTGATTTCTCTTACCCCCTTGATCAGAGTAGGACCTTGTGACCTTTAGAAAACCAGAAGATTTGGACGCTCTACCTCCAGAATTTAGGATAGTGCCTGACATAGAGCTTCATGAATGTTGACTGACTTGAATTCTCATTGGTATTCTAACAGCATTCTTAATTTATCCAAATCTATCTTTAGATTCTATCTAAGAATATCACAATATTTGTAAAGATGGCAGGGACTGAATCAGGATCCAAGTACAGATTAGACACACTACGGAAAAGCACCTTCAGGGACTCTACAAGAAGTACAGCAGAAGGCTAAAGGGAACTTCGTGAAAAATACACAGTGGGTAGAATGTAGTTGTGAAAAAAACTTCTAAAAACCTGGAACTGGGAAAGTCCACTTTTCTGCTTGTGCTCTCAAGTCTGAACCCACTCCTCTTTGGTGGGTGAGTGTATCACACACTCTCCTACCACCTTAGTGAATACCCCTTTCTAAAATCTAATTAATTATCTGGCTGAATAACTGATATCAGTTGATAATCCTAGGATTAAAGCAGCAATACTGGTGAAGGTTTATGAGGGTTTAATGCTGTAGCATTAGCAATACTTCTTCAACCCCTCAGGGTCCTATAGAATCCTGATGGGACAAGTAGTAGGTAGTTCCACTCTGGGGACTTAGCTTGCCAGTTTCAGTAGAGGTTGAAAGAGGGAACCCCAGAATGCATGCTACACTCTGCTTGGGGGAGACAACACATAAAAAGATGTCTAAGTTTCAGGGAAGATGTAAAGTCTCAGAAATCTTAAGGATGCAGAGGCAGGGCTATTCCTGTTTAATAACCTCTATGCTAATGACAGTACAACAATCCCTCAGAATCAAGGTTCTCAACTTCGCAGTCATGGTTCTTGCAATATGTCCAGCTCAAAAAATATAATAAATTTAGTCATAATATATAAATATATTATATATTGTATTAATTATAAATATAATAAATATATAATATATAAAATATTATAAATACATTTATAATATATTAACAAATATAAGTTCAATATAATAAATAAGTACACTGAACTAACGTATTGCGATGCATACACTATTATTTTCCAAATTATGTAGGTGCTGTTGAGGTTAATAAAATTTGAAGTCATTTAAAAGCAATAGCATATGTAGTAGAAAGAATATTGCAACCCATCCAAAAGTCCTACCTCCTATACTTTCCAGTTGTGTAACCATGGGCAAGTCATTTGAGCTCTCTAAGCCTCAGTTTCTCTGTCTGCAAAGTGGGATAATAGTACTTGTCTGACAGCGTTGTTTGGAAGCTCAAATGAGATTGTATATATGTATCTACATATAAATATACATGTACATATATGTTATATACACATATATGAAACACTTAAAAAATTTTGGAGTTCTCTACACCATCTATTTTCATTTTTATTGTGTATTTTCTCATCCAATAGCAACAACTAGTATTCTTTTTAATGTTAGAGAAGGGTATTCAAAACACTGACATCAGACTTTTTTTTTCAATATTAGAAAGGTAACGAGATGTTCTCCATTTGGGAGTTCCGTGAGATAAGAGACTTTTTTTAACCTTTCTTTGTATCTCTAGCATTTAGAATACTGCTTGACACATGCTAAGCACTTAATAAATGCTTGTTGACTGAAAGGAAATTTGGGGCAATAGTGTAACTGTGGGAGGACTGAACAGTGAAAAGAAATCCAGAAAGGATATGGGTAGTGGGACTTCAATGGAATGAGGAGAATTGAAATGGAGATGAGGTGGGATTGTGAAAGTAAGAGGTCTTGGAAAGAGTGTTGGGTCTGAAAACAGGAAGGAGATTGACCTCAGTAATCTATGGCTCAACCTAAGCTGAGTCAGCAGGAAGAGACATGTCAGTACAATGAGTAAACCCGGGAGTTAGGAAGGGAGAAGGAGAATAAATGGAGGCCATGTGCAGACAGGTTAAAAAGATAAATGATGCAAAGTGATGAAGGCCATATTGGGGTGGAGATATAACGGTGTAGATGGGTGGAATTGTACATAAGTGGAGATTTGTTTGCAAAGAATGAAAAAGAGTTATATGGTAAGAGTTTCTTCATATGAGTAAGACTAGTTCCAATTTATAGGTTAAGCATGTTATTCCAGGCTTTTCCTGTGTAAAGTAGTTATTTTCAAGGTATACAAATGGACCCACCACATATCTGAGTCAGAATAATTTCAGAGTTTGAGGCTTTCTGGCTCCTAGGTCAGTATTATTTTTTATTATCCCCATGCTGCCTTATTTAACCTTGGTTTTCCTACCTGTAATATTGATTCCAGCTCTACTGACAACATTGTTTCCTCAACTTTCTCTCCATTTGGAGAATTAAGAAGACATTTGTAACACAAATTATGGGGGTTGGGGTTGGAGCTGGGAGAGATTTTAGAAATTATCTGGCTCAGTCCTCTAATTTTGTCTCAAGTGGATACTTTACAGGTGGAAACTTGAGTACAGAGGATCTTAGTTAGCAACGGTCACCTAGCTAGTATGCTAGGTGGGGATTTGAGCCGGACCTTTGACCAAGTCCAATCTTATTTTCATGACACCACAATAAGCTGTAATATAAAAGGTTTTTAGAAATCTTGATTTTAGGCAGAACTAGACCAGGGAATACATATAACCCCTATTTAAGGGTGGTGACGGACATCTTTTTCCTGAACTGATTTCCAGTGAAAATTTTAACCAGGGAAGACAAGTGCAGTGAGACCAAAAACATTCTTTCAAAGGCAAACAGAGGACAAAGTGCTGAATTTAAGCTTTTTTGGAATGATTAAGCTTGAATTCAGGATGACCTAAGTTCAAATCCAGCTTGAGACACTTACTAATTGAGCCACTTAACCACTGCCTGCCTCAGTTTCCTCAATTGTAAAATGGGGATAGTAATAGCACTTACCTAATAGCGTTGTGAGGATAAAATGAGATAATATTGGTAAAGCACCTATCACAGTGCCTGGCATGAAACTCAAAATTTGGGATTCAAAGCCTTGGGTGTTAGGATAGTACATCACAGGGTTCTCTATGTGGATGAAGGGAATATTATTCTATATGTTGATGTTGTTTTTAAAGATTTTATTTTGTTTTATTTTCCACATCCGATGGTGTAACTGAAGGCAATATGAACTCTATATTCCTTGGTAGACTAATTCAATATTTAGGAAATAGACATCATGGGGAAAAAAATTTCTGTGGCCGGCACTGTGCTAAATGCTTTACAAATATGAGCTCATTCGATCCTCACAACTCTATGAGGTAGGGCCATTATTACTGTCATTTTGCAACTGAGGAAATTGAGGCAGATAGTGGTTGAATGACTTGCCCAGGGTCACATAGCTAGAAGTATCTGAGGCTAGATTTGAATTCAGGTCAACTTGACTCTAGGAGCAATCATCGCATGCTGGTTTTCTTCCTTTCTCTTCCTTATGATGTTTTATTTCCTGAATATTGGATTAGTTTATCAAGGGACGTAGAATATACATCACCTTAGGTTATCCAATTAAACTGTGGAAACCGGTCTTTAAAAAGAGCAGAAGCATATAGAACAATGTTTCTTTAGTTCTCAGAGAGAGTGCTGTGATGCATCGTCCTAAAGCACAAGGCTTGGAATTCCAAGTTTTCCAGTTCTTAGTTTCCTTCTGAACAAGCTTTTGAGTTTACTGCTTAAAGAGCCAACATATTTTGCAAAACCCAGTGAAAAGAGTCTGCAAAGTAAATTTTTGTGACTTGTGAGGATAGACAAAACTAAGAAAATATCTAAATCCTGAAAAAAAGTCCAATTGCAAGGGCCCTACTGAAACCTATGAATCATTGAAATAATGGAATAAGAAAGCACTTAGTAAACACTTACTATTTGCCCAGAAAAGCATTTATTAAGCACTTGCTATGTTCCCAAAAAAGCATTTATTGAATACTTACTATGTGCCTGGAAAAGCATTTTTTTTTAAACATATGTCTGGAAAAGCATTTATTAAACATTATATGCCTGGAAAAGCTTTTATTAAACACTTACTATGTGCCTGGAAAAGCATTTATTAAACACTTACTATGTGCCTGGAAAAGCATTTAGTAAACACTTACTATATGCCTGGAAGAGCATTTATTAAACACTTACTATGTGCCTGGCACTTAATAAACACTTACTATATGCCTGGAAAAGCATTTATTAACACTATGTCTAGCACTGTGTTAAGTACTGATAATACTAATATAAAGGAGTTTATTGCCTTTAGTCAAGGAGTTTTATATTCTAATGGAGATAATACCTCTAGGGGAATGATTGCCAGGGAGGGATATTTGAGAAATGATCATATTCATGTAATGTTCTTACCATAACTAAAATGAACACAGAGAGTGATTCTTTTGATGTCTCTGCGAATATGCTCAGGAATTTTTCTGAATTGTATTTACTGGGCTCCCCAAGTGGGAATTGATGATAATGTATAAAAGTTCATAACAAAGTCTTCCTAAGTTCAGTGGAAGAGGATTGTAGATTTAGGTGGTCTAAGAAAAAGATAATGAGAGAACAGAATCTGAGAGTTGGAAGGAACCTAAGAGATTACTAAGTCAAAAATAATGGGTATAGAAGTATATTGAGTTCGGTAAACTTCATTAGGTGGGCGGGCTACAGTTGGTGCCAGAATTAGATAAAAAAAAAAACAAAACAGGAAGGGTGACATCAGCTGGAAGGAGGAAGACCACCAAGAAGTCCAAAAATCCAGCACAGTAACACTTTCAACAAAGGCCAGTCAGGAGGAAATAGAATGGAGTGTTGGAATAGTACCGAGGAATCTTCATCAGAAAGAAAAAGAAATGAAACTTCTTGAAGATCAGCATGCCTACCATTGTTTTTGTCCTATATGTGATTCACATTTTGGATTAATTTTCAGAGTTGAGGCTCCCTTAAATAACCAAATCCTCTGAGAACAAATTCAGTACAACTTACGGTGGAAAAAGGGAGTGTTTATGTATATTAATGACTTCCATACAATGAACTTGTCATTGAAATGGGGTGTTTTGAAATAATGATAAAATTGTTGATAATAGTTTTATGACCATGATTTATAGATGTCTAGATATACTAAAGAATATGAAATCATTAAAATTAAGATAAAAAAGGATTACTTATTTACCCTGAAATTAAAGGAAAGTGACTTTCTATGACATATTTGAATGCTTAGCCCTGTGTCCTTGGAAATGCCTCAGATGATAGAGTCAGTTCCATTTTCCTGAGTAAAGTATTCAACTCAATGTTTCAGATGTATGTATTTATTTATTTATTTTTTGAGGCAGTGAACTTAAGTGACACGCCCAGGGTCATGGAGCTGTTAAGTGTCTGAAGCCAGATTTGCACTCGGGTTTTCCTGACTCCAGGGTCGGTGACCTAGCTGCCCCCTTCAGGTGGATTCGTGATCAATATGGCTACTCTTCCCAGTGGTTCAGATTGCAACTCATATATGCCCTCACATCCTGGGTATCTTTTGTCCAAGTACTTTTGTAAATCCTCCATGAGGTTCAACCCAGTATATTGGGGAATAGTTCTCTTGACATTTCATGGATACCAATATAATATGCAAACTACCCATTGTTTATCATTACGTGAGCTGCCTACTTTTTTCTTTTTGTCCCCGTCTCCAAGAGTGTCCTTTATGATATTCCTCTTGTGCAGTTCTTGGTTGAAGAAGTATCATTGCATATTCATGTTCACCATGAATCTCTCTATTTACCTTTGGGTATCTACCCTTCATTCTTTAGGAACTGTGGTATCTCATGACTTTTAACCACACAGCATCACCAGAAGAATATTGTTGGGGAAATAGATAAGAAAAGCCTGAGATTGATGTCAAGAGACTCCCTAAGTCCCAGGTGCCTTATTTTGCCTTTCTTTTTCCTTTTCTTAGCATGTCAATGACTAGTAATCCTGGAAAATACATCTTTCCACTGATTTGGGAATTACCTTATCGATAATCTTGAGTTCTAGAGTTCCTGAGTTCCAGAGTAAAGTGCTGGTTAACCCAAAAGGAAATTTCCTTAACAGCACACTCTCCAAGGAGAGGAATACCAAAAGGGTCACCCCTCAGCTGGATGGATAAAGACATCCAGTTAGGGTCCTAAAGATCAGGTCCTTGTAAACCCTTAGTCACTGTTACTGTGAGTTGCTCAGACAGTGCATTTCTGAACTGAATACAAAGTGCTATGGAAGCCAAGGGAGTAGACACTATATAGGAGGATGGATTTTCAGTTGTTTCAAAGGCTGTAGTGAAGTAGGATGAGAAAAAGTCATAGAACTGAATGATCAAGTGATCATCCATAACTTTGGAGAGAGGAGTTTCTGTGGAGTGATGGATTCAAAAGTCAGACAAAGGGTAGCTGAGGCAACGATTCTTTCTTGTGGTCCCTAAGTGGCTTAATGGATAGTATTCTGGATTGGTAGGAAGGAACACCTGAGTTGAAATCTTGTCTCAGACAGTTACTAGCTGTTTCACCCTAGGCAAGTCATGTAACCTATCACAGTCTCAGTTTTCTTCTCTAAAAATGGAGATAATAATAGCAATACAGCACAACAAGGTTGTAAGAGTCGAATGAATCAATATACACAAAGCAGTTTTCAAACCCTAGCATGCTATATTAATCTCAGTTATTATAATGATTTCTTGTGTGATAGTAAAAGAGAGGTAATACATAGCTTAAGGGGATGGCAAGGTCAGCTGATACAATATATGCATACTTATACGTATATATACAATATATAATATATAACAGACACATATATATGATATATTGGTTGATATATTATAAATATATTATTTTATATATTGCATATATTATATATTTATTATATACAATATATTTTATAAGCGATATTCCTCCTTCCTTTTAGTACCACATAAGAAATAATTATCATAGCTAATGTTTAGTGTGTGTGTGTGTGTGTGTGTGTGTGTGTGTGTGTGTAAAATGGAGGCATTTGCTGTGCTTTCTTTGACCACCTAACATGGAGGCATCTTGCTTCTGAGAGAAGACACCCTGTGTTATTCCCCTACCACTTGGGTGTAGCCTCTTTGAATTTTCTCCTAGCTGGAAGAGACAATGTCTTTCAAATGACCAGACTGGGAAATTCTCAATCTCTTTCCTTCAGGTTGTAGACAGGATGAAGAGTGAAAATCCAAATTCATCCGTAGCATAGACTCTATGAGCTGATGGGGTATCCCCTGCTCCTATTTACCCTGTGGCCCCAAGAAATAGGCTTGGGGCTGAGAGTTTCTTTTTGGTTTATTCTATTTCTCCCTTTTGGTTCTAGGTGCAGATGGTAGAATCCTTGTCAGACTCAGTCTTTTCATCATTGGTGACCTTGGAGGCAGGATTCCAGACTGAATATTGCAGTCCAGTAGGGAAGTCTGAAGAATTCAGGGTCTCTGGGACTCAAGCTCAAGGCAGGCTTTGGTTTGGGAACTCGAGACTATACTATATAGGAACTGAGTTAATTGTTAATTACTAGCTGTGTGACCCTGGGCAAGTCACTTTACTCTGTTTGCCTCAGTTTCCTCATCTATAAAATGAGCTAGAGAAGGAAATGGCAAACCACTCCCGAAAACCCCAAATGGGGTCACAAAGAGTCAGTCACTACAGAAACAAATGAACAACAAACAATACACTTTGGACAATAAAATATAAGCTGTAGGAGGGCAGAGATTTTCACATTTATGTTCACAATACCTAGATAGAGCACCTTATTTAATTCTTGTTGAATTGAACTAAAGTGCTGACATATAATAATAATAAATAAAGACGATAAATAATAGCTAACAGATGGCACTTAACTGTGTGCCTGGTGTTGTGTTAAGCACTTTGCAGAAATCTCATTTGATTTTTACAAGAACTCTGGCAGGGAGGTGCTGTTATTATTCCCCTTTTACAGATGAGGAAACCAAGGCAAACAGGAGTTAAGTGACTTGCTTAGGGTCACACATTTAGTAAGTGTCTGAAGCTGAACTTGAACTCAGGTCTTCCTGATCCATTACTTTATTTATTTTGTATGAGATGAGTCGTTCTCTCTATTAGTTTAAGAACTATAGTTCTTTCAAGAACATTTCCCTTCCTTCTTGTAAAAGCTGGCATCCAAAATACATGTTAAAACTAAATGAACAAATGCATGAAAAAGTACTCACTATGTGCTAGGGTTGTCATAAGTACTGGGGGATAAAAATTCAAACAGCAATCCTATCCTAGCTTTGAGGAACTTGCATTTTAGTAAGGCAACACAAGAGGGTGGAGGGTATTGACTGGGAGGAGTGTTTTGGTCTAGGAAGTCACCCTGTGTAAAGAGGAATCATGGAATTGTTGATTGAGATCTTTTCAGCAATAGTAATGTAGATGTGATGACTGTTTCACTGGGGTAGGGATGGGAAGAGGGAGAAAGATAGAGAAGAACACCAGTAGGGTGACAAGGCTATTTAGTTTAGGGAGACCATACTCAGCGGGTTGTACTTTCTCCCCATAGATGTCCAGAAGCTACTATCCCATTCCCTCAAGACTGGGATGGCCCAAGCTCTCAATACAACCCTGCTCCTTCACCCCATCCAAGGTCAGGATCCTATCCCCTGGTACCCAACTCCTTGGGCATTCTTCTTTCCTCACCCAATCCCTGAAGGGCAGGAGCCATTCCCTCTGCACCATGGGCCATCTGGCTCCAGTGGAGAGCTCTCCCAAATCCAGAGTGAAAAATGATTTGAATATTGTCTTTGAATCATGTCTTTAGCCTGGTTCAACTTTATTACCCATTTAATGGAGCTGTGACAAAATGTAGGAGCCAAACAACCTGGGGATCACAGAGGCTATGATGTTTATTGTGCTGAACAGAATGTGATAATCCATTAAAGGAACATTTTCAACAAGCAAGCAGTTCAAGGTACAATCATAGACAGCAACTCTATATGAAAACAAAGCAAAAAAAAAGGTTAGAAGACACTCAAGAAACAGAGAAAAGGTAAACTGCAGTTAAACGTCTTGACACTTTTCTCCTGCAAACATACCTATCTTGCAGAAATGGTCGAAAAGCTAAATGTCCAGTCTTACCTAGCTGTGCCCAACGACAGTTAAAGAACAGTCCTATAAAATTTATCTCCCACAAAAATAAACTATAAATATATAAAATTTTATGATGCTCTCACTGTTCCGATGGCCACAAGCTTTTTTTCAGTCTGAAAAATGAGGTATAGTAGGCCCTAAGAGGTAGTAATGTGTTCTGATTGTACAATATACAGAAAAGAAAAGACAAACTTCATCAGAGCTGTAAATCCCTCGGTGCTCAGAGTCTGACCAACACGCATTGACCACTGAGGTTTCTAAAAATGTAACATGCCAAAGGCTTTTATGGAAAATGACTTTTTATTTCTTCTCAAAGAGTCTCTAGTTCTTTCCATCTGTTTAATGCACAGTTAGCATTAACATGCCTAGTTTTAATTCTCCCGTCTTTGTTTCTGGGTGAGGGGCATGATTCAGAACAATGAGCTCTCCGCCAGTCTCAAAAAAATATGTGAGCCTTCAAGGGAGCTCAGCGAAGAAACCAGAAAGGAGTGTTTTTTTTCTTCTTCTTCTTTTGTAGTTTCATTGGACTCTCATACTAAAAAAGTCATACTGACATAAGCCTTCATGAGAAACTACCTCCTGGCCCAATTCATAATACAATGTTAAAAAAAATAGACATAATGACTAGGAGAAAGAGGCATTAAAAACTCTACATAGGAAGCATTTAAAATAAATCTGGTTGAAACATATTACAAAAACATCACATTTGTGTAAAATATACGAAAATACTTGTCAAGCATTTTCTTACAATCTACTAATTTTAAAACATGTTTTAATGATTGCATTATGCAAAAGCCAAGCTCACTGCTTCCTACCTACAAAGCTTCAAGTTTCTTTGAAGGTTTTTATTTTTAGTGAAAAAGTAATTTAAAATGTGTTCTTTTCTATCAAAATTCTTTTACAAAAATACTTTTGATTAGGGATTAGTTGCAGTCCTAACTGTTTCAAACATGGCAGAACTAATGCTGAACGTTAACATGTTCATTCCATTTCATGTCTGGAGGTAGGTATTTGTCAATTCATTAGTCCATTTCTTTAAACGATTCATTTGAGGTACAAACTTGGACAGTAATGTTCAAACAGTACAGCTAAAATTTTGTTTCGTTTCGTGTTTGTTTTTGTCATGTAGTGTCATTGAAGAAAATTATCCTTACAAAACCTAGGAGCAATTCAGTACAAAAATATATTCAAGTTAACAGTACATTACATAGAAATCTAGCAGAGAATAGAAATAAGTACATTTAAAATTGGGGAAAAATGAAGAAAAAATACATGTCATGCTGAAACACACTAAAGAGATGGCTTCTTTAACTCTAATTAAGTGGTGAGGCAGAAATGAAGTGAAAATGAAGAGATCCAAAATCATTTACCCAAAGGATTTTTTTTTCCTGCATTTTATGTGTATAGCAGCAAGAATTTATCAGGCTGTAAAAGTAATTGTAAAAAATCAGAGGTAGCATTGAATAGTGGGGAATATATTGCATCTGTTGCTAAAAGTGCAGTTTGAATGAAAAGATGGGAGCACTGAGGTTGAGGTAAAATACAGCCAACCATCCTATGTCAAAAGGCATCATTGGAATTCATACAAAACCCCACTTTGAGGTACATGGTATTCTTTTTTTTTTTTGTTTTTTTTTTTTTGTTCTTTTTTAAAAACATTTAAATCAATACAGAATAGAAGAGAAATGAATCCTTTGAATTTCCCATCACTAGTAGGATGACTGTGGCATCCCTCCCACCAATTTAAAATTTCTCCCCTCCCCCATGCTTCACGTTAGTTGATGTCATTAATCCAGAAGTACCTTTATTAAACATTTTTTTTTTAAAAGATGGTCATTTTACTTGATTACCATCTACAGATGCTTTCAGGACAATTGTTACTGATTTCTAAATGGAGTTTACCTATGGAGAAAGTCAGCTCTACCCAGATGAGTGTTTTCCTGAAGATGAGTACTACTGAATGTATTGATTGCTTCTGCCAATATCCTCGGTATATCCTTAAATATACAATTTGGCAATGTAGATTTGCCTTACTTCCCTTCTGAAAATGAGTATAACCTCTTCTGGTTTATGAATTGAGAGAAATGACAAATCAGCCTTAAATCTTTCTGGAAATAACAGTAAGTGAAAAAAAAAATCAAGTAAAAGTCTACAAGAATAATTAAAAAAAAAGAGTAACATCTATTTCTTATCTTTGGTGTTCTAAACAGGGAGTTGACTAAGATAGGAGTGGGTTGTTGGTGGTGTCTGAGGCCTAGAACGTGTTTCACACCAAGCCTTTCCTGTATGAATGCCCATTATAATTAATGTTACAAGTTTCTTGTTTACATGCAGTGCAGTGAATGACTAAACCTGATTCAAAGATTTTTCTGACCCATTCACCCTTTCTTAGCAGCTCAACAAACTATTAGTAGGTTAAGAAAATAGAAAACAGTAATTAAAAGTTGCATCGTTAATCTGTATCCCCCTGTGTTACAGCAGTTTTTCACTAAACCTGGGACTGTGAAGGGATTACAAAAAAGGTGATTAATAAAGTCCTTTTTAAGGTTATGTGATTTTTTTTTCCCCCAGGCAAAAGTGGAAAAGACCATGGCAATAGAAAACTAAGTGGTCACGGCAGTGTCTTCTCCCTTCAAAAGACCCAACTGCTGATGAGGTAGAAATGGAATGTTGTGGTCTCCTAATCGTCCTCTGCAGATTCCTGTGAGGATGTCTCTTCAGTCTCTTCCTGAAACACATAAGAACAATCATTATTCCCCATGATGGACCTTGTAAGTCAAGTGAGAAGTGACTTCCTTATAATGAAAATCGGGACTTGAATTTCTGTTGGCTTCCAAGAAGGATGAGACTAATTGGCAAGCACCTCCCACTTTCAAAGTTTCTTAAACAAGTAGTTGAGGAATCAAGGTGTTGTTTTTTCCCATAACAGCCATTAACCGCTGTTGATTTAACATTTGACATAGTGACAGGCAGAAAACGTAATTGTTTTCAGGCCAAAGAATGTCAGTATGATGTCTGTTTCTTCACCAGTGAGGGCAGAAAAAGAAACATGTGCATCTCTATCAAGATTGTTCAAATTTGCAGTTACGGGTCAAAAAACAAGAAGAGAAAAAATGAAGGAGGCCAGGAAGAACTGTGTCCTTCAAGTGTTAGCAGTAGTGGTGGCCGCCCCCCCGCCCCCTGACTCCTTCAAATGTGTCCATGCTCTTTTGTTTATTAAAGAATCAATGAGGGAGAAAAAAGAAAATCTAACCAATTTTGTGTGTGCATGAATTGAAATTTTTTTTAAAGCTCCAAAGAGAGTAAATAATATCCTGTAACTTCAATAAAAGTGATGACCAGGGGTCTATCTGATTGCTCTGGCTTCCAGACATTTAGGCCATACATAGAAATGCGCAGTCAAATGGTGGATTACCCCGGCAGCATGAATTTATTCTGTCTTGATTATGGATTGCTGGGAACATTTTTAATGTTGAGTCTGAGTGTTCCTCCTGCTGTCTATGTCTTTGGAGTTGGTAGGGGCCTTCAGCAGACCTCCCTGCTCTCCATGCCCTCCAACCCCCTCACCAGGCAGCCCTCTTTCCTTTGCTTATTTAATAAATTTGCAGTACCTTTCAGGACATGGGTGGTAAATGGGAGACAATAAACATTTCTGATAAAAAGGGTTGTTAGCGAGAAGTTGATTTTTATCAAATGCAACCCATCATCTCCTAAGACGGCATGTGAACAAGACCTAGGAAGACTAGGTAAACATTTACCCCTACGGCTAACTGAGACCCTTTAAGAATGGCCGGCTTAAAACAGCTTATAACAGTCTTCATACTTTAATAGATTTGATTTTCCACATGGCTTCATTTTGTCTGGGTGGCTAACTGACACAATTTATAGCTCTCTTCCTTTCCCAGGCCACTACAGTACACCATTCAGTAAAGCATGCCTTAAAGCTTGTCTGCATTATATGGCCAAACTTCCATTCATTAGTGTTTGAAACACTTCAGCTGTGAAGGGGTTTCTAAATGCTACCATGTGTGACACCGCTGCATGAGAGTGGCCGCGTGGAAAGAAAACACACACACACACACACACACACACACACACTCACACACACACATCCATATACACATACTTCTCTCTCTGTCTCTGTCTCCTCCCTCTCTCTCTGTCTGTCTGTCTGGCTCTCCTCCTTCTCTCCTCTCTTCTTCTTTCTCTCTCTCTTCTCTCTGTCTCTCCACCTCTCTTTCTTTCTCTTTCTCTCTTTTCTCTTCTCTCTCTCTCTGCCTCTCCTCCTTCTCTGTTTCTCCTTTCTCTGTCTCTGTCTCTCCTCCTTCCTCTCTCTCTCTCTCTCTCCCTCCTTTCTGTCTTTCTTTCTTCCACTTCTCTATCTCTGTCTCTCTCTTCTCTATGTCTCTCTCTGTCTCTCCCTCCCTCCTTCCCTCCCTCCTTTGGCTTTAATCATAGACCACTGCTTATTACGATCCCTTTTCAAAAGGTTTCAAACATCTCCCCCCAAAAGGCTGAAAAAAAGCTGTTAATCCTGGGAATAAACATACACACACAAATGAATGGATGACAGCTTAAAAAATATAACCACAGCAGCATCTAGCCATGAGATTTAACACTGGTTTTGTTTAGTCTGCTGTGGGTTAGGTGGGAAACGTGGAAAGCATGAAGTAAAAAACCTTCCTGCTCAACCATAGGCCTCCAGTATTTAAGCCGGTAGGTTTAGACCTCTTGACGAGGCAACAGGCCATGACCCTGGGATGCTACTCTCCAGAGGACCAGCCACAGAAGGAGATGTAGCGTGATCAAAGCCATGGAGGAAAGAAAGACAGAGAAGTCAAGGGTCAACTGCCTTCTGACCTTGTCTTTTCTCTTAATATTTCAATTCCAGGAAGTTGCTAACCTGTCCAACAGAAACTGGCTTCATTTCGGTAACGACTCACTTCTCATTGTGACTAAGGGATGTGCATTTAAGTGACTACTTTGAAACTCACTACTGCGATGGCTACTTTTTTTTTTTAAGTGAGGTGGACTTTATTTCTTTTTATAGGATCATAGGCTAAGAGCTAGAGGGACTTTTTCAGATCATCTACTCCAAGCCCTCTCTTTGAGAGATGTGGAAAATGAGACCCAAAAAGGTGAAGTCAGGGTCGCATAGGTAATCAGCAGCGGCATTGGGATTTGAACCCAGACCCTCTGACTACTACCACTACAAATAACCGGCGTTTATGCTGTGTTTTGACTCTCATAAAGTATTTTACATTTTTATCTCACAAACTACTGTACGAGGTAGCTGCTGTTTTATAAACAAAGAAACCGAAGCAAACAGAGGTGAGATGACTTGTCTAGTGCATGCAGCTAGTAAGTGTCTGAGGATCTGAACTCAGGTCTTCTTGACTTTAGAGTCCTCAGACACTGCACCACTTAGCTGTCTCTGAAGCCAGATCTTGAGAGGTTAATGGGGCTCAAGTAGGTTCGATAATTTGCTATACTATTATAGAATCCAAGGTAAATATAATAACCAGAAACATTTTCTGATAAGTGGAGACAAACAAAAGGAAGCAATCAGCCATAAAAATGCTTCAAATTATTAATAATAAGAGACAAAAATCATCTAAAATGCAGCTGAATGACAAAGTGGATGGAATTCTGGACCTAGGACTTACTGAGTTCAGATCTCTCCTAGACATTTTATTAGTTGGGTGACTCTGGGCAAGTCATTTAACCTTTCTAAGCCTCCGTTTTTCCTCATCTATGAAACAGGGATACTAATAACATCTACTTTACATAGTTGTTAGGATAAAATGAAATAACATATATGTGGTACTTTGCAAATGTGTGGCTAAGTGGTGCAAGGACAGAAGGCTGGTCCTGGAGTCAGGAAGACTCATTTTCCTGAATTCATATCCAGTCTCAGATACTTGGTAGTTACATGACTCTGGGAAAGTCACTTCATCCTGTTTGCTTCAGTTTCCTCCTCTATAAAATGAGCTGGAGAAGGAAACAGTAAAACACTAGTATCTTTGCAAAGAAAAGCCCAAATGGGATCATGGAGAGTTGGAAATGGCTAAACATCGTCAACAGCAATTGCTTTGGAAATGTGAAAGCACTACAATAATGTTCTAGCTCTCGTTAAAATTTCATATCTTTCCTATTAGTGAAATAACAAAAGAGGAAAATGGAAATTGTTGGAGAGGATATGGAAGGAGAAGCACATGAAAGCACTTTTGGTTGAACTGTGAACTATACTTTAGAAGTCACCAAGTGGGCATGCCCTTTGACTCAGTAATCTCACTGACCAAAAATGTAACCCAAAGAGCGAAGGGATCCATATGTACTAAAGTATTTCTAGAAGTACTTTTTGTTTTTGCAAAGAATTGGAAACAAAGCGAGCACTTGTTAATAGGCTTCTTTCAAGCCTCAGCTTAGATCTTCTGTTCTAAAGGAGATTTTCACCATACCTCTTAATTCTAATGGCTTCTCACAGTGGTTTATTTCCAATTTCTCCTGCCTATAACTTGTTTGCATATGACTGCCTGTTGTTGTACTCATCAGAGAGTGAGCTTGAGGACAGGGATTGTTGTTTGCCTCTCTTTGTATTCCCAGACCTTACCAAAGTACTGTGGCATCTAGTAGGTGTTTTATAAGAGTTTACTGATGGGCTAATTGGAGACTGGCTCAATCAATTACGGTATATGAGTGGGATGGAATATTATTGTGAATGAAAAAAGGGAGATTTAGGGAAATTTGTGAGCAGAACCAGGAGAAAGAAATTACACAATTCCTATGAAAAATAGCTTTGAATTATGATCAATTCCGTCAGCAATTGCATACAACTCTAGTGGGATAATAGATGGAGTGCTGGAAGGGGAGTTAGGAAAGTCTGAGCCTGAATCTTTCATTAGTATGACCAAGCTAGTTATCTCCTTTTGTCCTTGGTTCCTTAGCAGTTAAATGAGAGGTCAAAACCTCAATAGACTCTAAAGTCATGAACCTCTGACCCTATCACTCCTAAAGACAGATGACAATTCATGATTTCCTTTTCTTGGTAGAGAGGTGATGGAGAAGAGGTGCACAATGAGACATAACATTTTCAGACAGGGTCAATTTGTTGATTTGTTTTGCTTTGTGGTTGTTTGGACGTTTTTCTGTCATGTTTGACTCTTTGCGATCCTATTTAGGGTTTTCTTGGCAAAGATCCTGGACTGGTTTGCCATTTCCTTCTCCAGTTTATTTCACAGATGAGGAAACTGAAGCGAACAGAGTTAAGTGACTTGCCCAGGGCCACACAACTAGTAAGTGTCTGAGGCTGGATTTGAACTTAGGTCTTTCTGATTGTTTGCCAGCCATGCTATCTGTTGTAACACATCGCTACTGTTTGTTTTGTTCAACTACACTTGTATATCTAGCACAGTGCCTGGCACATGGCAGGCACTTAACAAATGTTTACTGATTGATTGATTTCTTATAAAGGAGGGTTTCTATTGGTGAGGGAAGAACATAGAGTGGTTGGTAATGATAATGACACAAAAAATAAAAAACTACATCAATGAAATATTTTAAAACACTCAGATGAGTGCAGAAGGAAGTTCAGAAGGTGACAGAAACAGGACAATATTGTTGCTAATATATTAAATTTAATACTGAAGAAAATAAATTGCCCTCAACACAAGTTCACAGTTTCATAAACAATTCTCTGATTTATTCTTTGTATATTGAAATGTTCAAGGATGTTAGGAAAGCTTACAATAAAAAGAAAAAAAATTGAAAGTATTTTTAAAGTATAAAAATTTTAAATTTCAGATCTTGGAAGGAATTAAGTTTCAAACTCACAATCTTACAAATAATCCATGTTGAACTCTGATAAATTATTCAAAACTGCTAGAAACTGATCACCAAGATCATGAGATGTTATTAGTTTGTTCAAAGCCCATTGTGACTGAGAGAAAAAGATAATTTAGGGTATTCTTTGTGGTTGCTGAGTACTTTTAAATATAACACAGAAAGGTAGAGTGATAACTACCATTTTTCATGCCCAAGGCAAGAAGCAGGAAATAGACCCTCAAAAATCAATCTTTTAAGGTAGATTCAGTAGGAGGGTGTGTGTGTATGTGTGTGTGTGTGTGTGTGTGTGTGTGTGTGTGTGTGTGTGAATTTAGGAAGAGAAAGGGAACATGTGTGGGACACTACAAGGCCTTTGTGTTGGGAGGGATAAGTTTTCTTTGGTGGCTTCTTATTTTAACTAATTATTCTTGCTAACTAAGAGTGCTAAGCTCAATTGTATCTACATTGTGGATGGAGCATGTATCTGTTAACAGTTCCCTCTAAATTTCAGCACTTTGGGAACATACTTTAACTATCCTGTCCTACTTACAGAAAGATCTGGGAAGACAGAGTTGTTTTTTTTTTAATGTTTCTTTTTGACAATTTTGACATTCTTTCACTTTTTGCATTTAACAAATGCTGGGTGCCATCTGATGCGATTATTATCCTGTATCACTTTCAGGACAAATATGGCTCCCAATGGATGAAAAATGTGGTTCCGCTCAGTGCCTCAGCTCATGGTATATATGTCCTACTATGTGAGAAAGGCGAAGATTGGGCATACTCCCAGGATAGATATTTCTGTCAAGTCACATGAAGATATCCGATGCCTTGATACCTCCAAAAACTAGTTTCCATTCAGTAGGGCCCTATAAGTAGTAGAACTGTCCAAAAGAATGAGGTAGGTGGTAATGAAAGAAAAGGAAAAAATATGAGGACCAGGATGAAGATGACCTTTGAAAATTCAAGTGATCTCACTCTCAATTCAATTCAAAAACATTTGTTAAGTGTGTACTACTCAACAAGCATGGTGCTAAGTGCCAGGATATAAAGAGAGGCAAAAGACACTTGCTGCCCTGAAGAAGCTTATAATCTAATGGAGGGGACAAAGAAGTTCTATCTACCTTTCCTGGGTATGACAGCCATGTCCTAGTACAAAGTATGACTATTCTCAGAGCACGAATCACCTGGGATCCCTCTTAAGGCCAAATGAATACATCAAAGCAGAAATTGTGGGGAGTGACTAGGGTAGGGGCCAGCCAAAGTGAAGAAAATGCTAAGACTGATTTCCAAAAATAGCAGAACTCTTCTGATGCACAGGCCACCTAGAATCATGTTCTCTTTATTTTCTTCTTTATAAATCCAGCCACTAATTAGTAGACAGACTTCTGGGCGATGGAATAATTTAAAAACTTGTTTTTAAAGTCCAAGTTAAAAACCAATCACCAATGAGATCGCAAGATTGTTCAGACCTCCAACAAAAGCTTTGAAGTAATAAGAAAGAGATTGAAACATGTAGCCAAGAGCTGAACACACCTCATTACGGCCTAGCTATGTGGGAAGGCACAGCTACAGCTTCCTGGCCAAGCGTTCTAAGCCATTGGAAAGGGACTTCAGGAAGGTAAGATAAAAGGCCCTTTCAAAGTGGAAGTGCACAGTGACATTTTTATGAGCACCAGTCACTAAGGCCTCTCTGAACACTGAACAGCTCACAGCTATTCACATAGCTACCTCACAAAGAAAACGGAGGCTGCCCTCTGAGGAGTGTAACCAGTATGTTTTCTGGCAGGGAACAGAGGAAGGAGAAAGAAAGAGGGAAACCAAATGGGAGAGATTTATTTTTTACGATTATTGGTAAACTATACCCATTTTTGCCCTGGTTCTTCTTTCGTCCATGAAAAGAAGACAATTCCCAAATGTGGTTCTACCATCACTTGCTCAGAATACCCTGGCTCTGAACTAAGCTTGGAAAATTCCAGAAAGAATCAGAAACATATTTTGGAAATATCACTGTCCATTTGCAGAATGGATGTGGTGTACCTTATGGTACAATTCTGCTAAGTAATTAAAACACACACATACACACACACACACACACACACACACACACATTAATGCTTGATGGGGCTCTAAAATGCTTTTAAAAATGTCTGAAGAGTTTAGTCATAGACCTTACCACACAGACACTGGTGAGGTTGTGAGCTGGCAAGAAATGTAGTATTTAATGTTAGAGAGCTCAAGTTCTGGGTTTAATTTTCAGATTCAGACTAAACAGCGGGTCTGTAGTGAGAGGGAGGCCGTCCCAATTCCTAAATTGAATGGGGAAATGGAAATGCTCACCCCTTCAAACTTTATTGATTGTGTATCCATGGAGTACTTCTTTGGGCAGATCGAGGAATGCAAAATCACAGAAGTCCGTGTCGGCTTTAATAAGGTTCTTTTTTTTTTTTAACTGCAAAGAATTCCACTGCTCTTTTATTATGTAATGCTGCAGGCTAAAAATACATCCATAATTTAAGCCATCTTGCCAATAAATCTACAAATACCTGGTAATCCAGAAAGGGTAGTTGTGGTTTAATGACATACTTTTTTTGTCATCCTATTATGTTCAACTCCTTAAGGACTTAGGATGACGCATTTAAGAGTTTTTCAACTTCTTGAATATCTCCAAGCAATACTGTCAGAATGGGAATCAAGGGCCCTCCTCTCAGCAGTACTGACCAGGAACTAATTTTTCAGGTCTCTTTGCTAAGAGACTCACATGACCACAAAACTGAGCTTTCTTGCTTCTCTGTCAGATATTTTAATTTAAAATGGATTGGGGCTGTTTAACTTAATGGAAAGTGATTATTTCCTCCAACTAGAAAAATTTTATGGCACTCCCCCCACTTTTTGAAATGGAACATACATAAACTATATAATCTGACAGGCACAAGGGTTCCTAGAGGAAATGCTAGGGATGAAACAATTTTTTTTTGATAGTCTTAAGATGAAGAATAATTTTTTTTTCATTTTTATACCTCACTTTTATCTTACACTTATGACCTAATCAAAAAATGCACAAATCTCAAGGTTCCTTTGGGGAACATATCCCCAATTTGGAGGTAAAAACGACATTTTTAGGATAATCTGTGAAAGGAAATGAAAGCGCGTCACAGGATCATTGATTTAGAGCTGAAAGGGACTTTAGATATCAAGTCATCTAAACTTTTCCCATGAGGAAACCTTCCAACCTTTTATGTGAGGAAAATGAGTCCCAGAACAGTCAGGTGACTGAAAACACACACAGGGAGGAAGAGGAAGGAGGAGCGTTTGAATCTGAACGCAGGCCTCTATTGGGTCCAATGCTTTTTCAGATACACTAGAGGATCTTAACCTTTTAGGAGTAACATTCAAGATGCCATAGGCAGTCTGGTGAAGCCTATAGACCCTTTTCCAGAATGCATTTAAATGCATAAGGTAAAGCATAAAAGATTGTAAGGGAAACCACTTATACTGAAAAACAATGATTCATTGAAAGAGTATTGAGTTTGGATATCAGGTGAGGTGAGTGATAGCCCAGGCTCTTTCATTAACCAGTTGGGTAAGCTTAGGCAAATCACTTAATCTTTACCTGTCAAATGGTGAAAATGTGACCTGATATAGCAAATGGTTCAAGAAATAATTGTGAGGAGCAAATAAGATAATACAGGTGAAGGTCTTTGGAAGAATGAGAAATGCCACTCAATTGCACCATAGCTTTCTTTTTTTTTTTTTTTTTTACTGTGATTATGAATTTATTTTCTTAACATCTCTGACTATGCTTTAGCCTAGGAGGGGTGAAAATCCTCTTAATATAAAGTACAATGTAACATGTCCTATGGAGGTTCTGGAAATTTACCATTCCATGCAGGTGGTTTTCCTTTCTTCAGGAATATAGAATAGAAAGTGTTGGATTGGGAGTTAGGACACCTGAATTTGAGTGTGAAACTCTAATGCTATCAATTTGGGAGGCAGCTAGATAGTGTAGTGGATAGGGCACTGGATCTGGAGTAAGGAAGACCTAAGTTCAAATTCAACCTTAGATAATTACTAGCTGGGTGACCCTGGAGAAGTCATTTATCTCTGTCTCAGTTTCCTCAACAGTAAAATAGGTATAATAACAGCACCCTACCTCCCAAGGTTGTTGTATAGATTCAATAGATACTTGTAGGGAATTTGGCATAGTGCCTGGCACATAGTGGGTACGTATTCCTAACCTTCCACTTTTTTTATCTGATCCTGGATGAAAGTACTTGTGGGTTATTGTGGGCTATTGTGAAGAAAGAGGTTAGAAAATCTTCAATAGCTAAAAAAGTTACTATTACACTTAAGACGTATCCACTGACAATGATTTAAGAGCACTGGAATATCATCACTTGGAGTGGTGATAGAGGTGGGGAAGGGGCTTAACAAATTAAGTGACTTTTTTGTTATTACTTTACCTTACTTACCAAACACGTTAATGAAAGAAAATAGCCTTGGAATCAGGAAGACCTGGGCTCAACTCTGGTCTCTAGCTCATATCGACTGTATGACCCTAGGAAAGTCCCTTAACCTCTCAGTGCTCCAGGGAAATTTATTAGACTTTAAGAGGAAAAGCTGATTTTGATTGTCCTGGTAGACAGAGAGTCCTCACTGATGATTCCTTGCATTAATGAAATCACAACAGTGGTCCAAAAAAGGTTGGCATTTTAAGCACCTTTACCTAAAATGTAGAATGTATGGACAAATATGGAAGGTTCAGAATAAGAAATAGGCAGCCATTTTGATCAGGCTTTAGAAATAATTTAATAGGGCAGGCCCTATGATTTTATTGATAGAGAGGACTCATGGATAAGGAAACTCCTCCTATCAGTTGACAGAAGGTTGGTAACTTTGAAATTTATAGTTTTAAAGAGTTTCCTAGAAGATTGAGAGGCTAAGTGCTTTGCTGGTACTGTCAGAGGTACAACATGACCCCCGGTTTTCCTGGCTTCAAGGCCAGTTTCTTTCCACTAAGCTATACTGCCTCTCAGATAACTTGAGATTATTTTAAAAATTCACCTAAATTGCTGATACTTTCTAGTACAGAATAAAATTCTTTTGAAAGGATGAAGGCATGCTTAATCTTTCTTCTTGGTGACTGATTGATACTGGACCAACAATACAATGTCAGCTCTTGTCTAAGCCAAAATGACCATGCTAATTGCTTTTCATGCTAGCTTTAATCCTGGTGTAACAAACAATGCTAGCTGATGACGATGAATCACATACTTAGAAAGCTAGTTACATCATAGAGAAGGGTCATATACATTAGATAGATAGTACGCTAATTAAAGGTGGTGCAGTGGATGGAGTGCTGGGTCTGGAGTCAGGAAGACTTGAGTTCAAACCTGACCTCAGACACGTAGTAGCTGTGTGACCCTAGGCAAGTCACTTAACTCTGTTTACCTTAGTTTCCTGATCTGGAGAAGGAAATGGTAAACCATTCTAGTATTTTTACCAAGAAAATCCCAAATGGCATCATGGAGAATCAGACACAATGACCGCACAAAATAACAACACGAAGTAATCATTTGAAAGAAAAAATCTTCAAGGTCTTGCTTCAAACAGTTAGGCAATGTTCTTACTCTTCTGCAAGGCTATTTGGAATCTGGTTTAGTTAAAAATACTTTTTAAGAGGTCAAAGGTGACTTAGTGGTTAAATAAATTCCTCATATATTTAGGGAAACAGTGAGAAACAAATGATTTGTTTCTATCAATTTTCACAATATATCAACTTGCAGAAAGATTTATTTCTACTCTACTTTCTGATGTTTAAGAGGAAAAAATCTAATCTTCCTCATTTAATCCTCTATTATTTCCTCCTTAAAATTAAAAAAATTGTGAATCCAAACATGATGAATACCAATAAATATGAATAGTTCTATGTACAAAGAATTAAAAATGAGGATTGTATATGGAACTGCAAATTTCTACCACATACAACTTTTCTTTTTTTTTTTAAAAGAATGTAATAATTCAACATATTGGTTACAAAACTGCCTATTTATATCTCCCTCTGAACTTTCTTTTTTTTTTTTTCTGATTCATACATTTCAAAAGTTCTTCATTGGTGCTCTTTTCTTTCTTATTTTTTCTTTGGCATCACCATCACTAAGATCCTCTTCCTTCTAAATTTCACCCCTCCCCCAAATCTCTGAAAAGGTGATTGGTCACTTCATTGATGAGTCATTGATAGTTTTTTAAAGTCGTTTCTCTTTAGGCTGTTGTCATTTTTATACAATTTATTCTCTTAGTTCTTCTTAATTCTCCCTATCACTTCATGTAAGTCCTCCCAGATTTCTCTGAATCAGTTGCCTTCTTCCTGTCTCATTGTGCAATAATATTCCATAGATTTTAGAAAAATTTGTTAGCCAATCACTGGTTGATGGGCACCCACTCTCCTAGTTTCCAGTTCAAAAAAGAAATGCTCAATATTTTTCAACATGTGGGTCCTTTCCTCTTTGATTGCTTCGCAATTGGTGTATCTGAGTGCACACAGTTTAGTGACTTTTGGAGTACAGTTAGTTCTAATTTAATCTAATCTCATCTAAGAGTAGTATTGTTGCTTATACGGGTACATACAGTTTAGTGACTTCTTTTTGGGGGAGGGGCATCTTTGCCAATTTTATGTACAATATCAACTTAAGAATTGTTTTAGTGTGCATTTCTCATATTTGTGTTTTGGAGCATTTCACATTCCCCTCTGTTTCAAAAAACAGCATTTTGAGTAACTTTCATATACGATCATGAAAAAGTATTACTGACACTTACAACTGTTGCCTAATATATAATGAGTCTTTTTAGGCAGAGGAACCTATATTTTTATTCAACTTTTAGAATTTTCTTGTGAGGCTAGACTTTGAAAATTGGTTACTGTTTATTCCATATTCAATCCTGGCCAGAAAATTTGGCAGGTCAAAGCTTCTGCTAAGTTTACTAACTGATTACATGTGACAGGTGGTTGGCATTCAAGCTGTATCCAAATGGAGGTGCCAAACATCCAAAGCATGGAAGTGAGAGGTAGGGAGAGGTCACTATTTGTTTATTTTTTAGCTTAACATGGGGCCTTTCCTCCACACTTAAGAAGTTATCACTCATAAATTTGAAGTTGGTCTCTGTTAAACTTGAATGTTTTCATTACCCCCAAGTTAATCCCTTCCCCCATTCATCTTACAATAAAGTCCTGAGAAAAAAGCAGAAGTGGAAATACCATTTTGGAACTGAAAACAATCATGACCACATCAACAACAACAAAAACTCTCCACACTCTAGCAGAAGCAAGGTCAGCCCCAGACACCCAGCTCTTTGACCTACTTGGGGTCTATAAACATCCCCAAACTAAGCAATGAGTTTTCACTTCTGTTTAGAAGTTATGTCATCGGAATAACAAAACATTCTCTGCCAAGAACCAGTTGACTTCCTACTCTTGCCAATGTTCCTTTAATACAACTGTTAGCTAATTACTCCATCTGTTTATAGGACTAGTATTAACAGCTAATAATTATCTGGATTTGCTTCATTCTTCCCTTGTTTTCTGCTTTTTCATCGCAGATCCTTTCTTGTGTTTCTATTTCTGATATTCCCTTCTCCCTTCACTTTTCTTCTTAATATATCATTCTGCTTTTGAAGTCTCTTACATTCTGCTTTATATTCAACCTATCTCCCTATTAAGAATATTGCTTCTAGCTCTCCTTGATCTAGGAGATGTGAGGGGGGAAGAGGTTGTTAAATCAAATCCTGGGTTTCTTATACAACACAAGAGTGCCTTTACTGCCTTTTAAAGAAAGACAAGTTGGCATCAAAAGTTTACCAACTTACAGAAATGCTTCACCAACCTGAAAGAATTCATTATTACTGGCCCAGCAAAAATCATTACTCTCCCCGAGAAAGTAGACGAGTGGCTATTTGTAAATCTCATTTATTATGAACTATTTACTCTACTGGCTGAAGTACGATATAAAAGATAAGTGTTAGAACGAGAATGCTTTCTCCTCTCTCTTCTTCTCCACTCTTTGTGTGCCTAGACTAAAAGCCCACAGTAAATCTGCCTCTTTTTTTTTGAACAAGATGCGGGCTGCAATTCATCAACTTGCTGTTCCCCTAAATGAAATCTCTAATTTTGTTCCAAACAATGTTTAGGTTGTCTGAAATATAAACATCCCCACAACTGCCCTTGAAGTCTCTGTAAAAACATTCAACATTTGCTATGTAAGGTTTTTTTTTTTCTTTTAATGGGGGTAGGAGGGAAGCATGATAAACCAAGTCTTGCTGAGGTGATTTTGCCATGGTGCCGTACCTATTCTCAGGACGTATCTTTGGCAGGTTAAAACAGTTTACGTCTAAATAGACACTTGTGCTCCCAAGCCTCTAAGAAACTGTGTCTTCAGATTCTAGGCATGAGAGAGAGAGAGACAGAAAGGAGAGAGAGAGAGAGAGATCAATGCTGGTCCTCATTGCACCCATTCAAGGGGTACACTTTCCAGGAACATGAAGCAAATGAGAGAAATGGGGTGGGGGATGGCTCCTATTTAAGGCTGCAAAGACAAAACTGTTTCAGGAGGATGGAGGGAAAATAATGTTTTCACTAACATGTAGGCAGTGTCTTCCGAACTTAGCTTTAAGCCCAAGGGGAGGAAATGAATGAACAATTTGAGGGATTGATAAAACAGAAAATCTTTTTCTGTCTTCTTTAAACTCACATAGATTTCTTTGTTAGCACAATGAAAATAGGTCTAGCTTTGTGCTAGACACACACACACACACACACACACACACACACACACACACACACACACAATCCCACCCTGATAACTTTCATGGTGTTACTTAAACAAAATGCCCATATTTCCTTTCTCTTAAAGTTAAGTCTATAACTCTTAAGTTATGACTAAGGATACAGCTGCTTCAAATTGCTAGAAAGCTAGCTAGGAAATGGTCTCATTTGTATTTTTTGCTGATATTATCACTTTAAATCAGAATGTGGTGTGGGCACAAAGATAGGATTTTTCTTTCCCCCAGTGGTTTGTGAAATCATCGTCTAAAAAGACAACAATTATGTAGAGTCTTTACATTTTAGCGTTTTAAGAATATTAATTTTAAGACTAAGGAAACTATTGGGTTTACTTTATAAATTCAAGCTTGACTAGGGGAGGTTCCCTATTTCTAATTCATCTCTTTGTTTCCTACGGTGATGCACATAAACACTTGCATACGCAAGTTTTTGAGACTCACACAAATTCTGAATTTATCACCTCACAATAGATGTTACTATGGTGTTTTCTGTTGGTAAGAATGGCCATCCTTGGAGATCAGAGGACGTCAAAGCATTTGATGACATTATGCTCTCTTACAATAGTGTCTTTGTTGCCTTGTGTACATGTGACATTTACACGGCATGCAATTCAGCCTGTCTTAGCCTCACAGAATGTGAGAGCAAAATCCTTGTTATTTCTCCCTAACAATTTAAGAGTACGTTTTCACTAAAAAAAATCGCTGAAAATATTAATGCCTGTATTTGAGATGAAATGCATAGAAATTGGATGCTGGCTAGTGTCTCCCAGAAACCTTGAGATTTATCTCTGTAAACTAGAAGCTCAGCAGCCAGGAAGAGATCTGAATATGTTGACACTAACTACAATTTATACAAACTCATTTATTTCTTCTAAGATCTTTGTGAAGGAAGACAGGGAAAGGTTCCATTAGCCCCATTTTACAGATAGGGAAAGTGAACTACAGAATGGAGGCAAGATTACAGAATCAGTCCAGCAAGATGAGCCAAAAACCTGGGACTCTTCTTACCACTCCTTTTTAAAAACTGTATTCTCTCATTGTAGTAAAATCTACACATAGCATTACTTAAACATAACCCCTCAAAGCTCTGGTGATGAAGAAAGGATATGATTCTGACTTAATCCAGACTGCCACATGGAAAAGCCATCTGTGAGGATATTTTGAAAGAAACAGATGGAAAAGGAAGAGATTCTTCTGAATGTCATGTAAGATTTACATGATCCTGCATGAACTTCCATGTAGTCCCCATGTTTATCTAATTTATCACTATTTCCTTCGACAGCATAGATTAAGAAACCCACATGAACGCATGTTCTTGCTGTTAATTCTAAATTTCGACTCTTTTCCTTTAAAGGTCAATTCAGTACTATAAGAAAAATGCCTGAGAAGCAGACTGATCAGTGAAGATCAGCTCTGTTCATCCTTTGCTCCTGGGATAACCATCAGTTCTCTTGAAGCTTAATTCACTCCCTACTATTCACTGATCTCACTTCTCCTTACTTTCTGATTGAGAATATTTGTTCCAACCAGGCTAATCTATTAGCCCTTCACCGCATTTCATTCCTTCCTACCTCAGGTGCCTTTCATGTATGATATTTCATTTGCCTGGAATGCCTTTTTCCGCCCACCAGCCCAACATTCATGGCTGATTTTCCCTCAGAATTCACCTCTTTCAGTAAGACTTCTACTAACAAAGAAAGAAGCTGAGTAGGGTGGGGTTGTGGGAAGTCTCCTGGACTGCAAGCCAGAAGACCTGGTTTTATCATCAGCTTGCTGGGGGGACCTTCCTTCGGCAGGCCATTTAACCTTAATCTTAGTTTGCTCAGGAATAAAATAAGTAAATGAGTATAGGAATTCCTGCCCCACCTATGTCATAGGGTTGTTGGAGAGGATCAAATGAGATAAAAACTCTTTCGAAACAATAATGCACTATGCACATGTAATGCCCTAATAGCATTTATTACTCTTTCATTCTGCATTTTCTCAGTTCAGGGAAAGTTTTTACTATTTTTTTATGGGTATACATTGCGTGTTGGCAACTTGATCGAAGTTTCCCAAGGGCAGGACACTGTCTAGTATTTCTTCTGTATTCATCATAACACCTCCTACAGAGTAGTATATATATTCCATTATATCTATATTCTGCATATATAATACAGAATAACTATGCCATGTTATTGTCATCATTTTTTTCGGTCATGTTTGACTCTTTGTGACCCCATTCGGGATTTTCTTGGCAAGGATATTGGAGTGGTTTGCCATTTCCTTCTCCAGCTCATTTTGCAGATGAGAAACTGTGGTAAATAGGGTTAAGTAACTTGACCAAGGTCACACAGTTAATGTCTGAGGCTGGATTTGAATTCATGAAGATGAGTCTTCCTGACTGCAGGACCTGCACTCTATTCACTGTACTACTGCCCCAATATGCCATAGACTCTCCATAAATGTCAGGCACTAAATCTGTGCAGTGATATTTACATTGCCCAGCCTTTTAACAAAAAGGACCAATGGAAAAATCATTTTTACTGAGTAATTTCATATCTGTGAAAGAAAGGAGAGGTCAGGTAAGCATGGGTTCTCTAAGTTAAAATTCCAAGTTTGCTACTACTCTTTCCTAACTTTAGCTGTTTCTCCAACATCTATTCTCAGGTAATAAAACCAATTTATCTCATATATTTGGAGATGAAGGAGAAACAGGAATGATTTATTCTGAGACCTTTGAGGATGATGGTGGTGATCATTGCTAACATTTTAATGGGATTTTAAGATTTACAAACTTTGTTCCTTACAACAACCCACTGAGGTAGCTAGCATAACATAGTCCTCATTTTACAGATGAGAGAATGGAAGTTTAGAGATATTAAATGGTTTGTCCATGGTCCCACAGATAATAAATATCAGAGTTGGGATTACATTTTGGCTAAACAAATTTTCAATTACTTAAATAACTTAGTATTTCTTTGTAGTCTTTTCTAAAAAAAATACATCAATTTTATTTTTCAAAAAACTATCTCAGAATGAGAGGAACTGAAAAAAGTCAATCCTTTGAAAGGATTTAATGATTAGAATTGTAAGGTGAATTTTAAAATATTACCCCATACCTTGTAAAATATTCCACTGATTTTTTGAAGTTATTTCTTGCTTCTATTTTTTTTAAATTAAATTTAATTTTTTTCAATTACCTGTAATTTTCAAACATTTGTTTTTTTTAAATTTTGAGCTCCAAATTCTTTCCCTTTCTCTTTTCCCTTTCTGCCTTGAAAAAGCAAGCAATTTTACATAGATTATACATGTGAAGTCATGCAAAGCATATTTCCATATAAGCCAAAGAAAACACAGACAAGATAAAAACCAAGAAAAATAAAGTAAAAAAATGTATGCTTCAAATTGCATTCAGACTATGTCAGTTCATTCTATGGATATGGATAACATTTTTCATCATAAGTCCTTCAGAATTGTCTTGGATTGTTATATTGCTGAGAATAGCTAAGTTATTCACAAATGATCATCATACAAAATTGCTGTTACTCTGTACAATGTTCTCCTGGTTCTGCTTACTTCACTTTGCATGATTTCACAGAATTCTTCCCAGGCTTTTCTTTCTTTCTTTTGAAAACACTTTTATTTAAAGTATTGTGTTTCAAATTCTATCAAATACAGATTTATATATATGCAATTATGTGGAACATTTTCATATTAGATATTTTGCACAAGAAGACTTGAATAAAAGAAAAAATGAAACAAAGTGAAAAATAGCATGCTTCAGTCTATATTCAATCAGTATCATTTTTTTCTCTGGAGGTGGACAGTGTGCTTTATCTTTAGTTCTTTGAGATTGTCTTGGATCATTGCATGGCTGAGAATAGCTAAGTCATTCACAATGATTCATTGAACCATATTACTGTTACTGTGTACAATATTCTCCTGATTCTTTTCACTTCACTATGCATCAGTTCATGTAAGTCTTTCCAGGTTTTCCTGAAATCATTCTGCTTGTCATTTCTTATAGCACAATACTATTCCCTTACAATTATATACCACAGCTTGTTTAGCCATTCCCCAATTGACAGACATCTCTTTGATTTCCAATTCTTAGCTACCACAAAAGAGATGCTATAAATATTTTTGTAGAAATATGTCCTTTCCTCACCTTTTTGGATTTCTTTAGGATACAGACCTAGAAGTGGTATTGCTGGATCAAAGGATATGCACAACTTTATAGCCCTTTCAGCATAGTTCCCAATTGCTCTCCAAAATGGTTGGATTAGTTCATGACTACACCAACAGTGTATTAGTGTCCCAGTTTTCTGAAAACTGCCTGTTTTTATCCTTTGACCATTTATCAATTGGGAAATGATTTATATATTTTTAAAATAAATTTGACTCAATTCTCTATGAGAAATGAGCTCTTTATCAGAGATACTAATTGCATATTCCCCCCCTCCAGTTTTCTGCTTTCCTTATAATTTTGTTTGCACTAAAGCTTTTTAATTTCATGTAATCAAAATTATCCATTTTACCTCTTGCAATGCTCCGTATCTCTTATTTTGTCCTAAATTCTTCTCTTATCCATAGATCTGATAGGTAAAAATTTCCATGCTTCCTTAATTTGTTTATGATGTCACTCTTCATGTCTAAAGCACATTCCCATTTTGACCTTATCTTCATATATGGTGTGAGACGTTGATCTGCACTTAGTTTCTGCCAAACTACTTTCTAGTTTTCTCAGAAATTGTTGTCAAAAAGTGAATTCCTGTCCCCAAAGTTGCTGATCTTTGCCTTTATCAAATATTAGATTACTATGGTCATTTACTACTATATACTACATACCTTCTCCATTCCATCAATCCACCACTTTATTTCTTAGTACCAGATTTTTTTGGTGATTGCCACTTTGAAATACAGTTTGAGATTTGCTACTGCTAGGTCACCTTCCTTCACATTATTTTTTCATTAATTCCTTTGATATTCTTGACTTTTGTCTTTCCAGATGAATTTTATTATTATTTTTCTGGCTCTACAAAATAATTTTTGGTAGTTTGATTGGTATGGCACTGGATAAGCAGAACTGTCATTTTAATTATATTGGCTCAGCCTGCACATGAGCAGTTGACATTTCTCCAATTATTTAGATCTGGCTTTATTTGTGTAAAAAGTGTTTTGTAATATTGTATATAAAGTTCTTGGGTTTGTCCCAGCAGGTAGACTCCCAAGTTTCTGTAGTTATTTTAAATGGAATTTCTCCATCTCTTCCTGCTGGGTTTTGTTGGCAGCATATAGAAATGCTAATGATTTATGGTGGGTTTATTTTATATCCTGCAACTTTGCTAAAGTTATTGATTATTTCAATTAGTTTTCAGTTGATTCTCTAGAATTCTTTAGGTATACCATCATATCATCATATTTCAACTAGTTTTTAGTTGATTCTCTAGGATTCTCTAGGTACCATCTGCAAAGAGTCATAGTTTTGTTTCTCCATTGCCTATTCCAATTCCTTTGTTTTCTTTTTCTTGTCTTACTGCTATAGCTAGCATTTCTAATACAATGTGGTTGAAATACTTAAGCACATTGCCGTATAATTTCCCAACTTGTGAAATCAGGCTAAATTTTCTTGTCAGTTCACTCCTTTTTAGTGCTATGTATATTAAATCATTATTTGAACATGCCTTAAGAATTTCAGAAGTTATGTGACATTAATATGACAAAGAACATATATTTAATAAATGCCTTGAAATATTTTTACTTATAAAAGTATACAAACAGTAAGTTTCCTATGAAGTCAATGGGTAGTTATATGGAAAGGGGCAAAATTTGGTCATGAATGCATTTAGAGTAAGAGGTATTATAGGAACTCTTACATACCTCTTATCTCAAGAAGTTACACATCAGACTTTTGGTCTATTATTTCCAATTTACAGATAAAAAAACTGAGACAAATTAAATGAATTTAGATAGACTCTACATTCTCTTCATACTATATCTCTTTAAATCTGAAGTAGACAATTCTATTGAAAGAGAAATTATTAGTAATAATTAATAATACTTTCTGTTCTAAGAAACTAAATAGAAAAATACTGATTGAAAAGACTGTATGAATTATGTAGGAGTGGGATGAAAGGGACAAATGTGGAAAGGAATTACTTTCATTTCAGTACTAATAGTAATCAGAGAATGAATTCATGATAATTTGTATCTTACCTGAGCAGGCTTCTTTTGAATCACCTGTTGTGGCTGGAAGAAAGTGAAAAAAAAATGCAGTGTTAATCTCAAATAAATGACAAAGGTAAGAATCATTTTGTTTAAATTTATATATTTGTATTGTAAAGTTAAGAGGATACTTCAAGATTAAAAAGGTTCTTTATAAAACATCTAAGAGTCCAGTTACCAAGACGTACAGAAGAGTTAAATGAATAAAACTGGAAACCATTATTTATAGAGATAAAGAAAAATAAATTAGAGATATTAATTGCTCATGGTTGGGCTGTGCCAGCATAGTAAAAATGGCAATCTATTTAAATTGTTTAGAGATACATTGTCATATCAATCAAACTATCTAAGCTTGCCTACTTACTATAACTAGGCAAATCATAAAATATTCATCTGAAGAAACAAAAGGTCAAGAATCTCAAGAGAAACAATGAAAAAAATGAGAATTACTAATAATAAGAGAAATGCTAACTAAAACAATTTTGTAGTTCTATCTTACATTAATCAAATTGAGCAAGATGGCAAAAAAAAGGAAAATGACAACCATTTGAAGTGATCTGGGAAGATAGATGCACATGCACTACTGGATTCATGAAATGGTCTAGCCATTCCAAAAAGCAATTTGGAGCGATCACCTCACAGTCATGAAACTTGCATACCCCTTCATGAAGCAATACAGTGTCATTATTACTAGATCCCAAAGAGATTAAAGAAAAAAAGAATGCATGTGTACAAAAATACTTTGAGTATCATTTTTGCTGTTGTAGCACAGAACTGGAAACAAAGTAGGTGACCATCAATTGGGGAATAGATGAAAGAGTTATCATACATGAATGTAATGTACCATAAAAAATAAAGAAAGGTATGGGAGTACTCTTATGAAACTCATGCAGAATGTATTGAGTAGGCTCAAAGGAACAATTTTTACAATAGTAACAACATTGTAAAGAAAATAATCATGAAAGCCTTGAGAACTCTTACTGATTCAATGATAAATCAAGATTCTAGAAGACGGATAATGGTACATGCATACCTTGACAGAGAGGTGATGGATGAGACATAGAGAATGAATCATACACTTCCAGACAGATTGTGGACGAGTTTTTTCCCCTCTCAATCATATTATTTTATTATTATTATTATTTATTACAAGGAAGCAATTTTATAAGTATAGGGAGTAGGGCAGACAGTTACAGCAAAACTAAAAAGAAAAGGGGAAAAAATCAGCAAATTATTAAAAATACATAGAAGGAAGTTCATAAGGGGACACAGACAAGAAGGGCAATGTTGGAACTACTTCATTAAAAGATGGAAATTCACTGTCCTATGCAATCTTCTTTTTCCATTCTTTGTGTAGGGAAATGTTCACATTTGTGAATGCTTTCCAAGCTTGTAATTTTAAAAAAGGACAAATTTTGAAAAGATTAAAGCAATTCTACGAAAGAGTACTATGCAAATTATTAATAACAGCATAGATATGTACATATACATATTACTTTGTTGTTTTAAAGTATACATATATATATTTATATACCATCTCATTTGATCCTTACCACAAAATTGGTGGTACAAATATAATTTCTTAGATGTTTGAATTGAGGAAATTAAGGCTCAGCGAGGTGAATGAATTCGCTTCCTCAAAATTAGACTGTTATTGAGTAGTAGAGCCTATGTAGTAGGGACAACTCAGTGATGCAGTGGATAGAGTGCTGGGCCTGGAGTTAGGGAGACTCATCCTGCGTTCAAATCTGGCCTTAGACACTGACTAGTTGTGTGACTCTGGGGAAGTCACTTAACTCTGCTTGCCTCAGTTTCCTCCTGGAGGAAGAAATGGCAAACTGTTCCAGTATCTTTGCCAAGAAAACCCCAAATGAGCTCATGAGAGGTAAGACACAACTGAGACAACTGAAAAACAGCAGTAACAACAGAAATTAGACGTCAGTCCAGGTCTTTTTGCTCCCACTCCCTGATATTTGCTGATTCTTTGTTTTCAAAGCAGACCAATGATGTCATGATGTTGGGCTAAAACAGTGACTGATGGGTGACGTCTTGACTTGTGTGTGAATTGGATTTAACGAGGCAGAGCTGTGCAAAGTTGTGAGCCTCACTAAGTCTTCCAGAGTCATATAACTCCAGTGGCAAGACAGAAGTCAAGACAACTGGGAATGGCCCAGGATACAACAAAATGATCTTAATGTCTTTACTGTCTGACCAAACTCTAGGTGTCCCACAGTGCTTTGGCCCCCTCCTTGGCCATTGTAGCAAACTGTTCTCATCCATCCATTCTACCAAGAGAAGAAGCCTTCACATGCTTGGAGTGACCTTCTCCCTAATGCACCTATTTCTGTTACAACTTGAAAAGATCTCATTTTCAACCATTTCTAATTAAAACCAGACAAGACAGCCTGTTTTAAATAGAAGTTGGGCTAAAAATTACTATATTTGTTGACTTTTAGCGCCATACTTGAGGTTAAATATAAGTAAGCTAACTGATATCTACTCTACTATGTATCTTGGTTTACACACCTAGTGAATCTGGCTACTTTGGGGATTGAAACACTGGATTCCTAGTAGATTTTCCAACAGTTTTAAATAATTGGTTGAAGAAACAAGGGGGGCTAATGGTAATGTTTCAAATGCTTTTCGATTGCTTTTAAAAGAAATCCATTTAGGAATTATTATTAGTCTGACTTAATTAGGGCCCCAAGGTCCATGATTATAACCCAAACAACTCACAGTTATCTGAATAAAAAGCCTCAGTCCTACAATTTTTCTGTGATTGAAGATATCACTACAAATAGTGACTCACAGTGACAGAACATTTATAAAAGATATTAAAGCGCTTTCCCCCCCACTACTTTGCATGTAGGTAGCATATGTGTTACTATTGAATTATCCTAATTTTGCCGATCAGGAAACTGGGACTCAGAACAATGAAGAAAGAAAGTTGATTCTAGAGCCAGAAATCTTGTGTCTGAATTCTGGCTGAGATTTAGTACCTATTCAATTTCAAGCCAATCACCCAGTCTCCTTGGGTCTCAGTTTCTCATTTGTAAAATGAAGGAGGTAGATTAGGTGGTCTTTGAGGTTCCCTCTAGTTCTGTTCAATCATCCTACAAATGATTTGATCATGCTGTTAGCAGAACCTGGATCCTTTGGCTCCAAATCTGGGACAACATCTCTACCAGCCACTTGAATATTGAAAGGGTAAAATGCTTTTGTGGTGACGCTGTTGGAAATAAAGTGGCTTCCGTTTTTCCAAATAATGGAGCTTTGGCTAAACACACCTCTTGATGAAGGGGTGAAAGTCCTCTGTTCCATTTCCTTCCCTTAAGAAGTTATTTAATGATCTGTTGTTTTTAATAGCCTGCAAAGCACTTTACAAATCATATCTTATTTTATTTTCACAACAACCCTAGGAGGTAGGTGCTATTATTGTCATTTTACAGATAGGGAAACTGAGGCAGGCAAGTTAAATGACTTCTGCAGGGTCACACTACTAGTAAGTATCTGAGGGCAGAGACTGAATTCAGGTCTTCCTGATTCTAGGTCCATCGTTTTATCCTCTGCGCCACCTAACTGCCTTACTCATGTCTTTAAAAAAAATCAAATCAAGGTTCAGTGAGCATGATTAAAAAGAAAAGTAGCAAGAGAATTGAATTCAGGTCTTTAAAAAAATTCATTCTTCTGGTATGCCCTTTTCTTTGCTTTAAATCATAGTGGAAAAGATATTCTGAAACCACACAACTTGTGATGATGTCTTATCCAGGTGATTGGTTTGCCCAGGGCTCATTAGAACTTTTCTACCCCTTAGGGCTCTAATGTTCTGGCCAAGAAATTATTCATCTCCAAAGAGTCATTTGTAAGAATAGACTACATTGAGCCTTTCAGTAACCTCCATCTCTGGCACTCTCCTCCCTCTTTCTCCTCTTGGTGATTACACCTGTACACATGTTTACTCTCAAACCACATCAAATCCACAGACATTCTTACAGGCTGACTAGTTCCAACTGCTCAGAAATCCCCACATTTTTTTGGCTGTGGACTCTGCATTCATGTGACTCCTGCATACTCTGTAGCTCAATGAAATCCTCTGAAAGAGCTGCCAACTCACCCAATTTTCCATGAATTAGGTCCTGACACTTCAATGAGGGGAAAGACAATGTCTGAAACGAGGCCAGCTCTGGCTCTCTGCCTAGCCTGTTCCAGTCCTCCTACCAGCTGCATTTCCACAGATCACTTCATACTTTTCAGACCACCAAACAAACAGACCCTTGAATACTTTCAATGCGGGTTGGGGTGACGGCTGCCAGTATGTTTTCCCAGCCTCTGGCACCCAGTGGCTCCAGACTGTATCCAGAAAGTTGGTTGATTTTTTTGTTTTTATTTTTATGAATGGCTTGGGCAGAGAACTGCAAACTGGATACTGCGGCCATTCATAAAAAGGAAAAGAAAAAAATGGCATTTCCACTGTCTGGAAACTTCTCTGATACTTACCAAATTATAAGTCTCTCTATCTTCCCTGGGTTGCTTACTATCTTGGTCCTAAGTACATATATGGATATTTTCATTGCCATTTAGGGTTCCTGTCATTAGAAACATGTTTGGGCCACTCTCTGGATTCTTTTTAAGGAAGAATTGTATGACATCAAATACAGATTTTATCATTTAAATGGTCCTAATGAAAAGCAAACAAACCAACATTTTTTTTTTCATGCACCCTATTAACTAAAGCTACAACAGAGTCATTCATATTTATTGTCATGTTCATCCATTCTTGACTGGGAGAACACGGGCCTTAGTATTGATTCGACTTTTTTCCAGACAAAGAAATTGAGATATAGAAAGGGTATATGATGTTCAAGGTCAAACAGAGAGTTGTTGAGTACATTGGGATTAAAAATCAAAAGTCTTGACTTCCACTCTTTTGCTCTCTACTACAAACTTTTTCCAAGTTTCCTTAGAAAGTGGATTCTCATGAATGGACGATCAGATGGAGTTGTTTTCTATTTTCTGGTTCGTCTGCCAACAAATTTTTGCCTTGTTGTTTAAGTCCCCAGGGCAGCTAGGTGGCGCCATAGTGCACAGACTGGAGTCAGGGAAACTTCTTCAGTTTAAATCTGGCCTCAGACACTTACAAGCTGTGTGACCCTGGGCAAGTCACTTAACCTTGTTTGCCTCGGTGTCCTCATCTGTAAAATGATCTGAAGAAGGAAATGGCAAATCATTCCAGTGACTTTGCCAAGAAAATTCCAAAATGGGTTCATGAAGAGTCAGACACAAGTAGACAACAACAAATTAAAACCCATAGCTCAGTAAATCTGGGTTAGTTGTGTTAAGAGATCCTTGTAGCCTTCAAAACATTTGAAACAGGACACCTCTTATCCAAACATTGCTGCATTTCCAATTTTAACTTGGGGAGAGTAAATGTGAATGAAAATTCTCCTGGAACTTAGATTTAGATTTCATAAACAAATGCAAAAGACCCAAGGATTTTGAAGGAATTCTTTGGAGAAAAATGGCGTTGACCAAAACGAAAAGACCACAATCAACTGAATGTTTCTCATAAGGATTTCCCCATAGCAGGGGCAAACCTTTTCTAGTGACCTGGTCTCCAATGTACTTTTTTCCCCCTCTGTTAGCTTCCACATTCAGTAAATTAGAGACAAATTATAAATATGCCTTATCTTTCTTTATTGTTTATGAGGAATCCAAAATAATCCTTTAGATTATCAACAACAGAGTGTTTGTGATAAAATCTACCAGGTTGCAAAGTAGTAAGGTCTATCTCTCCACCCACCATTTCCAAAATTAGCAGATTTCAGAGAGAAGAATGGAAAATGAGCTCAGTTTACATTTAACGAAACACCCTTCACCCCAAGACATGTTACAACTATAGACCAGTTCGATATCCGCCAAAGCCAGACACCTCCTGAAAGAGCTCACTGAGAAACAGCGAAACAGCTGAGAAAAAGGTTAAGGGAATCATATAGATTTCTAAGATAATACACAAGGCCCTACATCTACTGGGGAAAAATATTATGGGATTTCCATGGCCCACAGAGGAATTTGGCTTTTAAATTTGCATCGAAAGACCCTTGAGTAGGAAGTTGGCCGCTGCTCCATTTATCTCCTACAGAATAATAAAGGACTAGGCTACCTCAGCCCTCCAGGGAATCAAACCTATGGTTCCAGGGAGTCTAGGTATTATAAAGCTGATACTTAGATCTCTAAGCCACCCTCTTGTAGCAACCATTGAAAGAAAATTCTTTATGACAAAGGCTTGAGACATAAGTAATTCATTTTAATATAAGTTTAAACCTTGAGTAAAAAGGACTTTGAATTGGCTGTACCAACGTTAAAGCTTATTTTTGAAAAAATGAGGGATAATATATATGTAGCAAAGTAAGACCTAAACATCATACTCTGACCCTCTTGAAGAAACCAATCCTTTAAACTAAAAAATAGAGATAGCTCTCTGGGCTTTTGAAAGTAGCAAGATTTTAATCTGATTATTTTCTGGTTTTTGGCAGTCATTATTGTAACACTGGTAGCAAGTGGGGTTTCAAAACTTTGTTTTCAAAATCATATGTGACTTTGGTGATGGATTTGAGCAGATACTTTTATTTTTGGAGCTGCTTTCTTCATATTGTTGTGGTAATAGTGTTCAGGACATGTTTTCCCTTCACTCCCTCTTTGCCCCAGACCGTTAAAAACATATTAAAAAATTAAAATATTTTTTAAAAAATTAAAAAAGGCACGAATGATATTTTGAAGTGAATACTACACTGGGAGAAGGGTAGCCATTTACTTCCTCAGGGCACAACCCAAAATAATGTTAGAAAATATTTTAAAATGAAAAGAAAAATTCCTCACACTCGGAATCTATTTTTGACATTATGATAAGTTCTATTCACTGGGATTAACGTCTTTGTGTATGTTGTTTTCTATTTGTTTACTTTACTCTGAATATCACTTTGTATAGGTTCTCCTCTGCAATGTTTCTTATTGCATAGAAATTTTCTGTGACAATAACAGAGTAAAATTTTCTTAGTTATTTGATAGACACTTATTTTGTTTCCAGATCTTTGCTACCAGAAAAAATGCTACTAGAAAGTCTTTGGTATATATGGAATCTTTCTGTCTTTGACCTCCTTGGGGAAAATGCCAAGCAGTGGTCTCTCTGGATCAAAGGTTATGGTCATTTTGTGGTTTAGTCGTTTTTCAGTCATGTCCAACTCTTTAAGACCCCTTTTGCGGTTTTCTTGGCAAAGACGCTAGAGTGGTTTGCGATTTCCTTCTCCAGCTCATTTTATAGTTGAGAATTCTAAGGCATACAACGTTAAGTGACTTGTGTAAGGTCTCACAGCTAATATGTCTGAGGCTGGATTTGAACTCAGGTTTTCCTGACTTCAGACCTGGCACTCTATTCACTATGCCACCTAACTGCCCATGGTCATTTTAGTCACTTTTTTTTTTTAAAAAAAGAATAATATCAAATTGCTTTCCCAAATGGTTGTCCCAAACCACAGTTCTACCAAAAGCAGGGTAGTGTGCCTATCTTTCCATAGTCCTTCCAAAATTGTCTAGTTTAGTCTTTTGTCATTTTTTTCCATTTTTCTAGATGTTAGTGAGGTGAAACCTTTCAGTTTTAAGTCAAATTTCTCTTATTATTGTGATTTGGAGCAATTGTGTCTATTGTTAATAGTTTGTAATTCTTCTTTCAAACATAGTTTATTCCTACCCCTTGATCAAATTTATTTATGAATTGAACAATTAATCTGGTCAAATTCAGTTCATTCAATAAGCATTTATCAGACACATATCAGTCAATAAACATTTATTAAGTGCCTACTGTATGCCAGGCACTGTGCTAAGTACTGGGGAAACAAAAAGAGACAAAAGGCAGTTTCTGTTCTCAAGGAGAATAAAATCTAATGAGATTGACAAGAAGCAAAACAGATATGTACAAACAAACTATATACAAGACAAATAAGAAATAATTATGAGAGGAAAGGCACTAGGATTAAGAGGGGTTGGGAAAGGCTTCCTGTAGAAGATACCTATTTCAAGGAACTACACAAGGTGCTGAACATATGCAGACAAAAATTAAAATAGTCACTGTCCTCAAAGAGTTTTTTGATCTAGATACTTTTCAAGATCTAGATGTGTAAATATAAAATATAGACAAAGTGTTGGGAGTTGCCATCAGAAGTCCCATACAAGCACCCTTGAATTTAGCCTTAAAGAGAGGATTCCAAAAGCTAGAAGGTGAACAAGGAACATTCCTGGACAAGTCACTTAACTTGTATCTGCCTCAGTTTTCTCATCAGTTAAATCGGGATAATAATAGTACTTACCTCCCAAGGTTGTTGTGAGGATAAAATGAGATCATATTCATAAAGGGGACAGCTAGGTGGTACAGTGGATGGAGCACTGGTTTTGGAGTCAGGAGGATCTGAGTTCAAATCTAACCTCTGATACTTCTTAGCTGTATGACCTTGGGCAAGTCACTTAACTCTGATTGCCTCAAACCTCCCTCCCCCCAACCACATAACATTTGTAAAGCACTTTTCCAACCTCAGAGCAATATAGAAATACCATCATTTATTGTTATCACCACCACCACCATTATTGTCATCCCCGTCATCATTCCAGGCATAGAGGCAGAAGACAAAATGCCATCTATGGGGAAAAGCAAGTAAGGCAGTTTGGCATGTAGAGTTTGTAAAGGGAGAGTGATGTGAAATCAGTCTAAAATGATTAGTCAGGTTTTCAGGTTAGAGACGCTGTTCACTTTCTGTAAGAGGGAACTTTTGAAAATCAGTAAGCAATGAATAAATAAAAAAGGTGCTAAGGTGGTGAAGGTTGAGGTTTCAGTCTGTTATTTATCAAAGATGGAGCTCAAAGGTGGGTGGAGGAAGAGTGGATTTCTAATCAAGAGCCTTTTACATTCAAGTAGAAGAGCTTGCTTTTCTATTTAATGACATGGATGTATAGTATCAAGGACTCCTACAGCATCATGACCACCCCATTAGACATGTAAATCCACAGCCATTTTAGTAATTTCTTCACTAGTTGAAACTTACTTTACCCTAGGTTCCAAAGCACTAACTTACTCAAAAGGGTTGTACTATTCTGCTGATTCCAAATGCCCCTTGAACTCATAGTCTCTATCTCAGTTCTCCATCCCAGATACACACACACACACACACACACACACACACACACACGTGTGCGCGCACAAATTTTTAAATTTAACTAAAAGCCATCCATAGAGTGATGGTAGCATAGGGTATACGACTATCTCCAGTGTTCTGCCTCATCTCCTGCCTTCTCTTCCTATACATCATAGCTGTCTCCATGACACTCTGTCTGACCTCTTGTTCTAGCCCCAGGCCCTCCTGCCATCCACCCCTTCTGGGACACTGGATGTCTGAAATCATTTACAGCAAGACAAATCTCTTTTGTTCATATACTCAGGAAACCTCAAGAATGAAAGATCTAACAGCTAATTTAATTTCAGGGTACAGTCAGCATGCAATTATTAGCATTAATGGAGGGGGAAGAGGTCTGGGAAAACTAAAATGGCAAATAATTAAAAAATGATTTGTATTTGGCTTTGGGGTGTGTTTTAATACTTGAATTTGAATATACTGTGTCTGACATTTAGGGAATTCATTTCAGACAAAATGATGGAGCCGAAAACAATCCAGAGCTCCTTATTCTTTCTTCTTACAAACTTTCCTTGCTGAGGATAGACAATTTTCTCTTAGATTATATTCAAGTTACTGTAGCTTCTTGGAGATCTTCTCCAGAGCTGCTGATGAGATTAAGTACCTGGTTTTCAAAATGATTTTCTATATTCTATTCAATTCAACTCTGCTTAAATATATGGTCAAGGTTAGGTTACATGGGTTAAATGTATGGGTAAGGTTATAGGTTTTAATATGTAGGCAAGACTAACCTTGAGACAGAAGGCAAAAATCAAAACAGCTATTGTTCACAAAGAACTTATATGTACATGAATCATAAGAAGCAAAGTATATGAAAAGTCAGAAAAATTTGAACTAATAACTGCTTGAGGAGGTAACATCTGAGGTAAGCCTTAATGGAGAAGGATTTAGAAAACTAGAATGGAGGGAGGAGTACATTGCAGACATGGGAGATGATTGGAACGAATGCACTGAGTCATTCAAAGCATACAGAAGGGGATGAAAAGCCAACAATTATTATTAAATAGATTAGGTGGTAAGTGTCTTTGAGCACCTGGAAGATAAAAAAAAAAAGCAAGACAGCACTAAGAAAAAATGTGAAAGCAAGGATTTGCCAGTAATAAATAACAATGAGAACCATCGTCTCGAAGATGGAATGGAAACACATTTATTAAGCATGGGAAACATAAAAAGAAAAGTGAGATAGAGCCTCCCTGGTCTTAAGGAATATATATTCTTATTGGAGGAGATGCTAGCTGCAAGAAGAAATCAAGAACAAGACAGATAGGTCTAGTGGTTCTTAGAATACAACCAGTCAACTAGTCTCTCAGTCAATCAACAAACATTTATTAAGTCTCTACTATGTGTAAATCACTGTGCTAGGTAGGCACTAGGAATAAAATACAAAGAAGGACATCCCTACGCTCAAGGATCTTATTTTCTGATGAATGCGGTGACACCTTACCATATACATCTACATATATATGTACACACATATATATGCATGCATGTATGTATATCCATATGTGTATATATACATGTACATGCATACACATACATGCATGTATATTGATATATAGTATCTATATGTATATATGTGTATATGTATGTATATAAAAGGGATATTTTTGGACATGTAGAAGCCAGAATAATCAGGGTCTACCAGTGGCCAGATAGGCATCTCTAAAGAGATGAAGACATTACAAGATGTTCAGAGTGGGTCAACATCAGAGCTTTTGAAACATGGCTCTAAGATCACTGGTACTATTACTTATTGGTTACAAACTATCCTTTCTCTAGGTCATTTCTGACTTGGTAATTACCCTGCCCTCTAGTGGTGGGAGGTCTGAATATAGACCATAAACCAAGCAAGAACATTCAGTTAGTGGCAATTCCCCATTTACACAAGTAAAAATCTGCTTTGGGTCATAAGTTCCTTCCCCTGTGCCTCATGTGTGCAGTTAGATGATGACTGTGCTGTGTGTGTATACATGTAGCCACGGATGGTTGCAATTTGACAGTAACATCTGGCCCTTATAGTGCAAAGGAGATTTTGTAGTGTTCTGTACAAAGTCTCATACAAAGTGATAAATCTATGGGGAGTTTTGGCAAAACCTGTGGAATTTCTGTTTGGTGTGGGGGTTGGGGCAAAGGGAAGTGTTCTTTATTTTCTATTTTACTCAGTCTTACTCTTAACCTTTAATATAAAAGAGAGAAGTTTGATTATTCTAAACGTATTTATTAGAGTATTATACCAAATTTCCCTTGCTGCTGCTAGATCCCATTTAAAAAAAAATAGCAAACATTTATGATGTTAAAATATGAGAGCAGCTGCAATTTGTTTACTTAGTGCCTATTAGATTTAGCCTGTAGCCACTAGAGGTATCATTTTGGACAAATTTGGGGTGCCTGCAGTTTTGCATCTCCTTTGTTTCAGAAACCTAAAGAAGGAGGGAGGTATTAGATCATCCAGTGTGAAGGACCTACGGTTTTGACTGGGAGTATGAACAACGTATCAACCAAAATACTTATATCACTATAACACTGAAAAATTAAGTTTTCTGTTCATAAATGTGGTGGGCTTAGGTATAAATATAATTCATGGCAGTTTATATTGAAAGCACTAAGGAAGAAAAAAAAAAGAAAACACCCTATTCAAATTAAGAGAAAGATGAAGTTGCAACTTAAAAATCCTATCCCTGATACACAAACATCTCAAAGAGGAATAGAAAGTTATGGATTAGAATGAGACAAATGCACAATTTTAGTTTATTGTGATTCACTATTGGGTAATCAAGCATACACAGAGTCAAATGCAGCAAGTTACCAATGAAGAAAAAATTGTAGGGAAGAATATAGAAAGATTTTTCATAATGGAGGAAATAAGAAGGTGGGGAATATGTGTAGAGACTTTCACAAAGGGAAGAAATATAAATTCATGGGAGACATATGAACAGAGATTTGAATGAAAAATTGGTGTAAGAAAAAGAAAAACAACTCTTCCCCACTGAAGAGAAATCTAAAACACATATATCTCATTTCCTCAAAAAAGCTTAATTGGAAATTTAAAGATTCTAATTAAGTTTCAAATAAAAATCAGACATGGAAAGCAGTTGTGGGGGGTCAGTGTTATTAAATTCATAGCATCAAAGCTGTTTTCCAACTTGCTGCTGAGTTATAGCAATGAAATGGATATTTTTATTTTGAAGTAGATGGCTGTGGTTTGGGGAACATAGACATAAAGCATTCAGAAGGGAATAGTCATGTACAGGTGGGGCAAAGGATACATGATCTCAAGGGTCTTTTCATCTTAATTTTTTATGATTCTCCATTATGGTTTTTTATGTTTACCCTTAGGCAAAGAGGCCAATCGGGAATCAAGAAATAATTGCTGGTTCAGAGTAAAAGAAAGGGTTAATTTGTTCCTGCCCCAATCCTCTTGTTTACTGAAACAATTCATTTCCAAAGTTGATCAAATTTAGTCACTTGTTTTTGTCATAAATTTCTTTTAAACTCTATGTAACAATTCAGTTGGGTAACGTTGCCTTAGCACATCGCAACAACATCAAAGGAAAAATAATAAAGATTTGAAATACCCTGGAACTGTTTAGAGGAAATAAAATATTTTATGTATACATGTTAGGCTATAATCAAAATCCAAACTCAGGCTAATGTCAGCTTTAGTCAGGAGTTCTGGCTAATGTTCAGTCTTGATCTAACAAGCAGACCTAGAATACAGTTAACATGAAATTAACATCATTAAGGATGAACAATTATTAGTACTTTAAACATATGTGTAATGCTTTTGTAATTCCACTTAACAAATAATGCTTATTCTTTCTAAGACTTAACGTAAAAACCATCTGATATTAATATGAATTGGAGTTTGGATATAAGCTACACACATTCATTCTTACATATATTTTTATAATAAAAAAGAAAGTATGAAACCTTGAAAAACATCTATTTCTCTTCCAGCCCTTCACAGTCTGTGATTCTCTTTCTTTCTTGATCACACTTGTCCAATAACAGCATTTAATGAATTGTTCTGATTCCGATAACATTTGTTCTGGTCTTTTCACAAAACTTAAAGAATAATTAATAGCAACGCCACCAACAACTGTCTCCAACATGAATTCATCAGTTATAATTTCCCAAGCTTCTACAAGAGCCACCTATGAAAAATAAATCAAAGAAAGACACCCGAGATTTCAAATGTTGTTTTCTGACAGAAGTTAATCTTAAGAAAGGGTTGCTAAGCAAATATTAAATGAACTGAAAGAGTAAGACAATTATGCTTTAGGGATGTGACATTTAGTGGTGCAATTCCATATTGTTTGTAGGGGCTAGAAATAGATACTTCATTTTTAAAAAGTTCTATGAAACTGGACTCTGTTAAATAAACTTTGATATTTTGACTTCACAGAACGCTTTAGGCACTGGTTTAAGACTGAAAAGAGAAGTGTAACTTGTTACCTTGGAGCAGTATCTTTCCAGTTCATGATATATTAAATACGGTATAACAATAAAGAGGGGGTGAGGAACCTGTGCCCTCAAGGCCACATGTATCCCTCTAGGTCCTCAAGTGCGGCCCTTTGATTGAATCCAAACTTCACAGGACAAATTCCCTTAATAAAGGGAAACTTGGACTCAATCAAAAGGCTGCATCCAAAGACCTAGAAACCACATGTAAGCCTCAAGGCAGCAGGTTCCCTATCCCTGGAACCCTCTGACATGCTAAATAACTATTAGAGAAAATGAACTCTCTTTTTACTCTTTTAACAATTAAATTCGTTTTAAGGTATCTCATTCAAGAGATACTTTCTTTCTGGTTCTTCCCACAAGTTTTTTTTCCTGGATTAATAAATTTTTTTTCCTACTACTCTCTAGAATTCATTGACTGAAAATTTCCATTCCTCTTCCTGAAAAATCTAATGCTTGAAGCATTTGGTCTCCAAAAACTAACATTCTCATTGTTTCCTCTTCTGGTTGAGCTTCAGTAAGCCCCCTGCAACTATATCTTAGCCCAAATCCTTGTGAGCTATATTTTGAGATGAAATGTTTTTCCCACCTTGATCTCTCTAAAAATGGAAGAGTCTGGAACAATCTGTGTGATCAAACAGCTATGCAATGTTATCGTTCAGGATATGCTAAAAAGTCTTTCTTCATACTACCGCTGGTGATGGCATTCACAGCAACAAATGCCAATTACACAAAACTAAAGATGCAATAATAATGATAATGACTCTTGACCCTCCTAATGAGTGAGGTAGGTTCTACAATTGTTGTCACTCTTATAAATTGGGAAATTGAGGTTCACTGAGGTTGTCCAAGGTCACACAACTATATGTGCTGGATATTGCGTTTGAATTTAGGTTTTCTTTCTCCAAGCCATGATAGTACCCTGTCTCTAATAACTCTTTTCTCACCCCTGATCCCACACCATGCATAATGATCTATTAAGGAAGAACTCAGGCACTTTTCATCTTAGAACCTGATGCCAGAGATAATTTTTAACGGATGATGCTACATAAACTATATAGCCACTACGTAAGCATATAGTAATTGCCACCCTCCTCTGTTATCTTAGACCTTTATTCCTCCCTTTCTTCTCCACTCATGTTTTCTCTCTCTCTCTTCCTCTTTCTCTTTCCTTCCCTTCTTCTTTCCTAATAAATGTTTAGCTTAAACTAGAAATGTGATAACTGGAAGAAATATAATCCTTTGTAAGAAAAAGGAAATTATGTCAACCAGAAAAATGACAATTATGCATGTGTATTTCAACTTAAAGGTTTTGTTAAGTTTTTGATAATTTTTTAAGTTGTTTCAATTAGGCTTTTCAGAGTCAACCAGCATCAGAAAACTGTTCCCAAAAGAACACTGTGCAGTAATGGAGTTTATTGTCAAAGAGCTTCAGTTAAAAATCAGTTCCAGTTAAGAGTGTGAATTTCACCTTACTATATGCATTCTACTATCACAGTAACATTTTTCTTTGATTTTCTTCTGTTCATTATTTTCCCTATTTGATCATGTTGAGAATGTTAGCCATGAAATCTAGAGTATCCACCAAAGGGAGTACAAAAGATATTTTTATATCCCTACTACAGAAACAGGGAAAATGTGCCCCAGAAATCACTTTAGCCATGAAAATTCTTAGGTAGAAAAACAATATTCTATTTTTCATGATCAGAGTTAAAAGGAGCATAGAGAATTCTCTTTGGGTGCCCTTCTCCCTACTCCTTTTATGGAACATAGTCACTATTTCTGGTAAGCAAACCATTCCCAATGACCTCTTGAAAACTTAACAATTATTTTCTACCTGCTTCTGCCTATGTGTAGTTTATCACTAGGGTTAGTCCTTTCAGTTGACTGCTGAAGCAGAACTTGGTTTATATTCATGTAAATGGGGGTTGGGCACATATGCAAAGTGCCCTGGATGGCAGCTCGTCATGCAGAGAGGGTGGGGGTCTGTTTTCAGGAGAGTTGTGATGACTTGTAAGGGATGCATCTTGGAGAGACATGTGGAACATAGACTTCTGCAACTGGTTCCAGTCTGTTAACCACATGGTGAATGGGGGATTTTTTGGCTGCAGGAGCTTTCAAAAGGCCTTGGCTGGCTTCCACCATGTCTCTCTTACCTTAGCCCTTTTATCTGTTCTGTTCATAGTTGGACTCCTTTGCTGACAGCATCCAGTGAGAGATAATGCTTTGAGAAGAGTCTACGTGGTCTCAGGAAATAGGCCGTTGTCCTAGACCTCTGCATTAGTTAGTTTTCATTTTAGGTGAAAATTGTGACACCTCCAACCTTACGAGTCTGGAGTGTGCATCCGCATCCTGACATTCTAGACTCTGGGTTCTGCAGCCAGGCCAGATCAGGACTTTGTCCCAAGGACAAAGAAATAATCTTTGGATGTGACCTCTGGGACCCAGGTATGTAGAAAGTGAGCGAAGAAAGATGCTTCTTCTGCCCCCTCTCAGCCCACCTCCAGAGACTGAGGTGATCTAGCCCCATAGGTGGTCATGACCCATTATTTAAGAAGCACTGAAGGGGCTGCCAGTGGAAAAAGTTGAAGAAACTCTGATCTAGGAGAGAGTATACCCTGAGGTTCTGAGGGTAAATGTTTGTACATTTGTTCTTGCTACATCTTCAAAGTAAGCATCCCCTTGTAAAAGCTAATTGCTGTTAAGTCGTTAACTTGGGTGCTAGTTACTAGCACCTAATGAGGAGAGGAGATATAACACCACTGGTGGAGGCTAATGCTTGGCACTTGATCAGTTCATTCTCCATAGAGGTAAGATGGGAAATAGCTAATTAGAAGAACTGATGAGTTATTATGTCTTGATGAGGTTTACCAATAACTACCTAGTAGATTTGAACTTGGTTATAGGTAGAGTGGTAAGAAGACTGGAAAAATAGAAAAGGTACCTCTTGGGAAGGTACTGCTTAAGAAGGGCTTTCAAAGCCAAACAGAGGATTTTATATTGGATCCTGAAGGTGAGAGAAAGCCAGGCATTTACTGAACTGATGAGTAACATGGTCCAACCTGTACTTTAGGAAGATTACTTTGATAACTGAGTAGATAATTCTATATCTCTCTCACACAGACATTTTAAAAATTTAATTACTGATGGTGACCCCAAAGATATCTTTTCTAATCATTGCTTGGATCAGTACCTTTCCTTTCAAATGTAAACTTTTGGCCTTCAAGACTGTATACTCCTGGGGGAGCTCTGTGGAGGAATAGACAGAGCATCAGGCCTGAAGTCAGGAGAATATGAATTCAAATTTGACCTCAGTAACTAGCTGTGTGACCCTGGGCAAGTCACTTAACACTTATTTCCTCCAAAAGGAAAAAAAAAGACTATGTGCTCCCCAGTTTATAAATTATGTGAGTTAGTAGAATAGATCTTTGCATCCATTTTTCAAAGCAAAAAATGTTAATTAATTAATTAATAATTTAAACAAGAGAAGTACACTTAAAAGTCATATACCTATCCACCAAGATAGCTAGATTATCTGTTGAGTGGTAGGACCAAGAAACTTATTACATATTTGACTGAAAAGTTGATTATTTACTTTAAAATTTTTTATTTGTCACTTTTTGTGTATGCGTGCGCACATGCACTTGTAGCCATGAATGTACAAAACTATTCCACAATTCGGTGAAATGCAAGAGAAATTAAAGAGACAGGAGGATTTTGCAGAAGGGAAACCCCAAAAGAATATCAAGAAGAAATATATTTTGGTGGATAAGAGATATTCCCTCTAGAGAAGGGGATGATAAGGAATTCTCCCCTGGGAAACATTTTCCGGGGAAGCAATGCCTTTAGGAACATAATATCCTAGAATAAAGATGATGAGATTTTTAAGAGATTTGCCCATATTTTAAGGTCTCTATTTTAAGAGTCTGAATGTTCAATGGGGCTAGTCTAGGGATGATACTAAAGGATCATCAAATATTCAGTGAATTCAGATAAATATATTACTAAGAGAATTTTCACTCAGTTGTAGGGGATTGTTTAGGAAGGAATTTCATAACAGATATTCTAAGGTGGAATGTTGTTATTAAGGGGTGGGTGAGATGTCGTAGAAGATGTTCTGGAAAAATCCTATGCAGGATTTCAGGGTTTTAAAAAATGTGCATGTGTTAGGAGAGTGAAATCCAGAGGCTACCTATTCTCTTTCACTCCTGATATTAAAAGCGCTCTGTTTGTTAGTTTGTAGAATTTGGTGGGTTAGTATTTTCTGCACATGTTCATTTTCTTGGAATGTGACCACCCATGCACCATGTCACTTATTCTTTCCCATACAGTATATATAAGCATGGATTCTCGTACATTTTCCACATAGAGCAAGTGAGCCTTTTAAAACCTTCTGTTCAAAGCCATGCATATATGTTAATATTTACATATATTTACATTAGACACACTTACTCGTCAGAGCTAACATATTGATCTCTTTATCTCACAACTTCAAAGTGTCTACACTCACTCTGGCTCCATCCTTTTAGGAAGACTAAAACGTTGCCACCAAGGAAGAATTCCAATTGAGATAGTTTTCAAACAGGAAAATTCCTCATTCATTTTTTTTTCTTAGAAAAATCTCTTGGTAGAGTACCTAGCACAGACTGAGCATTCAGCAAATACTATTGACTAAATTATTGACCAGGATAAATTCCTTCCCCAACCTTCCTCCTCCTCCCAGCCAACATACAAAGAAATGATTATGATTTCTTACAAAATTTAAAACCCAATCATTGATCAGTCTAGAAGGGAATTACAGAGCTACTTCAGTTGTATTGAATCCTCAAGGGGAACAGCTGACATAAGCAACAATGCCTCTAAAACACTGCCTCATCTCAGACTGCAGCTAATAGGGGACTTTAGCAACTCATTTTTAGAGAGACCAAAGTTTAGAAGAATTTGATTATTTACTCATGTTATTTTTTCAATTTCAAATGAAATAAAACCCCACACTTGCACAAAAGTTGATTTTTATCAATACCTAAAGTAATTGTAAACTTAGTTGGACTATGGAGGAAAATGAAGATCCAGCCATTTTATGAAATTGCAGTGTGATATAGTAGACAGAACACTGGGTTTGGAGTTGAAGGACCTGGATTTGGATCTTGGCTCTACTACTTACTACCTGTGTGGGTTTGGGAAAGTTTTTACCTCTCAGGCCTCAGTGTTCTTATCTGTAAACCTAAGGAAATGGACTAGTCCAGTGGTGTCAAACTCAAACAGAAACGGGGGCTACTAATCCATACATAGGCATCCTTGCTAGTCACATATTGACTTATCATCCTATAAATTAGCTACCACTATGTTATGTCACCCCAAAACCCAAATTATCCTAAGTACATAACAATTGTCACAATCCTGGGGACAACAGCATAAACTAGCTGTGATAGTCTAAACTCTTTGTGATAGTCTAGATGTAAAATTAAGGGTGAAGTCAAAAGGGGAAAGTGTACTCCCTCTTACGGCCCCCACCTTTGGAATATGGGTGTTGACTAACAGGGCTCACCACATCTTTTTCCCATTACTAGTTAGTTCTTACTCTGTAATCACCATACTGACCCTACCTCTGCAGAGATTTCTTTGAATATGCATTAAGGAAGGATGAGTGAGTGGGTCCATGTGACCCAACAACTCAGCCTTGTCCAAACTGGCAAAATGGCGCTTGTTTTAGATCAAGGGACAGAATGAAAATAATAGCTCCAATTTTGGTTCCAATTTTTTGTGGAACTTCATTTAAGAGCAGTCTATCAAAGGTATCAATCCTTTCTTGTTTTGGCTACATCCCCAAACAGGAGAAAGCTTGACACTTTTGGAGTGGTGTTCAAATTTTGACCTTTTCTCTATCTCTGCATAATAGAAATAGAATTTGTCTCCCTCATCCCCAAAACCCTTATGAACAATTAAGAACATACACTAACCAAAAGCATTTAAAATAGGTCAGATTTTATCTATGTTGGACAAGCTTTTAAAAGTACTACTGAAAATAGCAAATTAAGCACTTTAAAAAACAGAAAATTCTGGATTATACATCCGTGCTCTTGGACAGAAGTGGGAAGCGGAAAGGGGAAAATGGTTTTTCTGTGTGCTTGCATTGTCAGTTAGGGGAAAGTTCCAGAATAAGATATTCTTCATACTCTGGTCACAGTTATCTCATCTGTCACAGTGGATGGAACATACAGGTACCAGCCCCCCCCCCCTTTCCTTTTTCCTGAAGTTCCTTCCTCCACATTGCAAACCACTACGAATGCTTTAGCTACCTCAGCAGCCAGTTAGCTCTTTGTTTACTTTCCATTCCAGAACATTCGTTTCAAAATCTCCGTTTGGTCTCCAAGTACCATTCATTGTGAGAGTCCCCTACAGGATGGGAATAAAAGATAATTCTGTCTCTTTCAGACTATACGTCCCAGGAATGCATGGATCCCCAAACCTTTAACACCTTCTATATACTTCTAGTTCTATGGGTTGCATATTTTATTTTTTTCCACAGTGGCAGAAGTAGGTAATTTTGAGCAGGGGGATGAGGAAGGAGAGGGGGAAAGGGAAGAGGGGATGACATTTCCTTCTGTTACAATATTTGGTGGTGATGATGGGGGAGATAGAGAAGAAAGGCACATAAGTTTAGTAGGACACAAGTTCTTTAGTTTTTATTGTTTGATGGTGATATGAAGATGACTCGACCTTGTGAGTGGTGGACACTACCCTGGCCAGCTTGCAGCTTCACCTTAGAAAACTGATGGTTGAGGCCGTATCATTAGGAAGTGACGGATTGTAAGTATTATAAGAAACAAGAAAGGAGCTGCAGTCCTTTCTGAACACCAACCATCACTCTCTGATCACATTCAAAGGGATTCCAGGGATGGGTAGTAAGTGACTTATTAGCCATCACCCCATATTCTGGAAGCAGACTAAATACTGACCAACTTAATGAGAGTCAACTAGAATTCTGTTTGGGTAACTTGAGGGAGATCAGAATCTATGTATGTTCTGGGGCTTGGCCCTCTAATAAGTGTCCTATTCCTCTCATGTCTCTCCTTCTACTCCTTCATTTCAGTCCTTTGTGGGGAGTGCCTGTGCTCAGTGAATGAGTTGTATAGTGAAAGGAGACGTTGGTCTAGTGAGAATGCCTTTATCTCTGCAGATGCGGTGGTATCCAAGTGCTTGGCTCAAGATAATAGATGTTTTGGTATGTCTGGGCTAGCTGCCAGATTTGGGAGGTATCTGTGATCTGGGCTTTTTTTTCCTGGTTGTTGTATGAGTTTTTTATTTTTATTTATTTATTTTTTGTGAGATGGAGGTGTAAAAGGACATTTGTAAGGTTCTATTTTTGTGCCAATTTAATCTTGGACCTAGGGACAGTTGCTATAGTGTGGCAGGGCAGTTATTTTTTTGTGGGTTATTGAAATTCTGGGGGAATTATACCTAAGAAATCCTAATCTCTTTTGTCAAAATCATGGTTGTGAGGTGACCTTTAAAGAGGCCCCTGAAGTTTTCCCATTCATTCAGGAATTGGCAGTTTTCTCTCCTAGAAAAAACTTTAGTGAATGAGGATTTGGATGTAGTATTTTAAGAAAAATTAAACATCAGTCAATAAATATCGAGGGCTACTACCTGCCAGATACTGGGCTAATGACTGGAAATAAGACATAAGAAGAATTGTCATTTTAGATAACACACAAACCACCAACACCAGACATTTTGACAAATATCTCATTCCACCATTCTTGTTTCTCGATAAAACAGGGGAAGAGGGAGATTAAGTAGCCGGTCGAAGGCCAAGCACTATTCTAGCAGTTTCAGGCTGAGTCTGGACCTCCCATAACTGATTGGCAGGTCTGGCATGTAGTCATCAAGCCAGGCCATCTCTGTAGCCCACAGCGTATGTGGTCAAGGCATTTGTAAGATCACACAGAGGCAGGCAACCAGAACATGATTTGTGATTTGTTTTGTCCATCTAACTCACAAGGGACAATGGCAATTTCCTTTGTATTGTGTGTTACGCAGAGTTTGCAGGCACACATTTCACAAAGATGTTATCCAAGCTGATTTCCTTCATTCAGGTCAAGCCCAGCTATTTAAAGGACTTGATTTGTGGAATCAAGGAATGCCCTCCCCCACATCCTAGCAAAAAGCTAGGGCAAAAAAAAATGGAACAAATGATTAACAGAGGGAGCAAAGGACACACACATTTAAAATATTAACAGGGAACCATTACTTGATTGTAAAAGTAAAACTACTTAATAGCAACTTGCAAGCTGCATTCAACCTGAAGATTCCATTTCTTGAATGTATGCAGTGATATGAACATTAAAGGTATACATGTTAGGTATGCATGAGATTCCCTCGTAGCTTTTTCTTCCCCTCCGTAAGATTACTGTAACATGATACTTTATCAAGAATGCAGGGCCCAAAGCACTTAACTACAGCCCTGCTAGACTTTACAGCTTAAAGTGGTTCCCTTGTTCTCCCCCATCACAAAACTCCCCATACTGCTGGGAAGGGAGCATGGTTATAAAGCGTACTATTATCAGGGCTCATTTTCACAAAACATGTATTTAATAAAATGTAATTGAGTCATATCAATTAGATTTCTGGATTAACACACATGTAAAACTCCAATTTCCTGAAAAAATTTTCTCTTTTATAAAGATCCCATTTCAAAAAATCATAAAGCAAGCATTTTCATTGTGACAGAGTGTATTTGTATTAGCACAACAGTTTTGAATTTTCTCTTTCTTTCTTCCCTTTTCCTCTGTTTCCTTCCCTCTTTCTTTTCCTCTCTCTCTCCTTTTCCTCCCTCCCCCAACATTTTTTTTCCACTGAGCTTGCTAAAGATTCAAGAGTATAGACTAGTGAAAAAAACTCTGGACCCAAAAGACTGGAATTGGACCCAGAAGTCCTAGGTCTGAGTCCTAGCTCTACCATGGACTTCATTTTGTTAAGTCATAGAAGAAAGGCATTGCACTAGATATTCTCTAAGGTCCCTTTAAGTTCTGACAATCTGTGACTTTGTGAAATTTTCATATTAAGTGAATGGAGACCAAAATATGCGAATTCAGTAACTCCAATAGTTGGGTTAGGCCTCCTTATCAATTATCTAGCCCAGGAATTTTTGAACCTTTTCTCTGTATCATGGACCTCTTTGGCTATCTGGTGAAGCCTATGACCTTCTTCCTCAGAAGGTATTTAAAGGCATAAAAGTAGTTTTCTCAAGCATTTGGCCTCCCTTTTCTTTCCAGACTGAATGCAACAAGTTGGAAGGGATTTCTCCTCTCTCCTACCTCCCACATTAAGTGGTGCCTTGCAGCAGCAGCACATAGACATGGGAGACATGTGCTTGCATGTAGCCTGAGACAGGAATTTCCTAAGACTTTCTAATTACTCACATCATCTTCTGCTTTTCTGTTTCCTTGTCTGAGCACAGATTAGTGACCAGTGCTACGGAGAATTGAACTTCACAGCCTTGAGAGTTACCTCATGGGTAATCTTGAGAGTTCCAGAAACAAGTAATGACTCTTCACAAGAATGTTTTCTTAACAGCCTACTCAGAGAAGAAAACCAACAGAAAGAGAAATCCTAAAGGTAGAAGATTTAAGAAAGCCATGCTCTGACTCTCCAGGAGACTTGGACCTTGTGAGTTGCTTGGAGAGTATAGGTCCAAGATGAATGGAAAACTATCTGTTCAGTCCACTCACAAAGGGTCTTTCTCTTCTCTGTGACAGCATTCTCAGTGAAATTCTACACTAATATTTCTTCTTCTTGAGGAAGGCTGAGTTTGATCTTCACTTTGATCTCCACTTTATCCCACTTCTCACACATATGGGTTATGTGGCCCTGGATAAATCAGTCAATCTCTCTGTGCTCTGGGCAAGTGATGTCTGGGGCTGTTTTGGGTGATAGGAGATGATATGATTAGTTAGAGTGAACTAGGCATCATTCCTCCTTTCTTTTCTTCTTCCTCCTAATCTCCTGCCAATATGACTTTCCCTTCTCCCTTTCCTGACTGGACAGTGAAGTTTTCATTCCTTTCCCACAGGAGGGATTTAGCAATGCCTGTTCAGCTCCATCCTTTCTTAACAGTTGTGGATCTAGACTCTCTAACTTCCTGGCAGTGGGGCAGAGTAGCTGCTCACAAGTCAAAATGACTCCAAGGACATGGTGAACTGCCTTGACACACAATGAGCTTGTTCATGATGGAATTCTGTTGGATGTTCTGTCCATATTATCTGTCCTGACACTGAATGGTCTTTCTCTCTCTCTCTCTGGGGTGAGAAGCAATCAAGTTTAAGTGACTTGTCCAGGGTCACACAGTATTGAGTGTCTGAGGCTGGAATTGAACTCAGGTCCTCCTGACTCCAGGGCCAGTGCCCTATCTACCACGTCACCTAGCAGGCCCATGCCAACTGTCTTGAAGCTTCAATACAAAAACATTTTTGGCCATTGTCATCTACCTTGTAGCTGTATCTTCCTGTACACACACACACACACACACACACACACACACACACACACACACACACACATACACATAATCCATTTCTGTATTTGTATCCCTAGCACTTAGCATAATACCTGAACAATTAAAATACAGTATTTAATGCTTTTTCTTTCATTCATTCATTCATTCACTTATTTATTGATATAAAACAGAATACTATGTCAAAAATGCCTTAGCAAATACACTTTGGAAATCTAAGATTCATAGTTTTAAAAATCAGTACTTATGCCTGGAGGAAGAAATAGTCATCCTAAAGAGGTAGCACTTCATTAGAGCCAAGTTTTAAAATTTTACCTGTTTCCTTGATGTTTCATGGAAAGACTAGAAGTAAAACCTATGTCCTATATTCTGATGCATTGAATGATGACTTATTCAATAGAGAGATAAACAATGACCAAGGTTAAGGATCAGCAGCAAAGCTTGATGGAAAGTTTCATCCTCTAGTGATTTGAAGTTCTAATTGTGCTTGGGACAACTGACTACCCTGGACAAGTCCCTCTCTGGTCTCTTACCACATAGATTTAGGGCTAGAAAGAACATTAGAGTCTATCTAGTTTAACCTTCTAATTTTTACAAATGAGGAAACTGAGCTAGAGAAGTAAATTGATTTGCCCAAATATCCAGCTATGCTGCATGCATTCGAGTCCTCTTCCTCATCCATCTCCCCACCAAACCTGGGATCCTCAGCTCCAATAAGGGAGCCTTCACTTTATGGGACCAATCTTTCATGTCAGTTTCTGGCTATTTCTCAATAGGCCACCATGTATGTACTAGATAATGCCCTCTGTACCTCCTCTATATGTGTTGGCCTCCCCAATCAGTTGGTAAATTCTGTGAAGGCAGGAACTGCCTTGCTGGCTTACCTATATATATCATTAGTGCATACCACAGTACTAAGTGTTTAATAACTACTTTTAATTAAAAATAATTTAATAGCTACTAATTTAATAATTTAATAACTACTTTTTAATTAATTCATTTAATCATTCTTTTATTTCCACTAATAGCATATGACAGAATCCAGATTTGAACCCATACTCCAAATTTAGTGCTCTTTCTACTTTTTTCAAATTGGGAGATCTATAATGTCTACCTACATTCAAGATTCACTGGGAGGTAATATTAATAAAGTGATCCTGATTCTTTCCCTCTTTTTTTCATTTACTAATATCTCCCTTAGCCTTAGGAGGAAGATAAGAATTGTATTTTCTATCAATAGACAATTTCTACATTTGAAAAATGCTATCTGGAGAAATGTATCCAAGGCAAGATGGTGGTATATTTTAGTCCTGCAGTAGCCAGTGTGAGAGCTGGGAAAAGGAATACTGTGTATGAGAAAAAAGAAAGAGACAAGATTGAAAAGATTGAATATCCATTGTGAACGTGAGTGATATGTAACAAGGCTGGCAAAGTAGACTGGGGTCAGGTTGTAAAAAGTCTCCAATGTCAACTAAAGAGCTTATATTTGGATACTATAGGTCAAGGGCAAAGTATGTCCTACAAGCTGAGAATGGTTCTACATTTTAAATAGAATAAAATCTCATCTAAAAATGTAAAAAAGTCCATTATTAACTCTTGGGCCATATAGAAACAAGTGTCCCTGAGGCCCTGGTGTGTGGACCTCTGCTAAAAGTAGTAGGGAGCCAACCACTGGTGTTTATTACATAGGGAAGTGATGTGATTAGACCTGTGTTTTAGGAAATCACTTTGGCAGCTGTGTGGAAGGATGGATTGGAGTGGGGAGAGATTTGAGGCAGGGGGACCAATTAGAAGGCTATTACAATAGTCCAGGTGGGAGGTGATAAGGCCCTAGGGTCACAGTCATGTTGAGTGGAGACAATGGAACACACTGAAAAGATGTTGTGGAAATAGAAACATCAACATTTGAGAAGTGGCTTAATAGGTAGACTGAGGGAGAGTGAAGAGCTGAGAAAGACATTAAAGTTGTAAACCTGGTTGAGCTGAAAGATGTCGGCATCCTTAGCAATTAAGGAAAAAAGGGAATTTCCAAAGCCAGGTAGGTTTGGGGCAGAAAGATAATGATTTCTTTTTTGGACATGTTGAGTAACAGATGTCTACAGACACTCAGAAAAGTCCATTAGTATGTAAGCCAGGACTGAACCCAGGGGACAGGCTGTAGATCTAGGCGTCATCTGTGTTAGAGATGATAATTAAACCCATCAGAATGATGAGGTCACCAAGGGAAAGAGCACAGAGAGAAAAGTGAAGGGAGTTCAGGGCAGAGCCCTCCTCTAACCCCCTTCCCTTTATAAGTGAGGAAATGAGATCCTAAGAGTTTAAATGGCTGGTCCGGGGTCAGAGAGCAAAGCAAAATACAATTCAGGTGGCCTGATTCCCAGCCCTTGGTTATTTTCTCTAAGCCATATAGCCTTCCTAGCTTGAGTTTGGTGCTTTTTAGCACAGCAGATAACCATGTGATTTTATGTGTCTAATAAGAGGAATGTTTTGAGCATTTACTAGTTGTGTGACCCTGGGTAGGTCACTTAACTTCTAAGTCTTAGTTTTCTCATCTGTAAAAGGGGGATAATACCTCACAGGATTGTTGTGAGGATCAAATGAAATAATGTATCTACAGTACATAAATAACAATAATAGTAGTAATAAAATAATGAAGAAAATAAAAATAAAGTTTCCTGGTACATTTGGGACCTTTTTTTTTTTGACTTTTGATCTCTTTGGGGCTATAGGCCAAGCAGTGGTTTCAGCATCAGAAAGTATAAATAAATTTTCTCATGTTTTTCCCAAATTTGATTTCCAGAATGGTAGGACTAATTCACAGCTCCACCAACAGTGAGTGAAGGTACCTGTATTCTCAACAGCAGGGGCAGTTGCGTGGTGCAGTGGATAGAGTGCTAGGCCTTGAGTCAGGAAGGTTCCTCATAGGCCTCAGATACTCACTGGATGTGTGACCCTGGGTAAGTCACTTAAACTGATCTGCCTCGGTTTCTTCATTTGCAAGATGAGCAGGAAAAGGAAATGGCAAACTATTCCAGTATCTTTGCCAACAAAACCCCATTTGGGGTCATGAAGAGTTGGACGTGATTGAAATGACTGAACAACATTCCCAGTAGTCACTCCGATGAATATCTATTGTTACTGACTTTTAGCTAGCTTGATACATGCCAAACAAAACTTCAGAGTAGTTTTAATTTGAATTTTTCTTATTAGTGATTTGGAATACTTTTAAAAATAATACTTAGCTTACATTTTCTAAAACCTTTCATATCCTTTGAATATTTATCTATTAGAGGATGACTCTTAATCTGACCTATATGTGTAAATTTTTGATATGGTTTCATTGCTTTCGCTTTCTCATCATGTTTAACATTCCTCAGACCCCTGCAGTCAGAGTAGAAGCAGTGGTAGTAGTGCTAGTAACAGTAGCAGCAGCAATAGCTAGTATTTACAAAGTGCTTTAATGTTTACAAATACTTCACAGATATTATCTCATTTTATCTTCACAGTAATCCTGGGAATTGTAAGTGCCATTTTACAGATGAGGAAACCCTGGACTTGTCCAGGGTTACACAGCTAGTAAATATTTGAGGCTACAATTGAATTCAAATCTTCCTGAATGCAGATCCAGCCACTGACTTCCATCCACATCACCATACTGAATTTTAAAAATTGCCAACAATCCCCTAATGGCCAAAATTTATGACCTTTTCTGAGGCTTTCTCACTGTTGACTTCAATATTGGTCATTGTGGTAATCATTCTCAGAAGTTTTGTATTGAACCCTCTTCTCTTCTTTGCAGCTTTCATCTCCCATAGCTTCAATACAGTTATACATCTAAATTATGCTGAGGTTGGCCCTATAAAAATAAGAAATGTCTTCATGCTATGACTATTATGGATATGCTTTGCATGACTGTACATATATAGCCTATATGAAATTGCTTCCCTTCTCAACAAAAGTGGAGAATGGTGAGGGAGGAAGGGAGAGAATTTGGAACTCCAAATTTTAAAAAAATTTTAAAAATTGTTCTTACATGTAACTGGAGGAAAATAAAAATAAAATACCATGCAGAGAAAAAAGTTAGAACAACAACAAAAAAGAAAAATCTTTAAGAAAGCAGTTGATGTAGGAGGCAGCTCACAGAAGTGTGACCCCTGGCAGCAGAGAAGAGAGCCAGCTCTAGTCTTCCAGAGGGAGCTATGTTTTGTTTTTTTTTTAATAGATGAGAGGATTTCCCTGTTTCTGGTCTATGCCTAAATTCATTATCTGCTTTTGTGCTCTGTTCTTCACATCTGCATCCTAACTTACATCCAGGTAGTGGAGGTTGGAGAAGTGTAGTATATGAACTTATTTGTCATCTTTGGATAGATGGATTAGCAGAGTTGGTTCGAGAGCATGATGGAATAAAGCATGATAACTCTTCCTATTTGGTCTTGTTTTCCTCACTTGAAAAAGGTCCTCCTTTTATATAATAACTTCTGGATTTCTCATATGTGTATCTCCACTGCAAATATTTTAACTGAAAAGAAAATCCAAGAAGGAATACATAATTAATTAAATTCTCTTTCCCACAGATGGCAGATGGGAGTGCAATCAGCTCGCACAAGAGAGGGTTCCATGGGTTTGCACAGAAGTGAGAGAATTTGGCTCCCCCTTCTAAGAGTAGCAGGTGGAGAAAATTCTCCCTTGTTAAGACTTTGGAAGATGAGTTGCTATATCTTTGTCTGAATATGTGTGAAGTGCTCTGAGAAGAAAGGTGCTATTCATATGATATTATTATTCCAATGCTATATAACACTAAAGAAACAAATGTCTCTATTCTCCTATTGGAAGCCCTCCAACGGTTCACTCAGTGGTGGAAGTATTTGGCTCCTCCTCTGGCTTAATAATCCCAGAGCAATGGAGGGTTTTCTTTCCTTGGAGGTGTGTTGTCATGTGCCTGCTGAGTTTGAAGGGTGAAATGGAATTGAATATGAATAAGTAATAAGTATATGTAATGTTTGATGAATGATAAATGTTTAATGAAGCATGAAATTCTCTACTTCCCACCTCCCTCTTCACACATGCATTCAATATAACTAGATGTTCTAGACTAGTTCTCATTTTTGTTTTGCTTTTAGTACAGTGTTCTTTGCTGAAATGGATTGAGATACACTGATCAATCAAACAACTAATTAATAAGCAGATATTAAGTGCTTACCGTGTGCCAGAAATTAAGCACTGGGGAAACAAAGAAAGGCAAAAACAATTCCCTGCCCTCAAGCAGTGTACATTTCAATGGGAGAAACGCTCATAAGATGGGCAAAAGTGATGAAATAGGAACATGACAAATGTTGGAGGGACTGTGGAAAAACAAGTGCACTTAGACATTAGTAGTTGGTGGACCTGTGAATGGGTACAACCACACTAGAAAGCAGAATCACAAAGCATCACTAACAATGCATGCCCTTTGGTCCACTATATCATGGCTGGACCTAAATCCAAAAGAGATTTTAAAAAAAGAGAAAAAGGTCCTAGCTGTGCAAAAATACATATAGCACCTTTTTCAGTGGTGGCAAAGAACTGACAAGGAACAGTCATCAGTTAGGGAATGGCTAAACAAACTGTGACATCTGAATATGACAGAACACTATTGTGTTGTAAGAAATGAGGAAATGTATGTTTTCAAAAAGACATAGAAAGGATATTTTACCTGACTGAAGAGGTATCAGATTGCTTACCATCTCAGGGAGCTGTGAGGCAAGCAATTTGATAAATTGCTCAAAATTAATTTAAAAAAAAGAGTGTTAAAAAGATGTAGAGAGATTTGCATGATTTGATGAAGAAAGAAGTGAGCAATCAGAAGAATAAAATCAATATTATAAAATATTATAGATTATTTATTGTTGTGGTCCAGTCATTTTAGTCATGGCTGAGTCTTCATGATCCCTGGTTTGCCATTTTCTCCTCCAGCTCATTTTACAGATGAGGAGACTGAGGCAAACAGGGTTGAGTGGCTTGCCCAGGCTCACAGAGCTAGTTAAGTGTCTGAGGCCAGATCTGAACTCGGGAGGCTATCTTCCTGACTCTACACCCAGCACTCTACCCACTGTGCCACCTAGCTGCCTTAAATATTATAAAAATGAACAATTTTAAAGACAAATAAAGACATGAAGAATGAAAGTCATGGAGGACAACTGTCAAATAACAATGCTGCAAAGATAAGCAGCTTTGAAAGCTCAAAGAACTCGGATGAATTCACTTAACTTTCATCATTCCGGAGGACTGACGATGATGCTTTATGCTCCATACCTCATGACAGAGAGGTGAAATATTCAGAGTGCAGCATGAGACGCCTAATGTTTGAACATGGCTAAAGAGTGAACTTGTTTTGATTGTGAATATTTATTATAAGTAATTTTTTTTCCTTTTGTTTCCCCCAGTGAGGAGGGAGAGAATAAGTTTCTGCTAATTAAGACAATGAAATTTAATTTTAAAAAGGAGAAAAAAAACCGAACGTTTAAGTTGGCAACATCACAGGAGAGTCAGGATGTTAGCACATGTGCAGTTTCCCTTTAGAAAGAGAAATTATTTTTATTGAGTTTTTTTAGTCCACAGCATAATGTACTTTGAGGATAGTGTATACATGTAAGAGGAACACTCTGTTTATTTTGTGAATAATATAACTTACTGCACTGACAAAGCAAAATTTCTATTAAATAAAATGATTCATAAATTTTCTTTTATACATCATAATATAACACCTCAAACTTCATGACTGATTCATTAAAACTCATGGCAGATCAGCATGCCACATCCTACCCTCTGAGAACATCTGATCTAAACAAAGCTTGGCCCCTTGGGGATGGGAATCAAAGCTGCCTCTGCTTTTCTGGTTCCCTATCCCCACAGTCACTGCCTAAACAGAGGCCCTAGTCTATTTTTTTTCCATTAAAAATGAGTTTATCCTTATTCTAGAAGTTTCTCTTTACTTGAAAAGTTATCTGCGGTCCATCTGTTTACAAACTTCCAGTACTCTTCTCACATCTGACCTTTCGGGGCAATCTACTTGCTCCATTGGATGATGCTAAAGCTTGACCACTGACCTGGGAAAGTCATCCTTTCACCTGCAGCTGTTGATATGTTCTCCCTAAACCTCTCAATATCTTACCTGTCCCTTCCCAGGTAGAATAAACTTCCAGTCAAATCTTAGCTGTCTTAGTAAAACTTCAGCTATCAGGCTGTCTGGGGCTTTCAGAATTACTTTAGCCTTAGAAGCAACCAAAAAAACAAGTTGGTAAAAGTTGGCAAAAAGGGTGGGCTAGAGCCAGCTCCAATGGACTTGTGAGAACTGTTTGCTGATTTTTCTGTGTGAGTCTTTCTACCCTGGAAATCAGCAAATGCTACAAATTAGAGCAAGATATATTGTTTGGCTGACTGTCTAGACTTAAGAAAGAGATGGAGAAAATCTTAATATTGCAGATTAAATTGAAAAGTGTGCCCCCCTGCCAGAGCATGTTGTTAAACATTTACCATCACCCTGGGCACAGTGTACAGGAATGGAGAAGTGATATCTTTCCTGTACTTGGACCTACTAAGACCACTTCTGGAATACACACACACACACACACACACACACACACACACACACACACATACACACACACGTATACATATATGTACACATAAGGATATATATACATATAGTATGTAATATACACATATATACACACACATATCCAATTCTGGTGCCATATTTTAGGAAGTATATTGATGAGTAACAGAAAATCAAGAGAGTAGCTGACATGGTAATGGGCTTAGAGAATGATAATATCAGGATGTGTTGAAAGAATGAGAAGTGTTTAACCTGGGGAAGAGAATACTTAGGAGAAACATCACTATTTTTAAGTATTTGAAAGGTTACCAATTGGAAGATGGATTAGGCCTGTTTTGATTCACTCTATAGGGTAGAAGCAATGGGTAGAAGGTGTAAAAAAAAAAAAAGCTAATATAGGCTTGAGAAAAGAAAAACACCCTGCTGATGACAGCAATCCAAAATTGCAACGAGTTGCTTCAGGAGGTAGTAGGGTTCCTTCTTTGGAGGTCTTCTAGCAAAGGTCGGCATATTTATCAGGTATTTTCAAGAGTGGATTCTTGTTTGGGTGTGGCTTGGATTGTAAAGACCGTTTCCATTAATCTAGATTATGGGAGGAGAATTTGCAGCCTTGAGGCCACGTATAGCCCTCTAGGTCCTCAAGTACAGTCCTGTGACTGAATGCAAATCCCCTTAATAAAAGGATTTGTTTTGTAGAACTTGGACTCAGTCAGGGCTGTACTTGAGGTCCCAGAGGACCACACATGGCCATGAGGATGCAGATTCCCCATCCCTGATCTAGAGCATTGTATAATCTATATTTTAAAAAAAAGAGCAGAGTATTTGTATCTGATCTATTGTTTATTAAAAAGGCAAAAAAAAAAAAAAGTGGAGTAAGCATTTTTTCCTGAATCATCTGTATTTTGGTGAGGGTAGTTTTGACATCTTAAAATTAAACAGCATTAGGAACTACATATGCTTGGTGAAAAACTCAGTCATAAACAATCACAAAAGATCCTTTCAAAACCATAGGCTTAGTTTAAGGACAAGAAAGTCAAACAATTGTAGAAGGAAGGAGGATTAACATGGGAACAAGGAATCATAGCTGTAAATGGAAAGAATCTTCAAAATCATCTCGTTCAGTCCCCCTCATTTTACAGGTGAGATAAAGAGAACTAAAGAGATGAAGGCTTTTTTTTCAAAGTCACATGTCTAGGAAGAAGCTATAGGTAAGTGGGTAGTTGAGTGAGGCAGTGGATACAGCATTGAGCCTGGAGTCAGGCAGATCTTGAGTTCAAATTCAGCTTTAGATACTAACTATGTGACTCTTGGCAAATCACTTAACCCTATCTGACTCAGTTTCCTCATCTGTAAAATGAAGTGGACAAGGAAATGGCAAACCATTCCAGTATCTTTGCCAAGAAAACCCCAAATAGTCTATGAGACTGAAAGGACTGAACAACAACCAAAACAAATAGTTAAGTATCCTGTACTCTTACCGCTACACCAGATCGCATGTTATTTTTTCACATCTCTCTGATTCATTGATTCAAACTGTGCACCAGATTATGAAAGTCTAATTCAGAATGTGAATTGTTTATTACAGAAGGCATTTTCTTGCCATTCTGGTCTTCCTCATCCTTAAAAATCCCTCACCAGATCCCACCAACCTTTCTGACTGTAATTGTACTTCTCTCCTCCCTTTCTCAGCCAAGCTCCTTGAAAATGTCTTCTACCTTCTATTGGCCTCCACTTCTTTTCCACTCACATTCTCCAAATCCTTTATAATTTGCCTTTGGAATATTCGCATCACTGAACTGAAACTGTTTCTTTAGAAAGCTACCAATGATTACTTAATTGCCACAGCTAAGGACTTTTCTAAATCCTCTTCTTGACTACTTTGTAGCATTTGATTTTGTGGATCACTTTCTCCTCCATTTTTCTTCCTCTCTAGGTTTTTCTAACAATGTTCTCTTGCCCTTGATAAGCACAGAGATCTGAAATACACAATGGAGTTTTATGGAATGATTATCTCTAATAATCAGTCTTTCCAAGGTGGATTGCCATGTACAATTGAGTAATAAAATGTCGACAATGGGAAGAAAGCGATCAGTTGCAAAGTCTGAATGATGTTTAAAATTGTTTTTTCTTTTCCTTTTGAAGGCTGAGAAAAAGGCATACATTATGTATTCACCATGAGGAGAGGCTGGTGAATTGAAAAAGAAAGTAAAGAATTAAATAAAAAGGTTCAGTGTTCCTAAACCCCTGTGCAAAAATCTGCGATTAAAAAAAAATTCAGTAACCATAAAATATCAACTTCTTTGATGCTGAACTAAAACAAGCATGAAATTTAGTACCATTAAACAAATGAATGAGTATACAGATGTTTTTACCTTTGGCTCAACTCGAAATTCTTGTTTAAACAGACTTATGCTCAAGACTGTGTGTGTGTGAATCTACAAAAGCATTATTTAATACTTAAGGGGTTAAAAAAAAGGCAGCAAAATTAAAAAAAAAAATATTTACCCTAATAATGATTTTTCAAAAATCAGCTTCCACATCCTTCCCATTGTTCTCTATGAATTATGGACTTTAAAAAAAACACATAAAAGCTAAATATACATGTCTTTTGGTGGTATAGTTCTTTAGTCTAAAAAAAAATCCTCATTGTTTTATTTAAAATGTCAAACCTTGATGCTGTACTAATTTTCCAAAGTCAACTCATAATATCTATTTCCCCAAAGGTCAGAAACAATATATTAGGAAATACCACCTGCTACTTAGGGCTTTCACAGGAAATTTGCATTTCCACTTTAAAAAAAGTTTCTTGGGAGGGGTGGGGGATATAAAAGTAGGGAAATAGTGATCTATTTCATTATCCTAAAGCAGTAGGATCCTCTATGAGTAAGTAGCAGCAGATAAGAAAGATGTGAACTCTCTAATCTTGTTGCCTTCTGGTATTTCCTGGACATAAACAATTCTGTAGCACATCTGTAGTACACAGAGCAGTTTGTGTGAAGAGGTCTAGGCTTTACCCAGAGCTTCGTTACTACTAAAATGTTCTTTTTTACTACTCAAACGAGTTTTGGCCACCACTTGGTGGTCACTTAGTGGGTGAGTGTTCCACAAAGAGGCAGATGTTCCCTGTAGACTTTCTTCAGTCTTTGGAACAATTCATGAAGGAGTAGGTGGTAGTGGTGATCATGTTCTTTAGTCTGTGACAAGGAGCAAGTAAGAGGGGTGTTTGGAGACAGCAGTTCTTAGCATTTACTTAAGAAGGACAAGAGAGAGCTGAAGCCAGACGAAAAGGAAAAACAAAATCCAACAATCATTCATTTACCTGTGCCTGTATTTCATGAGGGAAGTTAAACTGTAAACTTTGTATACTTTCTTTCATTCTCTCTCTCTCTCTCTCTCTCTCTCTCTCTCTCTCTCTCTCTCTCTCTGACTCTCTCAAAGTTAAGTTAGGGTAGGGTGTTTTTTAATGGTAAGTCTTTAACAATTTAATCTTTTCTTCTAGATGAAAATTATCTAAAATTTTTGTGCTCAGGAAGTCAAGAGCTTGAAAGAATCAGCAATGACAATATTGCTAACATGAGATTCAGATGGGAAAGAATCACAAGGCAGAGAGTCATTGTATCATACCCAGAAATGGGTATGGAATTTATTAGATTTTTAACTTCTAACTTTGAATTCCATAATTCAGGAGGGAACTTTCAATTTAATTCAATGCATAGAATCAAAGATTTCAAGTTAAATGAGATAATAGGGGTCATTATGTTTCCATTCCATTTACATATGAGGAGACTGAGGCCACAGAAGATAAGTAACTTGTCCACCTTCACATAGCTACTAACTATGTGAAGCAAGATTGGGACATGTGTCTTTCTGACTCCATCTCCAGCACTCAATCTTAAATAGTATATTGACTTTCAATTCACTTCTATGTGCTTTAACAGTATCCTCAGAATATCAAGGGAAAGACAGGCCTTGTATTTTAGGTACTCCTCCCTTACACAGCAAACTTATGGGGGGCTGTGGACACGAGTGTCTAGGAAGGGCAGGCACGGCTATGTTATGATCTGGATCAGTAGAAGGAATATTTGTGTGAGTTATACCACAGATCCATTGAAAAACTTCCTAACAACTGGAGTTCTCTCAAAGTAGACCAAACTGATTTGGGAGTGATGGGTTCCTCCTCATTGCGGGTCTTCAAGCAGAGGCCACATGACTACTTGCCAGGCATGTTCTAGTGGGGATTCCTTTTGGGAATTGGTATGGCACATGCTAGATGGTCACTGAGATCCCTTTTTGTGATTTTGTGGATATATTTTTGAAGCACTACAGGGCACTTGGGAATACAAAGGTGAACAAAGACATGGTCTTTAGTAAAATGGGAACTCTGAATTAGAAGGAACCTATGACAATAGGAATTCTCTTCACAACATTCCTGACAATTGGTCATTTAGCCTCCTAATGAAGACTTCTAGAGATGTGAACACCATTAACAAGCTTATAATTGAGTAGGGGAGAGGAGAGATGTATAAAAAGAGCTGTAACACAATTTAGAAAATGATTGATGGCATAAAAGTGATGAATGAAAATGCCATGAGGGATTATTGATGGGAGGGATCTCTTTTGGCTGAGGGAATCAGGAAAATTATTGTGGAGAAAGTAGCATTTGAAGTGGGCCTTGAAGGATAAAAACTGGAATGTGTGTATATGTGTGTGTGTGTGTGTGTGTGTGTGTGTGTGTGTTCATTGTAACATATGGATTCCTTAGAACAGCATTTTATTGCCTACATTCAAAATTGAAGGAAATGTAAATTTCAGTTAGATGTGAGGAAAAACTAAAATGTAAATTTTTCCATCCAAGTTCAGGGACCCTCTGAAATCCTATCTACAGACCCCATGTAAGGAACCCTGGGATTAGAAGATCCCTGAAGTAACTGCAGCACAAAAACAGTGATTCTGCAAAACATAAGGAATAATATCTGATGACGTTGTTTTTTGGTCTTAAAATCCACTACCCAGGAATAGAATGTATACTCCAGAAATGGGTCAAAGAGCCACTTTTTAAAAAAGTCTGTTGGAGTATTAGCCATGGTCCATCAGAGAAGAAAAAAATGAATTTAACGGTTTCTGGAAGTCCCTTTTGGTCATATTATTAGAAAGTTCACCACATACTTTCTGGTAATTAATTCCAAAACATCCCACATGCTCCCTTTCTTTTTGTTTTTAAGAGCCAGATAGGTTCCCTCCCCCACATAGGAGATACACCATAGAAGGGATTATTTTCCTTTAAGTGGTTGTGGTCATTTCAGAGACAAAACTGATTAGAGGCGGCAGATAGGAACACCCATGAGAGGTAAAGCAGGAAGATAAAAGGCAAACAATCTCTGGGATCATGAATCTGAGACTGGATTGGAAAGTGGACACAGGCTTACAATCCTCAGAATGAAATTTTAGAAAGTTGTTTGCTCTGGAGGACGACAGTTTGCATACCATGAAGAAATAAATTCCATCCCTAGAAGTTTGGTGCTGCTGGCCACACAAGTATAGCGATTTGCAGACACCTGTGGGCCATCATGATCTGGGAGGAAAAGAACCGCTTTCTGAGTACTGATTCATGGCTTTGGGACTTAGGCAAGTTTAAAAACAGTGTTAAGTCGTGCCATGAAAAGGTAGCTGGGAAAACTTGCCCGCATATTGCAAAGTCTCTCATAAAGCAATGCCACTTCTTCAAATGAATTATTTTCACCTAAGAAAGTAGAATGCCACTCTTTACAAACAAAGCACTTGGCCAAAGAGAGTACACCATTTTGCTTGCTAGACAAATTGAGACAAACTCAGCATGGCTATCTGGAAGCTGAAACGCAAGCAACTTCTTTTCTTTAATGAATGGACAGTGAGGCCTATTTAGGAGTGGAGGGGTCACATTTTCCTAGTCACAGACCTCCCTTGGAGCTAAGAGCGTGTTGGGAAATGTGGCTGCGGGAGAATCTGGCCCCGAGTTTCATGTTACATTGGGAGCCTTTCTCAGCTTCCTGCTGGTGGTGGTGAGCTTGCTAACCTTTCATTTGTGATGTTGGCAGTTAACGAGATTGTAAACCAGCATCCAAGCTGATTGAATGCAGGTTTAAAGGGCAGAAGAAAACGGTTGTCGTTTAATGATTAAACAACTTTTTATTGCCAGAGGTCCACGTTCTTTTAGTTTTTGATACTTAAATCAATGTGAATGTGAAATGTACACCCCATTCTGCACGCCATGTTTAACTAGGATTTCACCACACTGCCAGAGTTGGTGACTACAGCATGTGTCTAGTGAACAAACCCTTGCCTTGGGAATACCAAATGAAAGAAAATAAACAATATTTTAAAATACACAGCTTAGGATACTACTGCTAGAACAGCATTTCTTATGGGTAGGTGCTTTTATAGAGACAGAGTGAAATAAATTATCTGCAAAATCCCTAAGAGTGGTGTTTTCCATACAGTAGATAATTGTCAAAATGTAGATTGACATTAGAACTTAATAGAAGATCATACATTATTTTTATAATAATTCTTTTTGTTTTATCACTATAGAAACAATCTGACTATTCAAACCACTGGGATTTTATAATTTTATTTAACAGACTTGAAATGGGAGATGGGGGTAGGAATGGGAGGTAGAGTCCTCAGTTTGATGCAGTAGAATATGTTGATTGGATGTAGATGACCTGTTTCCTTTAATATTCCAGTTCTGCAGCTTAGAACTTGGGTGATACTGGACAAATCATTTAGTTTCCCTGAATTTTAGGTTCCTCATCAGCAAACATGAGGGAATTAGCTTTAGACAATCTCTGACTTTCCCTCTAACTCACAATGATCCATTATCATCATTATTGGGAAAATGTGTGTTCATCCTTCTTTGCCAAAGAAAACCATGCCATCAGAGAAATAATGACATGACTTGTACTTGACTTTGTTTTGAGTGAGTGAGGGCTGTGCAAGGTCACCAGCCTCACTTCTCCTCCAGACCCATCTGAATCCAGTGACCAGATATTCATCAGGATGACTGGAGATGACCCAGGATGAGGCAATTGGGGTTAAGTGACTTGCCCAAGGTCACACAGCTAGTAAGTGTCAAGTGTCTGAGGTGAGATTTGAACTCAGGTCCTCCTGACTCCTGCACTGGTGCTCTATCCACTGCACCACCTAGCTGACCCTGCTGGGATATAGAGTTGAGGGGAACTATGTTACCAAACACTCCACTTTACAGATAATTTGCTCAAGGTCAAGCAGCTAGTAAGTGGTAGAGTAAGAATTCAAGTCAAGTCCTTTAAGTCCAAACTCTGCATTCTTTCCTCTCTGCCATGGTGACTAAATGATGTCTTAATTTCCTTTTAGGCTTAAATCAATGAGCCTATGACCTCATATGTCCCTTCTAAGCCCCATTTATGATTCTATGAATTTTTCTCATTACATTTGTAACTTGTTCCCTCTTGTTTGAAAGTCAAAGAAAGACCAATGGTGGTGACACACACCTATAATTTCTGCTACAGAGAGAGAATGAGACTCATGGATTTCTTGAGGTTGGGAGTTCTTAGTTGCAGCGGGTATTTACACTAACAACTTCCACAATTGAAGAGGTCAAAGCTTCCAGGAGGATATGTAGTGAGATTAGTGACCCCCAGTAAATAAGTAAATGAATAAATGAATGAATGAATAGATAGAGAGAAGCTAAGAAAAACTAGGAAAATAGAATGGCTTTAGTGATAGTTTTAATTATTGTCTATTAAAGATGACTTGAGGCTTGTACTGATCCAACTCCTTTAACAGCCATAAACAGAATATCCACTTATATTCATGAAAATACTACATGCATGTGAAATCTATACATGGAGTACAGACAGCAAATGTTGAAACTCCAACGAAGCTAGTAAAATGCCATCTTGCCCAACTTCTTTCAAAAATAACCCTAATAGGAAGAGGATGTACAGACCATCCTTTCCCCAGATGATCTATTCTCTAATTCAGGACCAGCAACCGTTCCAGAAACAGCTTTCTGCTCAGTAGTTCTCTTTTCCTCCCTCTTTTTGGTAACTTGCTTCCAATAGGCATATATGCAAAGCTTGGAGCATGCAACTAAAAAGGCACCCAAAGATTTTCCATTTGAAATATAGAGTGGCTACTTCCTGTTGTAATCCCACTACTGACATGCTTTTTTTTTTTTTTTAAAGGCTATAGCTTCATAACTACCACTAGAAGGTAAGAACTGAAAAACTCCCATTAAGGCTAAGCAGAGGGACTTTTAAAGGAAATACATTTGATAAGCAACTACTGCTTGTACATGCATTCTTAGGAGGAAACTTAGCTCAGACACATCTTGACCCTCAAAGGGCTTACTGTCCAATAGAGGAATAAGATATCTACACAGAGAATAAAAATAGACAATTTTACAATATAAATACATCAAAGAATGGCAGACCAAAATGTAGCGAGTTCTGCGGGTTGAGAGGGTGAGAAATTCATTATTAATGTAGAAAGAGGAATCAGAGAAATCTTCCCAGGGGATGTGACAAGGGAATTCAACTGTAAAGGAATTTAATAATGGGTAAAAGTTAGGAGGAAAAGCATTCTGACCATAAGGAAAAACATAAGCAAAGTAAAGGAGTCATAGGAGTTCAATGTGGGTTCAAGTGGCAAAGAATAATTGGGTCTGGTGGGAGCATATATTGTATGGTGGGGAGTAATATGGCATGAGACCGAGTTTTGCCAAATTGTGAGTGGCCTTGAATGCTAGACCTTACTTTGTAGCTCAAAAAGGAACCCAGGAAGATATTCAATAATAGAAGTTCAAATTGCTGGCTATTTCCTTTCCCCCAGTTTGAAACTCAAATTCCCATTAAGGATGGAAAATAGATTTTGTGGATGATCTAAGTCTGTATTTTTCTTCAGTCTCTCAGTTACTCTCTTATAGTGTCTATTCACTACTTCCCAGCATCTCTGTGGGAAGACAGGGAAAAAGTAGCATTCAAACGACCATTTTTGTATCTTAGCTCTATTAAAAACTTGATTAAAAGTGTTGGGCAAAAATGAATTTGCCTTACAAACTTTCCTTTAATGTCAATTACCTTTCATTTAGGCTCAGATACCTGGATGGGGATTACAAGATGTCAGTTTCCTATTATTATTCATTTCTATCTCAATTTAATTCAATTCAACAAATGACTACTAAATGCCTGCTTTTTCTATGGCCTGGCCTGGCCATATCCCTGACCCCAAAAGGTCCATATATATGGGCACATGTGTATGTAAATTAGTACAGTACAAGGCAGACTGCATATGAAAAATAAATGTGTCAGGGAACAAATCATATCCAAAATGAGCCTTGAAAGAAGATAAAGAATCTTAAATGGCTAAAGTGGAAAAAGTCCATTTCATGCAGGGAGAAAGACCTTTCTATAGAACTCAGAATCCAACAAAATATTCCCTTTCTCCTCATCACTGGTCAGGCCGCTACGGGTTATGAGAATATCTCAATTTAGAAATGGATTGCGTTGCTTGATTTGTAGCTTTTCTCTCTCTTTTTTTCATTCCATGCCAAATTTAGTTATTTGGTTTTTTTCTCTCCATTGTTGACCAAAGTGTTTAGTGATAGAAATTATCCTCTGAAGATTGCCTTGGCTGCATCCCAAAAGTTAATGGCATGTTGTCCCATTGTTGTCAGTTTCTTTGATTAAATTATCTATTGTTTCTATCATTTGCTCTTTGACCCGTGCATTCTTTAAGATTAAATTATCTAGTTTCCACTTAAAATTATTCTAAGTTAAATTATTTTAAATTATTTAGCTTTATGTTTTATTCTTTTTAAAATGTACTTTGATAATACTTTTTATTGCATTATGGTATGTAAAAGATGAGTTCAATATCACTGCTCTTTTGAATTTGTTTATGAAGTTTTTATGATCTAGCATATGTTTAATAAAGGATAAGACAGATTCTGTATAAGCATAATATCCCATTCCAAAGATAAAAGGATTTTAGTGATAATCAATGCCAGAAATCTAAGAGATATAAAAGATTTAACTTGATAGAAAAAATGATATTTAAAGGAATAGTTTCAAAGGTGGAGAGGATGGACATACGAGTTCAGGTGAACAGCAGGAGAGAGGGGGCACTATGCACAAAACTGTGATATTTCACTCTGAGTGGAATTAGCTCAAGGCATTTTATGGTGGCAAGGTTCTTGTCTTAATTTTCTCTTTCCTTGTTCCTTGCTCTCCCTTTACCTAACTAAAGGCTGGGTCCTTTGAGATAAATGAATGAAAGTTAGGATAGAAGAAAAAAAGTGAGATACTTAAAAAGGATAAGTGGCATATATGTAAAAGATGGCCTAAAGTGAAATCAGCTGGGGGTAGAGGGTAAAAGAGAGAGAGAGCAAAGGTGAGGAAAGAAAAGAGGAGTAGAAAAGATATGGGTTGGTCATTTCCTTAATGAGCCATCAGATGGTGTTATCAATCCTGAGCAGTTTAGTTGCTCGGAGAAATGATTTGGGGATAGTATGGTGATAGAGAACAATAATCTTCCTGTACAATTGAGGACTTTGCAAACTGAATGCTCATATTTTGAGAGTGTCTTTACTGTGTCCAATTTGAAGCTCAGTATCCTAAAAGGTGTTGCATTTGGAGATGTTCCATCAGAAGTAAACTAAGGATTGCAAAAGAGGTCTTATGAAGAACCACTAAAGAGATTTGGATTCTTTGGCTTAATGAAAGGGAGAACTTGGCTTTCACTATATGAAAGAAACATGAAAAGCATCATGGTACAATGGAAGAAACACTGAATTTGGGAGTCAAAAACCTTGAGTAGGGAGTCTGAGCTTTGAGACTTACTATTCCTGGGTAAATCTCTTAACCTTTCTAAATCCTAGTTTCCACCTGTAAGATGGTACCATGAACAACTTCTGTTATCTATTTCACAGCGCTGTTATGGGGAAAATTCTTTGCAAACTTTAAAATATCATATCAATATATCAAAATATCAAATATCAATATATCTATATCAATATAAAGATATTTTTCATGTGTGAAATATGAGTGAGTTAGCTCATTTTCATTTCCCTGTTGGTCAAAATATCAAAGAAGGGGCATATATTGTAGCAGGAGGCTAGAATATTGGATCTGACATCAATAAGACTCAAAAATTTGGTCCCTGTTCGATGGGCAAATGAATTTCTCTGAGTGTCCATTTCTTCAGCTGTATGATGAGATGATACCCATAGCACTTGTTTGGAGTAGCCAGCAAAGAGCTGTTGTGAGGTTCAAATGAGGTGATGTTTAGAAAACAATTTGCAAATCTTAAAACACCATATTGATATCAATTGTTACTAAGAATGTTTTCATTACAACAAAGACATGGAGCTAAAGAAGTCTCATTTTCTTGTTCCATTCACTCTTTAACTTCTATCTCTTACTCATTGAAGGCTGATCTGAGATCTGAGCCCTGAATAGGAGACAACAAACGAGAAGACACAAACCTCATCCAGAACCCTGATAATTTGGGAAGAGATGCTTTCTAAGGTCAGAACCTCTGACCTAACACAGAAAAGTCTGAATCTGTATGTACTCTGAAACCCTGAAGTTGCATTGATGTTTCTGCAGTACACTATTGTGGGTCACTTCTATTTTAGGGAGGAGAAGGAATTTTAACTCATTTTCCAAGACAAGCCAGACATGTCTGAGCTCAAATTAGGGTCATTTCAACCTTCAAGACTCTCAGGGTTATGCTAAGTGGACATAGTTTAAACTCAATGTGGTGATCCTCTGAGCCTCTGCAAAGTTTAAATTAGATTCCATCCCCTCAAGATTGATAATGTAGTCTTTGACAAAACTTCCAATGCTGATTTTCATCCACCTTCTTTGGGAAAGTTCAATTAATATCTACCATTTATATAATATTTTAAGACATGCATATATTATCTCATTTAAGCATCACAACAGTACTCTGAGATAGGTTGGTGCTTGTGTTATCCCCATTTTACAAATGAGAAAACTGAGGCTGAGAAAGTTTAAGTGACTTGTCTGGGGTCACAAAGTCAGTAAGTGTTTCAGGTAGGATTTGAACTCATATCTTCTTGATTCCAAGTCCATTGTACCATGCTGTCTATCAATTGCTAGTAGGGGTAAAACTATAACATAGGTAAAACTAGATTTTTATAGTCCTTCCATTTACTTATTCTTCCAAAAAATTGCCAAAGTGGTACTTATTTCTTTCCACAGGAACCTTTTTTTAACCTTCATTAGGACTCTAGGAAATTCTGGTCATGAATTGTAACTTGCAGGATTTCTCTTGTTGTACTATCACCTTTTGCAAAGTGTTATGTATACTTTCTTCATCAGTACCACTCCAAAAGGAATTATTGCCAGAAAATGGAACCAAACAACTTTTGCATTTAATTAAATAAATAACAAGATATCTCTCTGAATGTGTTTTTTAAAGGTATTGTCCTTATTATAGTATTTGTGGTAGTGAAAACTATAGTTACATGCAGATTTCCATTCTAAACCCCCTATTTTCAGACTCTTAGCTTTCTTAAAAGTTATCCTTTTAAGGCTCAAAAATTTTTTCATGGCTGATCTCCACCCAAAGGTACCTTTTTCCCTCCTAAGAGTTTGAGCAAAATGTGTTCAGATGTTTTTAAATTAGGAGAGGGTGAAAAATGACATTTTTTTATGCTTTCAAAGCAATTTACTTTTTTTTTCTATCAATGCGTACCGACAACTCAAAATCAGTACAGATTTAAAAGTTGAAGCTTTCCATGTGTCCAGAACTCTTTGAAGAAGAACCTATAAACTAATTACTTGAGAGGAAGAAAGAAAAAAGTAATTCTTAAACCCAGCTTTGCCCAGTTTCAAAATAAAATAAACATACCCAAAATGTTCACCAGCATGCATGGAGGTTGTGGGTGCTGTGTTGGGCTGTAGTGTTTTTATTCCCAATTGACTTTTGTAAGTTTTTATCTTGGTGTTTCTATACTTGTACATAGCAGTTTCTTCTAAAATAGTATTTTAACAGCAGTTTTTTAAAGAAGAATTTCAGTCACTTTAAAACTTTCTTGTCCTGGACCTGTTTACTCATATCCAAAAGGAATCTTATTCTGGCAGTGAAGGTATTAAAACCGGACCAGGTATTGTATTATTCTATAGGTATTATAAGATCAGATATTATAAGATATTATAAGGTATTATAAGATTATTATAAGGTATTATAAGATCATACTTAGGTGATCCAGGGAGCAATAGAATTCACCTTTCAACCTGGAATTTCAGTCTATGTGTGCCTTGAAATAGCTGCTCTCCTCAAATGGGAAGAGAATAATATTAGTCCATTTATTTTCTATCATTCTAACACAAAGTAATTTTTTCTCTACGTTAAGTAAGTCAAAGAGAAAGATCTGGATAAAAGTGTACTGTCCTCCTGACAGTCTGTGAAACCCTGACATATGCTATGGTAACATCCATTACACTCATCCTTCACCTGAAAACTCTGATTACTTGTAGGATTATTGAAAGCATATGTCTCACTAGCATTGTCAGTCTATTGTTTATAGATTTAAATTTCACATATGGAATCATAGTCTGATACAAGCATTGCTGCAGTTTGTAGACCTGTGATATCTGTCTTAGCACTATAATTTTGGGGATTTCTTAGATGACTCATTGTGTTACATGTGGAGTTTGCAAGAAAGCTGAGTCCAGTTTGACATTTAATGGCCCCAAGCATGTGAAAATAGATTAATACCTATGATCAAAATGGAATAAGTAGCCCTTCTAATCAATGTTGTCCGTAATATGCAGAAAGTGAACCTTTGCCAACCAGGTTAGTTAGCGGAAGACTGGAAATATTATGCTACACTAGTATTGTGTTCTTTAACATATCCCTCTTATCAGGCTGCAGACTGTTATTTTAGAGGTTCAAGGTTTTGGAAAGTGGGGTCTAGAAGAAGAACATGAGATGATAGTATACAAAATCCATCAGAAAGAAGTATCCAGATAGTCTACACCACTTGACATAAGGCAACCTTGATTACTGACATCTCAGAAAAGATCCAGAGTCATACTGTGTTCTGGGTCAATGGTCAAAGGCCCCAAAGTATGAACACACATAATAATACAAACAAAAGACCCAAGAGGGCAAGCAAGGCAGCCAACACCAATTGTTGACTACCATTAATTAGTATAGATGTTTTCTATAACATTTTAATACTCTATCCCTCGTTGAAATTCCTGAAGTCACCATGTATTCTTAAACATTTTTTTTACATCATCTACATTTACAATATATTTCTCTCCTCTTTTCCTGAAGAGAGCCACTTATCCTTTATAATAAGGAGAAAAGGAAAAAAAAAAACACTTTGACAAAACTAACCAACACATCATATGGGTTGTCCATAATATAGAGTTTCATACTTACTGTCTTCTACTTCAAAGAATAGAGGGAAATGTATTCTCACATCTCCTGGGGACCAAATTTGGCCATTGTAATTCAACAACATTCAGTTTCTATCAATTTGCTGTTATAATTCTTCCTATTGACATTGTTGCAGTCACAGCACATTGCAGTTTTCTGTTTCTATTTACTTCATTTTGCATTTTTCTTTATTGGTAATACTTGTCCTTTCTTACAATGGGAAATGGAGAGGGGGAGAAGCATTAATATAGTGCCTACCTACTCTATAAAGCCCTCCCTTTTACAAATATTATCCCATTTGATCCATTACTTAACTTTTTTTTCTGCTATTACTCAGATGATGAGCATCTACTTTGTTTCCTCTTATTAAGAAGAGTTGCTATAAATATGGGACTTTATTTTGGCCATTGGGGTATACCCTTAGTAGTGGGATATACAGATGAAAGGGAAGGGATTACTTTCCTAGCTTAATTGTTGGGACCATTAGTTTGCTTGTCTTTCCATAGCTCCTCCAATACTGAATGTCTGCAAATTTGATGATTGTGACATGAAACCTCAGAGCTGTTTGGATTTACATTCATCTTTTTATTAGAAATATGGAACGTTCTTTCATACAGTTGTTCTTCTTTTGAGAAATATCTGTCCATGTCCCTTGACCATTTAAATATTGAAGAATGACTTCTGGTCTTATTTATTTATGTTAGTTTCTTGGATGTTATGTTATGTTGGATGGTAGGTTAATATTTTGAATGGCAGAGCCTTATGAGAGATGTTTGATATAAAGATTTTTGGCTACTTATCTATTGGGGAATCTATTTTGTTTCTTTAAATGTTTGTAAGTTGCCTATATATTTTGGATATCAGACATATCTATATATGTATATATAGATATGTGTGTACATATATGTATATGTATGTGTATGTGTGTGTGTATATATACATATATACATGTATATATGTTGATGCAAAGATTTTTTTCTCACAGAAACACCTTCCCTTTTTATCCAGCTGTGTTAGTTTTATTGGTGCAAAAACTCATCAATTTCATGTAACTGAAACGATCTATTTTGTCTTTTGTAATTAATTCTGTCCCTTTTAGATTAAGAACTCACCTCCATAGCTAAGGTACTTGATCTATTCTATTTTCTTAAATTGTATAATCTTTAAAATTCAGGCCACATATCCAGCTTGAGTTCATTGTGGTATATGGGGTAAGATCTTGTTCAAACCTTTATTTTTTGCCAAATTGTTTTCCACTTTTCCCAATAATTTTTGTCAAGTTGGGAGCTCTTCCTTAAGTAACTTACACTCTCTTGAAGACTGGGTTGTTGAGTTTAGTTGCTTCCGATTCTTTTTTTTTCTGGTCTCTTCCACTGATTAACAATAACAACAACAAAATACACAATAGTTTTGGTGATTCCTGCTTATTAGTATAATTTAAGCACTATTGCTCCTTCATTTCTACTTTTTCCTCATTACTTCTCCTGAGATGTTATTTTCCCAAATAAATTTTCTTTGTTTTTTTTTTTTTTTTTTAGCTCTACAAAGTGTTCCCCAGATAGTTTGATTGGTGTAGAACTAAATACATGAATTAATTCTCATAGTATCATGATTTTTATTATAGTAGCCCAGCCCAGTTATGAACACTGACTATACTTCCAGTTACACAAGTTTTTTTTTAAGCAGAGGTTTTAAACCATTTTTTGTGTCATGGACTTCTTTGGCTGTCTGGTCAAACCTATGGACCTGTTTTCAGAATAATGTTTTTAAGTGCATAAAAGAGATAACGCACTTTGCAAACTTGAATGTGTTATATAAATGTAGAGTTGACTTTGGCAAGTCAATTCATCTCTCAGTATTCTCAGGACAGAGGTGTCAGACATGCAGCCAGAATGACTGTTGAGTGCCTCTGGAATCACATTAAAATGTAATTGGGAAATGTCAAACAAAATACAATACAATAAAATATTATGTGAACGTGTTTTTTAGTTTTCAAAATCAACATGAGCCCACAGGGCTTATATATGATGTAGTGGCCTCCATTTCTATTTGAGTGTGACACTATTTGTCTAGGAGACTCTCTGAGATGGCAAGATGCAGACCCATATTGGTCAAAAGGGCTCGCTTCACTTGACCAGTTACAAGACAGATCTAGTCCTTCCCATCTTTATAATTATTTTTACCTTCAACCTAGAACACATAGCCCTATCCACATTCCCAATGTCTCTTCTTTCTCCTCTTTACCCAAGTTCATCCCCTCTTAAAATTCCTTATAGGTCAAACTTGGGAGTAAGGAGAGGGAATTATTACATTTATTTGAATATTTTTTGATTTTGTTAAGGTTAGAAGTGGAATAAATTGTAGAATTGGGATATCAAAAAAATTTGTCTACGTCAGTCTAAGTAAGAGATATAAATAGACAGTTCTGTTCTTTGGTGTGAAGAATCTGGAAAAGAGTAATGGACAAGGGAATGGGCACAATCTTTTCATAGAATTTCAGAATGGGATGGGATCTCAGTGGTCGTGGTATCCAAACCAGATATAAAAAAAAACTGGTTCTGAAACATACCCAACTAGCCAAACTTTGTTTAAAGACCTCTAGTAAAAATGGAACCCATTCACTACCCCTTAAGAAATGTATTCCTACTTCTGGATAGCTCTATTTTTTTAAAAAAATAAATATTTCCTTACCTGAAACAGACATTTGTCTCTTTGTCTTCGTGTTCTACTCTCTGGGGTCTGCTAGGGCAAGTCTAATACCTATTGTTTCTGAGGTTGTTTCTCATTTATCTTGTCTATATCTTGTGTGTACAGAGCGACAGTCTCCCCCATTAGACTGTAAAATCTTAACCAAAGGACTTTTGACTAAGATTTTTGGTTTTGACCGAAAGAAAAAAGCTTCTGTGACTACAAAGCATGGTTATAATACACTGTTTTAGAGGTAGACAAACATGACACTTTCCAACTCTACAAAACCATATATTTTTTCTTCTCTCATAAAACTCTTTTTTTCTTTAGCCCTTTCTTTTTTGTGTTCATCCTTTCTACTCCCTTACTTCCATCTGCTTTGTTCTTGCTTTAGGTCCAACTGTGGAACTAACAGGAACCATGTAGTCTTTGTTCCAAAGATTGTTTCACATTTATGAGCCCCTACCTTTATCTACAACTGTTGCCTCAATCTCCTAATTTCCTCCTTACCTCTATGCAGTTCTGCCTTCTATTCTCAGACTTTATTGAAAATTCTTGCTATTAAAGCGTCACCAAAGACCTCTTTCTGACTGTACATTGGCTTCTTCTCAGATCCATAAATTTCTTTCTTCCTTCCAATACTACTCATCTTATTTAACTTAAAATTCTTGGTAGCATTAGCTGCATGATCCTCAGATTTACATTTTTCTTTTATTTCTGACAGATTTCCCTTATTCTCTGCTTCCAACTTCTAATTAGTCAGAACTCCAAGGCTCAATCTTAGAGTATCTAGTCTTTTTAGTCTATATTCACTCCTTCAGGGAGCTAACTAGATGAATTCATTCAGCACCTAAGATCTACACCTCTAGCCCTGTCCTTTCACCCTTCTTTATAGTCCATTATTTTGCATTGTCTAATATTACAGAATAGCTATCTTATATTTAAAATAAATAAACCAAAAACAATCCTCTTCATTTCCTCCAAAAGGTTTTCCTGAATCCTAACTTCCATATCATCAACAGAAACACCAATATTTTTGACATCTTTCCTTTTTCCTCTTTCCCCATTCAGTCCTTTGCTAATATCCAATCAAGTCTTGCTCTGTAATTTTTTTTGTCTCCATAATCAGAACATCAGTCCATGCCTTAACCATCTTCCACCCATACTAAAATTCCAAGATAAGAGAGTTAACTCATGAATTAATTTGGTGATCAAAACTAGAATAAAAAGGGAGTTTTAATTTATGTAAAACAAGTCATTAATCTCAGTTTATTTTAGTGCTTTATTACTCCATGGAAATTTCACATGCAATGGATTTTTTGGAGAATAGCACTGGTGACTGGCCAAGGTCCTACACAGAAGCGCATGCAAGAGGCTGTTGACCTTTTTACAGCCAGTTGAGATTATTTAGTAAATATGTACACATTAGGGAATGGTAGATTTTTCTTAGGAAATAACAGTACATAAAAGATATTTTTAAAAAATTAAATGTTCTAATAAAAAAATTACCCCCATGCCTTTGATATCTTTCTCTCCTTCAGATACCTTGCAAATTAGTCCCTTGATGTCTCCCCAATTTTAATACCTTCAACACAAATCTTTTCTCTGTATCCAGGCCTAGTCGATCACTTTTTTCCTCATTAGTGTCAATTCTATCTCCTCTATGATTTTAGGGACCAAGTTTGGTCGTTCCACTATGCTTGGAGAAAACAATTTGTTGAAGTGGTTTTTATGACTCTTTTATATATTTCTTTTCTTTGTTACTCCTCTTTCCATTTTGGTCGCTAAACGGCCCTGGTATAGGTTTGCTTAGTTGAATATCTTACCGAGTGTTCTTTAAAATGGTTTTATCCTTCACTGTTTCTCCCTGATTTATGAAAAGGTTTATTAACTTCTTTCATCCTTCTTTGTAATATTTTACAGATGAGTTTCTATTCTAATATGGTATTGCCTTTGGCAATCATTTCTCCTTGGCAAATAAGTCGTGTTAGCTTCCCTAGATGCTTATTAGGTTCTTTGGACTCCTTGTTGTAGCAATTAATTTATATTACTTCTGGATAAAAACATTATAATCAATATTAATATTCTCTGTTATCTATTTCTAATTTTTTATTTACATTATCTTGTTGAAATAATTTGGGGTCAAATCATTGTCATGTACCATATCTTTCCCCCATTCCTATCTTTCTCCTAGGTGGCATTTTAGCCTGAAGTCAAAGAGAACTGAGTTGAAATGCTGTCTCAGATACTTATTAGCTATGTGACCTGGAAAGGTCACTCAACCTCTTGCTCAATTTCCTCAACTGTAAAACTGGGATAATAATAGTACCAATTTACCAGGTTACTGTGAGGATGATTAAGACAATATTTCTAAAGTACTTAGCACAGTACCTGGCACATAACAGGCACTTAAGAGATATTTGTTTCTTTCCTTTCCTTCCTTCTTTTATTTTAAACTCTGATCTTAAATGACAAATCAGTGGCCTGACTTTGCAGATAGATGACTCAAAGATTATTGCACTTTCATAATAAGCCTTTTTCCTGTTGGTTAAAATGCAGTCAACTTCCTTTATTTCATGGTTATTTGGTGTTCACCCTTTATAGTGCCCACCCATTCCTTTTTTGAAGAAAGCATTCATGAGATTCATTCATGAGACTTCTGTGTAATCTACAAATGGAGGTCTATCTCATTTCTTTTTCTTGAGGCATACATTCTCATATACTTCTCCCTATCCTTGTCTTCTTCTACCCCCACTAATACCCCTTAGCCCCCTCAAAAAAGGTGATTGAGAGAATATTAGTTACTACCGGTCTACATACCTAGTGTTCCATGTAAACAAAAGTTCCACACAAACAAATTTGAGAGCAAACTTGATGAAAGTAGGGTACAAATAAGCTTTCCCAAGTGATATTCAGGATGCTTCTTTTTTTGATCTCTTCCAACCTGTCTCACTGTTCCTTCTCTGCCTCCTTTGGGGCTTATCATCTGTATTACACTGTTAAACTGTGGGTATACCCAGAAGGCTCTGTCCTGAGCTAAACCCTCCCCAAGGGATGACTCTTGTGTCCTTGCTTTTCCTAATCAAAGTTTGAGGTGATCTGGCCTCCAATGGGGAAGCCAAAACCAATGAGAACCTAATTGAGATGGCTTATGTTTTTCTAGCCAAGATTACTAAAAGCAGCTGCACCTCATAAAGCTGCTGGCATTCCTTACTTCTCAGACAGGAGCATAATCAGACACACCTGAAGGCCAACCCCCTACCAATCAAAGTCCCCTTACATTTGCCAGGGGAGCTCCAAATGATGTCAGGCCAATCAGAAGGAAGACACACCTAAGTTTAAAAGGCACCGTTGGCCCTCACTTTAGGGTCTTTTGGCATAAATAGAGGCAGACCATAAGACCCATTCACTAATAGGTTTGGTGCCTTATTAATAAATGATATCTCCCTTGGAGAGTTGCTTCACTTTGCCCTTTGTTAAATTCTGCTTGTGACGTATTACCATGAAAACCTTTGAAACAAAATTTTTTTCCATTTCCTTTTTTTTTGATAAGACTTTCAAAATATATTCCCAACAATATAATTCTTGGGTAAGAGGTTGTGATAATTTTTATATCTTTCATTTTGTATTGCCAGGTTGCTCTCCAAAAAGATCCAACTAGTTTGAAATCTAACCATTAATGAATGAGAACGAATACTTCTCCAAAACTCTACATTGATTGGTTTTATTTTTGCCAATTTGTTAGGTGGTAGTGGTACCACAAAGCTGTTTCAATTTGCACCTCTTTAATTATTAGGGATAATGAGCATTTAAAAGAGTAATTAGTAATATTTCCCATTTCCTCTTTTAAAAATTGTCTTTTCATATTTTTTGACCACTCATCCATTGTGAACTAGGTATTACCATTATGAATATTTTAAAAGAGTACCTTTTGTTGTTTTTTGTTTTTTGCAAAAAAATGGGACTTAAAAAAACCTCAGTGTCTGAATATTGTATAAATAAATAATATTAATAAATAATATTTATACATAGTAAATCCTTAATAAATGTCATAAACTTTTACTGATTGGCTGCAAAATGCTACAAAATATATGTTTATTATTTTACTTGAAGAAATTTTCTTTAATGAATCCCACTTCATGGAAGTCCTATTATCCCATTGAATTTTTTTAGCATAGATAAATTTTGCACCACAGTATGGTATTTTTACATAGTTTTGACCTTGGAAATATTCTCCAATTATTTCATTAGGCAAGTCTTCTCTCTTTCAGTGTACTGTATGCTAAAGAACATAATTTTAAAACTTTCCTTTGTATATGACTAAGGGGGAAACATGTTTAATATGACTGTACATGTAGAGCCTAAACCAGATTGCATTCTGTCTTGGGAAAAAGGGTGGGAAGGGGAAAAAATTTGTAACTCCAAAACTTATAAAAGGAAATGTTGAAAACTAAAAATAAATAAATTAAAAACATTTCTTTTGTGGCTCTCATACTACATATGTACATATGTAGTAGGTAATGACCTAGTAGTTATTCACTTGAATACAATTATGGAAACCAAAGATGTAAAAAAATTAAAGAAGGGAAAAATTCTTCTTTGGGGTACAGTTCTTTCAGGTCAACAAGAAGATTATGTGAGAAGTACACAGTGAGTCCTCAGATACATCAAATAATTTAATATGCAAATGTTAACTCCGAAATCAAAATGGAAAAGTCTTGTTAAGTCATTCTACACATACATAGTCAGGACAGGAATAATTCTTATAGCAAGCTTTCTAGTATTTTATATGGTATGGAACGAAATGCTTCAAGCTGGGATTTTAGGAATGTTTATTAGGTTTTTCTATTTACTTAACTAAATAGTTATTTTATTTTAATGTGCCCAGTGAGGCATTGGTCTAATAAGCACATTAGAAATAGAGATGGAGAAAAGTGAAAAACAAATTTAACATCCAAATTCCCACTACTTCCACCAAAAGACTAGTCCACAAACTAATAAGCCTTACTGTCAAGAAATCCTAACTCTTGGTTGACCTTGAGTCCCATTGCATTCATCTATTTAAATGAAACCATTCTTCTACCTCCTTGAGATTTATTTAATTACATCAAATTCTCAATTATCCACACTCTCTCCCTTCCCCAAGAAATCAGTGTATAAATTACCCAGCCTTTTCTTATATTCTTCTTCCTGGATTTAGGCCAATTAATTTTTATTTGATCTCATCATCTGAAAGTAGACAGGAGATTGGAAGGAACTATCTTAGAAATGAACCTTTTTTTAGAAGAAAGCTGAAACTAACATCTACCTTTAGTTGGATAAACTTAAAATTGAACAGAGAATGAAAGTAAAATCAGTATGCCACAATGAGAAAGATAGAGTAAACTCAACAAATATTTGCTATGTACCTACTAAGTATAGAGCACTTCCATGAGTACACATAAAGAAATAACAAAGGTCCGTGAGCTGCAAGCTCTGAACAGTTAAAGCAGGAAATGAGATGCAACTTGTGAAAGACCAAAAAGGAAACAGAAACACATTAGAAAAAAGAGAAGGCTAATGGACTCAGGAAGGAAAGCTGATAATAGATAACCCTAAAGGGGCAGAAGCATTTAATGATTCTTTTAGCTTCCATCTTTATGAAGAAAGCAAAGTGGGAGGAGGGAACACACCTGAGCCAACACTGAGGTTCACTAAAGAAAAAGAAAGAAATGAATCATATTCAGGGCCCTGAGAAAGGGTCAAGAAAGACTAACTTCTAACATGGCAATTCTTAATTCTAGGACTTTAAAATACACACATACATACACGTGCACACACAAATATGTATATGTGTATACCTACATGTATTTATATGTATGCATATAATCTTGATAACTATTTATATAATTTAATATAATAATATATAATATGATATAAATAGTTTCCTAGGTAAATCTGTATATTTTATCTTATACATTTGAATTTTGTTTTCTGAAGAAGGGTTCAGAGGTTTCACCAGACTTCCAATAGGATCCATGATACCAAAAAAGTTTAAGTACCCCTCTTCAGTCTCTGGGACTATTTCAGAGACTCCAGAAATACTCCATTTTAATGCTTATCTAAGACAAGGGTGAGGAACCCACAGCCTTGAGGCCACGTGTGGCCCTCTAGGTCCTTAAGTGCAAACCTTTGAACGAATCCAAACTTCAAAGAACAAATCCCTTTAATAAAAGGATTTGTTCCTTAAAATTTGGACTCATCAAGACGCTGTACCCAGGGACCTAGAATGCCACATGTGGCCTGGAGGCCATGGGTTCCCCACCCTAGGTCCACAGCTGTAAGTCTATTAAGATTTAAGTCCAAGTCTGTGAGGTTTTGCCTGGAACCCTGTGGTTTTGGTAATCAACTTCTCACTGAACCTGTAGGACCTGGTGATGTTTATCCCAAAGGTGGTTTTGGGAATACAGCACCATGGTCAACTGGTCAGAAAGGATTGAAGACAATTTGAGGGAAGACAAGTATAGCAGAGATATAGGGAATCGTAGGAAACAAATGTGAGAATACAGCATTCTTTAGAAATTATTAGCTTGATTTTAAAATGATAATCAACTAGATGATAACTTAATAACCAAAATTATTTGAAAAGAGTAAGTTTATTGTTTATTAGTTTAAAAGTTTACAATCCAGTTTGTACTATATAAGTACACAGGATCTCAAAATTTTTAGCCCTGAGAAGACACATTTTGTGCCTAATTCCAGCTTGCATAACGACAGGCATATGAAGAGTCTGGTTTAGAGGAAAGCCTCAAAGGAACTAAAGGTTGGATAGCAAGACCTGTGAGCAGCATTTAAAGGAAGTAGATGATTCATCCTAGAGAAGAAAAGGCCATAGTGAGAGAATAATATATAGGAGGGATTAACATACAAGATGGTGACCAGCTGTTCTGAAGCTTGTTCTGAGGGAAAAAGAATAGGAAATGGGTTTACTGTGCAGTATAAATACCATGAGGGTTGAAAGTATTGGAATTAGGTACTAAGGGAGGTTATGAATTTCCTTTGGTTTTTTTAAAATTCAGTCTCCTATCTCACCCACACCGGAAGAATGGAGGCAACTAGCCTGAAATGACTGCTGATGGTCACAGGAATTTTGACTTTTTCCATTTCTGATGTGGGGCAATTTGCCCTTCCATAGGGAGTGCTACCATATTAGTGCTTGACCCAGTGTGGATGCTTGATTAGCTAAGTCTGCTGCAGCTCAGAGCTCCCAAACTCAAGCAATTCACCACCATCAGCTTCCCTGTAGCATATATATGTGTATGTATATATATATATAATATACATATTTTATATATACATATAGTATATATGAATATGTGTATATGTATGTATGTTATATATCAATAGATAGATAGGTAGATAGACAGACAGATAGACAGATAGATAGATAGATATAGATAGATAGATAGATATAGATAGATAGATAGATAGATAGATAGATAGATAGATAGATGTTTTAGACATGAGCCACCCCACCAGGCTGCGACTTTCTCTTTTTTTTTTTTTTTTTGAGAAATCAAATTGATTGATTTTAGTGAGGAAAGGGAATGGTAAAAGGAAGAAAATTCAGATGATATACAGGGAGGAGGGCAGGGTTAACGTATGGAATGCAATAAAATGGAGGACTTTTAGAGGACAAGGGAGGAGGGGTAGTGGTGGGGAAATAAAATGGGAAATATGCAACCAAACAAGACCCTGAATACTTCGCTGCCATTCCTTTGTGTAAATATGTACTTCCCGTGCTGCGCTTGTACAATAAAAAGCTGGAGAATCTTTTCCTCTGGAAGTCTTTTAAACTGCAATAGATTTTTATCTGAATGGGAGCATCTTAAGAGCAGCCCATACCTCAAGGTCAGTGGAAGGCCTTCATTCATATTCTCAAGGTCCCTTCTAATTCCATCAGTCTAGAGGTCATTATGCCTGTCCCATATTTTCTAGAAAATACAAGAATTGGTATAATAATTGAATGTTGTTTCTTTATGCCTTTTGGGGTGACTTACTCATACATTATGGGTGCAATTAATCTACTTGGCTTCCTTAATGCCTATATAAAACAAGCGAAATTTCTCATTTTCCGTGCTACCTGCTACCTGGGCTCTATCTGCATGAAGGACGGGAGAACAGATATAGTAGTATTTTGATTGCAAATTATTGCATATAGGGACATAGTCAATGGAATAGCAAAATAGCAATTCTAAATTAAATGCTCTATGGACAATTCGTATCTGTTAAGTTTAGCACAGAGCAGCTACATGGCACAGTAGATAGAGTGCTGGGTCTGGAGTCAGGAAAACTTATCTTGAGTTCAAATTTCACCTCAGACCTAGTTATGTGACCCTGGAAAAGTCACTTAACCCTGTTTGCCTCAGTTTCTTCATCAGTATAATGAGCTGGAGAAGGAAATGGTGAACCACTCCAGTATCTTTGCCAAGAAAACCCCAAATGGGGTCACAAAGAGTCAGACATGACTGAAAAACAACTGAGTAAAGTTTTAACTGGTCAATGGTAGTTAGGATTGCATTCGCTCTTCTCTTTCACATCTTAGAAATTCTACTTCCTTCAAGGGTTCGGTTCAAGTTCCATCTTCTTCAAGACTCTCCCAGTTATATTTATTCTGAATATTTCTTGTATTTATTTATACACGTACATGTTGTAACCAACTGGGGGAATTTAAGTTCCTTCAGGGCAGGAAACGTTTTTTATTTGTATTTGTATCCCTAACCCCTAGCATACATATATAGTAGTCAGTAAACATCTATTAAGCACCTACTATTTGCCGAGCATTGTGCTAAATGCTGGCTGTACAAAGAAAGGCAAAGAGACCTGACCTACTTTTGAACATGCAAGTAACAGATGTACAAAAAACTGTATACAAGATGAATAAGAAATAATGAAGGGAGAGAAAGCATTAGGATTATGAAGGATTGGGAAAGCCTCCCTGTAGGTGCTTAATAAATACTACTTGTTAATTGATAGATCCTAGGCAAGGGAAGCATGTCTAATAAACTTCGGGGAGAAGAAAACAGCTCTGGTATCCTTTTTACTCCTCTCAGAGTTTTTTAGACATGCTTTCACTGGTGAAGCCCATCTGGTGAAAAATATACCTGGGAACACCATGAGTTCCATTTTTCTCTTTTTTCCCAAAAGGCCATTCTAGTTTTGTCTAATATTTAGAAGAGGGGATTGAACTAGGCGGCATATTGAAAGAGGTTTGCTCTTTTTCTAGTTCCGGAGGGCTCCTAAGAGATGAGGTGGCTTCAGTGCCGAGGGAAATTTGGTTTTGATCTAATTCAATCAGTTGAAATCAGTCCAATGATCTCCTATTCTGGGCTGGATTACATTCATTGTAGTCTCATTGTAGAGCTAACAGGACTTCTTAAAGTAGCCTTGCTTTTCTGGGATTCGTCTATTCTGACTTTCAAGGGTTCTCTGAATTGGGACCTGACCATCATTCTGTACCATGTTCTTTTTATGCTCAAAATGGAAATCAAAAAGAAACAAAAAGGTAAAAGCTTATAGGCTACACCTAAAAATATTTTATGATATATTTTTATTTATCATATTTTAAAATCATGTTTAAAGTATATCATTACTATCAATTTTGGCACCCACTAGGGCATCCATTTTAAAAAGGATATTTGTGTTAATTCATTTTTCAAGCCTTAAAAAAGACATGAGCAGGCATACAGTAGCATCCTGTGTCTGAAGCAGATTAGTTTACTAAGATAGTGTGCAGAGACTGAAAGAATTCTAAAAAATGTCCATGAGAAATGGGCAGTAATAGCTTCAGATAGCATGAAGTAAACAAACTAAGGTTTATGGAGTGAGAAGGACCTTAGCGAAAAACTCTGGTGCAGGCTTCAGAGGAGGACATGTCACAATTAAACTTTCACCTCTGTTTTACTGCACTAATTAGAGCCCATAACTGCTGACCTAGTCAAGGTAGTACAGTGGATAGAGAGTGGGGCCTGGAATCTGGAAGACCAGAATTCAAATTCAGCCTCACTCAGACACTTACTAGTTATGTGATCTTGGGCAAGTCACTCAACTTCTATTTGCCTCAGTTTCCTCATCTGTAAAATGGGAGTAATTGATAGCGCCTATCTCCCAGGGTTGTTGTGAGATTGTGAAATGCTTAGCACAGGGCCTAGCACACAGAAAGTGCTATATAGATGTTAGGTACTATTATGTACACTGATATTTCATACTTCCTTTTCTCTGAGATTAAATAATAACGAATCTTCAAAAGTGGAAAGTGCTGCCGGTGTTGAATCTACACCTTCAGTTCTAATCACTTCATCTAGACTGTAAATTCCTGGAAGCAATAAAGCCACACATCAGAATCCAATCTGTATTGCTAGAAACATCAAAAGTGGAGTAACAAAATTAAATTTCAGTTTAATAATGGAAATTCCAGAGATAACAAGCTTTAAATGTACAAAGGCACAGACAGAGGTCTAGCTACAGAAATGAACTCCCCTAGTAGACTGGCCCTTTGCTTCTTTCCCTCTGGGGTAGGGTGGGGGAGAAGAGATCTCTCAGTGGATGTGACCCAGACTTATAGCCTGCACCCAATACCATGGAATGGTGGAAGAAAAATGCTATTAGACTGTCTAATCTCACTTTCATCGTACAGTCCTTTTCTTGGACACCTGCCAAATAATGTTCCAACAGAGAGGCTGTCTTGTATAGAAGAGGATGTGGACTCTAACTGCCCTGGTCACCTGCTTCCTGGGAATGCTGAAAGCATTAGGGTTTTAAAAATCCTAATCTTCCCAGGAACAGAATCTGTTTTGAAAACTTTATAAATACAACTATAAATAAAATAAAAGGACCTGAATAATTTTGTTGCTTAGGTCAATCTTTCAAATACTTAATATTTCAGTTTTGCTAATGGAAAATCATTTAAGCCCATTGGAGCACTTGGATTTTGCCAGTGTCTTAAATATCAGTTATGGGGTTGTCAACCTATTCCAATTAATTTGGACTGGGAAGGTTTTAGGGAGCTAGGTGGAATAATAGCGTTAGACTTGGAAGACCTGAGTTCATCTCCTACCTTGGAAACTGAGAGACTCTATGTAAATCACTTAACCTCTTTAAGACTCAGTTTTCTTTTTTGAAAAAATGGGACTAATAATATACCTACCTTATAGGATTGGAGGGGATCAAATGAAATAATATTTGTAAGGTGAATTGTAGTTAATTTTTTACAAAATGTAGATGTGAGTTGTTTTCTCCCCCCCAGTCCTTGAAATTAAATGTATTAGATTTCTTAAGTGTTGAAAGTTTCACAAATTTTTTCTTGATGCTTTTATTATTTATAGAGATCATGTTTATGAATTAAATTAACTTCACTGCCAATAGGGGCTCCATGGGTTAAAAAGAATAAATGGGGATGAGAATAGAGTAGGAAGAGGAAAGGATCAGACCATCTATGAGTTAGCTATTAGCATTCAATGGTGACTGATTGCTATTTCCTATTTCAATAATGGTTCTAAAAATAGACAGTTGATTTATTTGATCATTTACCTAAGTATTTACCCTCAGGAAGCCTTGGAACAAAGAACATTTATAAAACCTGCAGAAATGTAAGAAAGTACCAGTGAACTCGACAGAGGTGTGCATTTGGATTTCATTTGAACAGATTGGGAGTTCCCATGGCTAATCTATTTAACTGATGAGAAAAAAGAGCTAAAGATAAAATAGCAAATTTAGTTGTAACTCAGGCTGTATTACACAATGGTCCCACCTGAAAATATTTATGGGGATCCACGGACCATGCAAACTCTCTACCTCTTTTGATAACCCAAGTAACCCAATTCCATTTTGGGATAGCTCCAGTTGTGAACAAGTTTTTGCTTATGAGGAACTGAAGTATGTCTTCTTCTTCTCGCCATTTCTACCCATTAGTCACAGTTTTAAAGGCAGAAGGGACCTTGGAGATTATCAAGTACAACTTATTCATTTTGTAGATGGGGAAACTGAGGTCTTGCCCAGATTCACACAACTACTAAGTGCCTAGGGCAAAATTTGAACCCTGGATTTCCTGACTTCAAGTCTAATGCCCTGGTGACTATACTCACTAGTCTGAATTCTGGTTTTGCAACAGTTGACTTGACTTTCAGGCCAAGTCAAACAAGTCTTCTCATTTGTAAACAAAATACCTCTAGTTTCTAAGAGAGATGCTGGAAAAGCAAGGTCTTCATCAGAATTCTGGTTCTGTCTCTGGAGACATCACTTTATCAATATCCTTCCTAAAATATGAACCCCAGAACTCAATGGAGTACTCTGACAGGTAGGATACAACCCAGACTATTCCCTCTTTGTTTCTGGACACTTTAGATCTATTGATACAATCTAAGATCACACCAGCTATATTGAATTGACAAATAGAAGAAAATAGTATCAAAACCAATTTTTAAAAAATTTAAGGAAAAAAGTGGATCTAAATATTTAAGAATAAGAGAGTCTGTATGAATATATTTCATTTCACTGGAACATTCACCCATCTCCAGGCTTTAATTTTTTAAAGGATTATTTCATGTCTTGTAGTGCAATAGTAAGAATTTTATACTGACCCTAGAGACCTAGGCTCTAGTTCCTACTCTCATTACAGTAGTTATGAGAGTACTGACAGCTCACTTAATTTTTCCACATCTCAGATTTCTTACTTGTAAAATACAGGGTTTGGACTAACAGTTGCATAATGTTCCTTTGAGTTTTAAAAATTCTGATCTATGATATGAGAAAGGAAAATGCTATGTTGATCAGTGACTTAGATACAGGCATAGAGAATAAGAGGAGATTTTGATCCTACGTTTGGTAGCCTCTTAGGTAATTTGTCAGTCCACAATTTTTCTAGCAATATTTATTTAGATCAGAGGGTATTAGTAAGGAAAAATGAACTGAAGACTGCTAGGTGGTGTAGTGAGTAGAGCCCAGGGTTCAAGTCCAGCTACAAATCTTTAATAGTGATCTGACTCTGGGCAAGCCTCTTAGCCTCTGTAAATGCCCCAGTTTCCTCATCTGTAAAATGAAGATAGTAATAGCACCCCTCCCAGGGTTATGGTGAGGATGAAATGAGACGCTATTTGTAAAATGCTTTGCAAACTTTAAAGCGTTATATAATTGCTAGAAATTGTTATTGGATATTAAAACAAATTCTCTTCAGATGCTACAACTTGCTTAATGAGTTCTTTAATATCTTTGGGCTTCTACTTCCTCATCTGTAAAATGTAAATATTCCTTATTTAATCCCTCAAGATACTTCACCATAATGATTTCATTTTCCAAGTAAATCTCAGCATCTGGATCAGAATACGGCTGGTGTCCATATCAACTGAACAATTCTACCAAACATTTGTTGCACCACTGTGTATACAGCAGAGGGGTGCCCAACAATACTGCATTGTTTGGCATGAAAACATTCCTCTGTCCACCTCCTTCCTTATTGTTTCTCTAGAAAAGGATTTGACAGCTTATACTTTGCATCAAGCTAAGGAAATTCACCCATAAGGTCTAGCCTGCAAAGATTGATAACTCGTTCTGGCTCCCTCTACAAAAAGCTAGATGCTCATGGTAACCCTGTCAATCAACTGAAAGGAATTCATGGGGAGGATCCAGACCGCAAAGACATTGTATATTCAACAAATACTTATTAAGCAACCATTCTGTCCAATATATTAGGTACTAAAGGGAAATAACAACAAAAAAACGAGGTATACTCTGTCTCTAAATGGCAGGTATTATGTGACCTGAACAGTTGCTTAATAATTGTGATGGAGAATGGCATTTATATCTCTGAATCAGGTCTCCAGAGGTAGATACAACAGACTCTTGGCCAGACACAGAGATCATCTAATTAACGATGGCCCAAAAAAATATATTTGCAGACTTGATAATACTAGTTCACATATGTAGCATTTTAAGGTTTTCAGAAGATTTTCCTTAAAATGACCCTAATCGGAGAGTGTATTTTCACTCTTATTAGACAGATGAGGAAACTGAGAAGTGTCAGAAGTTAAATCACTTACTTATCCATGGTCACAAAGCTAGTTGTACTAAAGCTTCAAATCCAGGTCTCAATTCCCGGTTCGATTCTTCCACCCCACCCCAACACTGTGTTCCATCCTGTCACAGGGTTTTAAACTGAAAATGGAGCAAAAAGGAGAAAAGTGCTCGTGTACTTAATAGATACTAATTCAGATAATACTGTATGTAATAAGACATGTAATGTAAAGAATATTGGTGGAGAGAGGTAAGCATGATGGAGACCATTTGGGGGAGGAACAAACAGAAAGAAGAAACAGACAGGAGTACATTAGAGAATGCCTGGTCATGAGGAGGAAATTGATGGTGAGGTCAGGAAAAAGACCACAAACCTGTCATGAAGATATAATATAGAGGAGGAGGAACTCATTTACTCAAGAAAACTGCTGGTTTTTTGGTGTATATAGGCCCTTTCTTTTTGTCATTAACTATCTTGGAATATATATATGCCTGACCACTTAATCTCTGGATCAAAGGATAGGGACATTTTAATCACTTTATTTGTATAAGTATTTATTGTTATTATTGCATTATTTTATATTAATAATAATATTATATATCATTATTCAGAATGATTGGTAAAATGCATAGCTTTACCAACAATTCATTAGTGAGCCCATCCTTTCATAGCTCTCCCAGCATTTCCTATTCTCATATTGTATCATCTTTGGCAATTCCCTTGATGGGAGGTGAAGTCTCAGGTTGTTTTGAGTTGTATTTCTATTATTATGGGTTTATTTTGTATTTTTTCATACAGTTGTTACTAGTTTTCAATTCTTACTTTAGAGAGCTATTTGTTCACATCTTTCAACTGATTATCTATTGAAGAATGACTTTTGATCATATATTTCCATTAGTTGCTTATATATCTTGCATATCAGACCCTTATAGAAACATTTGATATAGTGTCCCATTTGACTACTTTCACTCTCATCAAAGTTGTAATATATCTGTTCTTGTAAAAGATTTTCAATTTAATGTAACCAAAATGATCCATTTTGGTTTTGGTAATATTCCCTATTTCTTGTTTGGTTAAGAAGTCACTCACTTGTAATAGCTATGAAAAGTACCTAATGTGATTTTCTTCTAACCTCTCCATGATGTTACTTTTCATATTCAGGTCACGTTTCCATTGAATTTATTAGGCAAGATTTTGGTCCCAGCCATTCCTGTCAAAGAAGAAGTGATATCCTAGGCAATTATGTTTTAGTGTTTGCTGAACACTGATTTATTGAGCTCAATTATTTCTAAGATTCTTCTTTGTTTAGTCTGTTCTATTGATTTATTTTTCAATTTTTACCAATAACAAAGGGTTTTGATATCTTATTGAGTTATAGCATAGTCTGAGTTCTGAAAGGATAACTTTCCCCACATTCTTATTACTCCTCCTCTTCCCCCCATATTCTAATTACAAATTGGGTGATTCATTCCACAATCCCTTCTATTATCCAATTCTGCCTCCTCCGTACTCTGCCTCTCTTAAGGGAAGAACCTCTTTTTTGCTTACTTTTCAACATCCTGCACTTTTTATTTCAGTATCCAGGACTACTATTGCAGGCAAACCTTTACTCTTATTCAGTTCAGCCCTGATTCCCTCTCATCCTTACCATCTTTGGTCACACTGGCATTTTCCTCTGTATTTCTACTGACCCTTGTTCTCAAGTGGGAAGAAATAAAAACAAAATCAACCCATTTTCTTCCTGCATTTATTTCCTCTCTTGTATCCTTCTCAAACTAGGATAAAGTCAGTCTTTACTTCTGCCTATGGACATAATTCCCTTCTTTCAAGGTCTAGATCAAATGCCCCTTTTCTAGGATCCCTATCATTTAAAAATCTTGTCCTTGTCAATATCTCAGAAGAGGGCTTTGTTTGAACCTCTTCTCGTCACTTATATTGTAATATGCTGTATATATTCATTTGCACATATATTTTTTGTTCCTATCATATAGTGAACTACTTGGTCTCATCTTATATAGTCTTTGTAAACTTACTCTAGTGCACTGCCTAAAACATAGGAGATGGCTTTTAAATGCTTAGTAAATTGCAGGTATGGTTTTGAATGGCTGGACCAGAGATGGTCTTAGTTAAAATTGTGAGGGAGGGGAAGCCTATCATTAGTGTCTTGAAGCTTTCCCAATTTCCCTTTCATTAGCTATTTTCTTCTTCCTAGAATTCTCTTCTTGCAGATGATTCTTGATCTCAGCTAGGCATCTTACCAATTTCTGTTAAAACGTTAACTGGGTAAGTGCAGCTGAGCTGAAGGTATGACCCTATTAAGATGCATCTGTATTTTTAAAAGTTTAGGAGTTGGAAAAGAGGAAGGAACACTCCCCCATATGTTTACTATCCTCCTCTTTCCAACCATCCCTTTATTCTGCTGCTAGAGTGACGGAGCTTTCTGTGTCTCTTGGCCAGGCATCTGCTGATAATGTTGGCTAGACAGACTCCTATCCAAGCAGCCTCTTTGAAAAGGGATAAAAGGCAGTATGTGTGGGAGAGAGAAGGGAAGAGATAGGAGAGAGGAGGGAAGAAAGAAAGTGAGAGAAAGAGGAAGTGAAAGGGAGACAGAGAGAGAAGGAGGGAGGCAGGAATAGGGAAGAAAGAGAGAGAGAGACAGCAAAAGAGAGAGAGAGACACAGAAAGAGATACAGAGACAGAGATACAGAGACAGAGAGACACACAGAGAAAAAGAGACACATATACATGCACCCACACACATATGGGGGGGGGGGGAGACAGAGCCAGATAGACAGACACAGACCACAGAGAGACAGAAACACAAAGACATACACACACACAAAGAGACAGACCACAGACAGACTGAGAAACAGACAGAGACATAGACTGAGACAGAAAAGGAACATGAGTGGAAGCACAGGTGCACATACATGCACAATGCACACCATTTGGGGGGTTTTACCTAGAAAATCTGCTTATAGAACCTGATGCTCTGAAACAAAAAAACAATGCCTGTTGGCCATGTTAAAGTATGGTTGCCCTTATTACTACACAAGCGAAGGACCTCACTAAGTTAATGTTCAGATTTAGCTTAAAACACATTGCATTCCTAAGATCCCAGGGTTCCAGATGCTGTTCTAGGTGCTGGAGATACAACAAAAAAGAAACAATGCTGTACACATATACAAAATAAATGCAAGGTAATTATGTGTGTGTGTGTGTGTGTGTGTGTGTGTGTGTGTGTGTGTGTGCATGTTCTGAGGCACTAAGCTGAGTTTTGCAGTAAATTAGGGATTCTAGAAAAGGTATAGATAAGTACAGATTGCATGGAAGATGTCCAGTCTACACATGGGCATGAAGATGGTGCATGGATTGTCCTGTAGGGAAGAGGAGAAAAAAAGACCAGTTTGATCAGATGAATATGAGGAATAAACCAGCTGCATAAAAGGAGAACTAAGGCTGGATATTAATGAGATAGTTAGATCACGAAGAAGTCTATAAAATGGTAATTTTGTTCTTCATTGGAACTTAGTACTTATACCAAGAAACAAAACTGATCTTTACAAACTATTGCTCACTATCTAGATGACTGGAGTTTCCTTTCTGCTGCTGGTCAGCCAAAGGCAGAATCTATGTGATATCAAACTACGCCTTTTAGAGAGGGTGAGGGGGTACATGAAGGGTAAGTAAAATTGAGTCAACAGAGACTAGGGAGAGAGTGATTTAGCAATAAAAAGTCATTGATGACTTAAATTCAGTTGGTGATTTTTTCTCAAAGAAAGTGACCCACAGCAAACTCCTGGTTTCTGATTTTTAAATTACTTTTGCACTGGATGGATGTGAATGAATGTGAGGGAGCAAACCATATATACGGTGTAGCATATATCCATCTTTGGAAATTCTAAAGCTCTCGGAACAAGGTACACCTTTGGTATCAGATATCCTGACAAACTAGTTCTATATTTTCTTGAACACTGACTTTTTTTAGTTTTGATTATTTTGGAATAACCAATAATGTCCAATTAAAGACCTTTTTACTTCTAAGGTTCAGCTAGAACAGCAAAATCTCTGGATTTGCCTTCTGTTTTCTGAATTTAAAATACGAGGAGTGTCAGTTAAAAAGGTTAAACAGAGTATTTCTTTTGTGACATGGCTAATATGGAAATATGCTTTGCATGACTGCACATGTATAATCTATATCAAATTGCTTGCCTTCTCAAGGATGGGGGAAGGGAGAGAGGGAGGGAGAGAATTTAGAACTAAAAAAAAAATGAATGTTAAAAATTATTTTTACATGTAGTTGAGAAAAAATAAGAAAAATAGTTAAACAGAAATCAAAATAAACGCAATCCACAGCTTGGATTTTCTGCCCAAAAGGCAAGTTATACCTTATAACCTCTTAAATTTCATAAGTAATCAATGAATATTAAAAAGGAAGGTCTCTGTAGACATTTGCTCTGGTGCTAAGCGTATCAGTCCCTTTGATATGTAGTATTTGGAAACTATAGGGACTTCTAGGGTTAATAGAAAGACACTATAAGATCCCCAGTGACTTCCTGTTATTAACATGATTAACCATGATTATTAGTAAAAAAATAAACAAACGTTGATAATTATCATGTGCTATAGCAGAAAGGGTAGGGAAAGAGGCTTACCCAAAATTCAACTTTTTAGCATGAGTGTAGTTTTTATGTTATAAAGTAAATACAATGGAATTCAGATTAGGACAAGATTATAATCCTGGAACAAAAAGCCTTTGGCTATGAGCTAACCATACTTCAGGAAGTCCCCAAGATAAAAATTCAATGCAAACATTTATTGAGTGCCTGTTATATGTCAAATTTCCAAAAGTTCTTTTCCAAATCATATTTTCAGTCATGTACTTAGATCTTATAAAAATTTTCCCATTTCCCACAAAAACCTGCACAACTCAAAGCAATATGGTGGAAATACTGCGCACAGAAGAGGAGAAGGGAAGGAATTACCAAAAACAAAGAAAATTCTGTAATCATTCCAATTAAATGAAATGGAAAAATAGTCAAATTATTATTCTTACCTTAATCAATGAGGAGATCCTAAAAGAATAAAAGGTTTAATGCTTTCCAAGAGGACCATACATGGCTCTCTGTCCTTCTCCATCCACCTCATCTTCTTTGGTTCCTAATTTTTAGTGAGAGTCCATACAATGCACATGCAGGCCACACACAATTATTGCATCAATTAAATGATGAGCATCAATTAAGTGCTGACATTATGCTAAACGCTAGGGATACGAAAGCTAAAGTGAAAACAATCTTAACTCTAAAGGAGTGCGGACTCTACTGGGGGAGACAATACGTGAATTTACAAGATATTTTTATAGTATCTTTGCCAAGAAAACTCAAATAGGGTCACAGAGTCAAGCCTAACTGAAAGGACTGAACATCAAAATATACAAACAAACAAATAACTATTCATTATACATATGTGTGTGTGTTCATCCTTCGTTGCCAAAGAAGACCATGCCATCAGAGAAATAAACACACACAGACACATACACGCACAGCTAGTTATCTAGTTGGAGAAGGAGTCGGGAGTATATGCCGGCTTGACTTTGACAAGGAAATGCATACTTCTTCAGAGAGTGGATTAGGGGAGAGGATCATGCGAGATAATATCAAGAAGCTGTGAGATTCAGATAAGGGTAGAAGAGGATGTTTTTAATTTTGATTTTTGAGTTTTTTGATTTTTGAAATCCTATGCATTTTCAAAGGAAACCAATTATATTGAAATATAATTATCAAAATACTAGATAAAAATGTTTCACAGACTCCATGGTAAGGACCCCTGTTCTAAATCAACACTTTTCACTGAGGAAGGAACTGAGGGTCAGAGGCATGGAGTGAATTGATCAGGGTCTCACTTAGATTGTGAGCAATGTTCTGGGATTTAAACCTAAGTCTCTCATCTCCAAGGGCTTTCTACTGCATTGAATAGCCGCTGCTTCTCTGATGTGATCCTGTGGAGGGAGATAAGACTCCCCCTAAATGAATGACTTCTATCTGTCCCTTGCCTTCTGAGTGACCTTTCTGACAGTTTTAGTCTAGTCTCCCACAGGACTTTCAAGAAAATTTGACCTTCAACTGTTGGTAAAAGTGACCTCATGGCATCTTCCCTAGCCCTGGTTAGCTGCAGACTGATGTCTGAAAGTTTAGGCACTATAAAAACGAGTTTATTGGATGAAACAGAGAGTTAGGACTTCAAAGACTCTGACTCAAATGAAATTAACATATGGAACAGCAGCTAAGCTATGATTGGTATTCGTAACATCAGCTCTTCTGTATGGAAGCAGCTAGATTTCTGCCATTATTTGCTGCTATTTAAAGCGAGCTACTGTCCTGGGTAGAGAAGATAATCTTTAGATGTGTAGAGGCATAGAAAATTATATCCATACAAGAGGGGTGAGAAACTGAACGGTCTCTGACATTAGAACACTCACCATTGAGGGCTCTTTTATATATAGAAACCTTGTTGAGTTTGTATCTTTGTTTATGACATGACATACATTATCCATCAGGGCTTGATTCTTATGCATTACATTCCTGACTTAAAAGATATGCAAGAAATACAAGTCAATTAGGAAGGCTATTAGTCCATATGTTTCTCTTTTCATGAGTCCTTATAGTATAAGAAATACAGTGGAACCATATTATAAGACAGCTTGCTATTACAGGGATAGAAAATATAGTAGATAACACTGTTCCTCAAAGCTTAACTACAGATAATATATACACAGCAGAGTAGAATTAGATTACAAAGTGTACATTAATGATACGTATGTAGCCCACATTACATTAAATTCTTGATTCACCTGGGGATTATCTCATTCAGGAATCCACCTGGATGCATTTTAAGTCTTGGTCCTAATCTCTGATGTGTCCCTGAACTTCCTTTTTCTATCTCCTTTATCTCCATTCTTAAAAACAAACAAGCAACCCCTCAAATTCAGTCTAATATCAGGGTAAAAAAATATGTAATGAGGAAAGCAAATCTGTGGTAAACACAGACACCCCCCTGCCACGCACCCCTGCCTAGGAGAGTAAACAGAGTTCTAAAACTAGTCTGAAATTCAAATTCTTGCTCTGATGCTTATGACCTATGCAAACTATTTAACATCTTTTATCCATAAAGTTTCCTTGTCTTTAAAAAGAGAATGATAACATTTGTACCACTCAGAAGTTTGTTGTGAGAAAATTTTAAATTAACGTTTTTAAAAATTTAAATGCAAAAAATCTAAAATTTTAAAATTAAAAAAATTTAAATTTCGTTTTATGCAGATGTGAAGCTAATAAGAGCTAGAATCTACATTTGAGTATTTCAAGGTTTACAAAATACAACAGAGTCTATATAGAATATACTACATATTATATCTATACAAACTCACAATAACCCTGGGAGGTAGGTGTTATTATGATTCCCATTTTATAGATGAGAAAACTGAGGCTGAAAAAAAGTTAAATGACTCGTCCAGGGTCACACAGCTGGTAAATGTCTGGGGCAGGAGTCAAACTTGGCTCTTCATGACTCCCCAACTCCAGAATTCCATCTACTATGCTTCTTAGTATATTCAAAGTCCAAATGACTTTGGGATAATCTGTTGTTTTACTAACTGTGGGACTGCTCCCTTCATTATTGTGCCTAATTAAGAGTTAATGATGTAGATCTACACATGTAACAGGCTTACAGGTTTTGAATTCTCTGGCAAATACAATCCAATCTCTGGACCTTTCAGTGAAGAACTACTAGCCTCAGTGTTTGATGAAATTGGTGGAGTCAGTCCAAACCCAGTCTGTTGATTACATATCCACTTTAGAGATGGAGAGATATAGCTATGGAATTAGCTTAGAAATTAAGGTAAAGCCGTGCTGTGATTGACAGGGCTATCAGAAACACTTTCCTAGCCTTTAACCCAAACCACCTCTAGTCATACCTCCACCCTTTACTTTCTCTGTCCTTTTCACAGTGAACACAGCTGAGAACCATGACTCTCCCAGTGTGAGCTGCTGTTCTTTGCATTGTCTCCAAGATATACTAATTTTCCCCAAAGTATATTGCTTCAGACAGATGAAACTTCCATTTTCCTGTCCTTTACCTCTTATTTTATTTTCCACAGACTATGTTGGAGGAAAAAAAATTGACTGAAGCCAAAATATTTACAAACTTAGCACCACATTAGGAAGGCAGCACAGGAAAGTAGAAAGAATGCTCAATTTGGAATTGGAATACCTGGATTTAAAATACTAAACCCCAGTTCTTCCACTCAGATTGCTGGGTGTCTCAGTGGATAGAACACCAGACCTGGAGTCAGGAAGACTCATCTTCCTGAGTTCAAATCTGACCTCAGACATTTACTAGTTGTGTGACCTAGCTGTGGCTAGTCACTTGACCCTGTTTGCCTCAGTTTTCTCATCTGTAAAATGAATTGGAGAAGGAAATGATAAGCCACTTTAGTATCTTCATGGGTTCATGAAGAGTCAGACATGACTAAATAACAACACACAACCCTTTTGACACTGGGCAAGTCACTTAACTTCTCTGAGATTAATTTTCTTCATTTTAAAATTAGAGAATTGGGCTAGATGGCCAATAAGGTCCCTTCTAACTCTCAATATAAATCTATATCCTCTAACTATTAAATGACAACCTTTGTAATACCCTGGTATAGTTTAACAAAATGATGAGGTTTTTTTTCTCATTTTCAAATTTTAAAAGATCATGAATAAGTCAAGATTGGTATATAATGAGGAACAATGCCACTGATCAGAATCATGAGGCAGTTTCTCCAGGATATGCTTATACTTCTTTAAAATGATGATGATCATAACAACTGACATATATCAAACACTTAAAGGTTTGCTAAACATTTGATATACTTTATTTTCAGTTGAATCCCACAATAAGCCTACAAAATGGCACTACCGTTGTTATTTTCATTTTAAAGATGAGGAAAACTGAGGCTCAAGGAGGTTGTATGACTTATCCATAGTTGAGCTCCATAGCCAGGAAGTTTCAGAGGTGAGATCTGAACCTAGGTCTTCTAGACTGGTAGTTCAACAGCATAAAATGTTTATTCCTGGTTCTTACATTCTGTACTTTTTCCTCCATCTTTTTTTGTTGGTGGTGTGACTACAGGTACCTTCTTTATCTTTGACCCCTTTCCTACGCTTATCTTATTTTCACCACTTTCTACTTGATCTATTTGGTCATTTTTCCACAATCTTTTTTTCTCACACTTTGCTATCTCTGGAATGAAACTATCTAATCATGCAGGCTTGGCTTGGCTTTGCTCAAAGCTGTTGACCAGCAAGTCACTGATGGTCAGTATGTGTTCAGTAATGGAATTCAAAGAAAGAATGACTTTTGAGGGGCCTCTCTGGGTTCAAATGTTTCATCAGTCTGCAGCAGGGACTGGGGCTGATGATGTCAGTTTTCACACAGACCTTTTTTTTTTTTTTAAATGTGGATTGAGAAGTGAGGTTGCTTTTGCAATTCCACCATCTGACTCTGGATAGGAAATATTTGATTTTAGGTTGTCAGTTTTCTGAATATCAGAGAATCACAGAATTTTAGAATTGGATGAGACTTGGAGATCAATTATTGCAATCCTTTTGCTTTACTGATGAGAAAACCTTTCAGTTTTCTGTGATTTGTCCAAACTTTTGTGTCAGACACAAAACGATGAACAAAAAAATTATTAATTAAGGTCCCATTTGTACTTTGTATGGTCAAGAATGAGAGGGACCTGGGCCTCATCTTTAAAAAAAAAACCAGATAATTAATATCCTCCCCCTTGTTAGACAATAATTGCTATAATAAATTAAATTGACTTCCCAGTTCAGAAAGGTGAATAGAAGTAATGATCATTAATTTTTTGACTGCTTGTTAATCATTCAAATAAAAGGAGCTTTTAAAACATCTACTATATGTCAGACACTATGCTAAGTTCTGGGGAGATGAATTGAAAAATGAGGCAATGGAGAAATACAGATGTACAGATAAGAAAATGCAAGACATATTAACAAAATACATAGAATGGTGGGGAAGGTATACTAAGTATACTGAGGTGATCAAGTCAAGCCTCTTAAAGCAGATAGCAACTGAGCCAAGTCTTGAAAGGTGCTAGGTGTTTGAAAAGGTCTTTGTAAGAGGAATAATAGGCTTCTCCACATGGGGGACAACATATGCAAAGGCAAGAGGGGTTGGGATATGGAAAGTTAGGTAGGGAAAATGGCAAATGGGACATTTTTGCCTACATGAAAGTAAATAATGTCTAACTAGTCTGGAAAGAATGGTAGAACCTAATTGTGAAGGGTATTAAAGTGCCAAACAGAGGAATTTGTGTTTAACCAAAAGGTAATAGGGAGCCACTGAGTCTTTTGGAGAAGAGGAGTAACATGTTGAAAGCAACACACATCATTTTCACAATGTTTGCTAATTTGTGTTTGCTAATGGGGGCTCCAAAATCCATACATTTAGGGAATTGAAATGATTGCACATTTGGCAAGTTGTCCAAATATTGAGATAATTGAAGCAATTTGAAAAAAATTGTATTTCTTCCTAAATTCCCTAAATGTTTGCTACAATCTCCCATTTTACTGTTTGAGCTTAATGACTGTCTACTTTGTCTACAGAGCCCAATCAGCATGGGGCAGAAGTGTAAAATGTGAGAATGTGATACTGTAGCAATATAAACTTTCTAAGAATTCAACATGATATTTCTAAATTGCAGAAATAACCTCACATAAAGGGAAATTCTTTAAGAGTTGGAAGGCAGAAGGCTTGGGCACAAGGCCAGGCTCTGTTACTTACTCTGATCCTGGGGGTAAGTCACTTAACTCCTCTGAGCTCAAATCTCATTTGTAAAATTGGGGCAGGGTAGGTGGGTTAATTGAATGATAGATATCTGAGGTCCTTCAAATGCTAATATTCTATGGCTCTTGAACTGTCCAAAGATGAAATAAAAATGACTAGTGATCATTCTAGAGGGCAGGGTTAAGTGTGCAAAAATATTGTCTTCCCCTGTCTTCTCATCCATCCCAATGGAATCAACATGACAGAAAACAATAATAATGAAAAAAATACTGGGTTCCTCTGTCTTGCCCTGACTGAAAGCCTGAGGACTATTCACAGGCCTGATTCTACTCCAATCAGTGCGGGAGCCTTGTAGACCAAAACTGAGAGACAGTGTGGGATGGTAGATATTGGAGAGAACGATGACCACTCTTTGTGGAGTCAGGAGTACCAAAGTGTCACTCTTGCCGTAGGTGATTATGAGTTATATTATCCTGGGGTTAAGTCACTTAAGCTTTCTTTGCCTCAGTTTATTCACTAGTAAAATGGGAATAAAAGTAGCACCTACCTCAAAGAGTTATTATGAAGATCAAATGAGGAAAAACACTTGGAAAATCTTAAAGTACTATTTAAATTTCATCCATTCTTATTATTAACACAAATAGGAAGGTCAAGGCACAAGATACAACAAACTATATGAAATTCACATATATACCAAAACTGTCTAAAAGCTAATGTTAAATCTACTTGTTAAAATATTAATGTTTTAGTGGGAACCCTCTAGCTCTGAAGTCAGAGGACTTGGATTTAAAGGCCATCTATGCCACATCCTACCTGTGTGACTATGGGCAAATCCCTTGCTCCCTCTGGGTTTCTGCAGGGTCTCTTTTAGATCTAAACCTAAGATCCAGTAAGAAAAAAAAGCTTTCCATGTAAAAAATTAAATCTGAAATAATATGCTATCTACAAAATGCCTCATGAGCAGAAGTGGTTTCTTTCCCCTTTTGTGTATACACGTGTATATGTACATGTATTAGTATGTGAGTACAAACGATTTGCTTCAATTTGCAAGAGAAACAAAAGATAATGTGGAGTACTTATTAAAGCACTCATCAAACTGGGATCACTGAAATACAAGGCTTCTGTGACACCATTGAAAGGATTAAAAAAATGTTGAAAGGACAGAAAAGGTTCTAGAACAAATCCTCATTCAAGTTGTCATGGAACATGTTGGTCAAACAAAATGATGAGTAGCAGAAATTGATTTTGTTATTTCAGGGTTTTTGATCTGTCTAGAATTGATCACTGAGTGTGTCCAATTATTTGAAATTATACAGTCAACTGATAATACAATCAACTGGTTACCAATTGTCTCAAGAAAGTGTATGGAAAATTACAGATGTCATAAATTCTATGTTTTTTTCTACTGTTCGTATGCGTGTATACGTGTGTGTGTGTGTGGTGTGTAAAAGGAAGACCTCTAGCACACTGGGTAGACCTCCTGTTGAAAATGTATAGGAAGATGTGAATAAGAGACCCACAAGATGGCACGTAAGGATGGGTTCCAATCTGCATCATTGGAGGGAATTTGGAATCATTACAACCACAACTCTATCTGGGTGTATGAACTTATATTGTGGACAGACACCACACCTACTGTGGATTAATGGGTATATAATCAGGAAGCTTGAAGAGACAGGGAAGCAAGTCAGTTAATAACCAAGAATGTTGCAATGAAATACACCATGCCCATACTGAATGGCAACTACAAGAAAAATGGTGGGTTTGAGTGAGTGACAGGTGTGGAGTTAGGAAGACTCATCTTCCTGAGTTCAAATCTAGCCTCAGATACTTACTAGCTGTGTGACCCTGGGTAAGTCACTTAACCCTATAAGCCTCAGGTTCCTCATCTGTAAAATGAGCTGGAGAAGGACATGGCAAACCACTCTAGTATTTTTGCTAGAGAAAAACCCCACACAGAGTCATGGAGAGTCAGATGTGACTGTAGAACCTCAGAAATAAAGTTGGCTATATAGATGCAACATGGAACCTCGTATGCAGAATGGTGATCATGTTTTTTTAAGGCATTGTTTTGACAAAATTGCAAAGGTATTGATAATAGTATTGATAACCAATATTTAGGTAGTGCTTATTACATTTCTAGGCACTGTGCTAAACGCTTTGCAATTTTTATCTCATTTCACAATCAAAACACAGCAGTTTTCAAACAAAACCCTTGAATTTAAACATATAAAACATGAGCTAGAACAAAGTCTCAACACACCGGCTTATGTAGGTAAAAGGGAAAATTGTTTTTTAAAAATGTGGGGCCTCATACAAACTGAACTGTTCCAAACATTACTTGTCCTCATTGTCAAACATTCGTTGGGATCGATCACATCCTTCTCACTGAGGAATTTATATGGGTTACTGTTAGACCCTGAGTAAGACTGATTAGAGTTCCCCTCTTTGCCTTATGGTTATTTTTTTTTTTTACTATTGGTAATAAGTAGTTACAATATTCTTTCAAAAGATTTCCCAGAAGCATCCCTTTGAAATTTTATTTGAAGTGAAATGTTCTAAATCTTGATTCCAGGGAACTGTTGCTGAAACCCACTCCCCTCTTTCCAGTGGCGGGATAAAAACAGGAAAGGAAGGCTATGTAAAGATGTATACACAGTTGGACAGGGTTCACAGGCTCAAGGGCTCACAGGGCTAGAATTGGAAGGCAGCATGGAGGTCATAGAGCCTAACCTTATTTTACATAAAAGGAAACTGTGTCACGGTGTCAATTGGTTTTGCCCATTTTTCTTTGTTACAAGGGAAAGGTTCTGTCAGGAGTCTGTATATAATAATAAAATAATTAGAAGTTACAAAATAAAGGGAAGGGCCATACGTGCATGAGAACAACACAAAAAGATATAAAAATTCCAATTAAATACCCATAATATGCATAACCAAACTTGGTTCCAGAGGATAGATGAGAACATACTTCACTTCTCTGTTGAGAAGCAGTGGGTTATCAGTGAGGAAGGTTACATTCTTTGTCACTGTGTTGGATGGTTTTGGTTAACTATTGGGTGTTGTTCTAAGGCAGAGGCAGGGAATCACAGCCTTAAGGCTACATGTGGCCCTCTAGGTCCTCAAGTGTGGCCCTTTGATTGAATCCAAACTTCATAGAGCAAATTCCTTTATTGAGGATTTGCTTATTAACATCCTTTTGTTAATGGGATTTGTTTATTAAAATCCTTTTAATAAGGGGGTTTGTTCTGTGAAGTTTGGATTCAAAGAGCCATACTTGAGGACGCAGAGGGCCACATGGGGCCCAGAGGCTGCAGCTTTCCCACTCCTTTTTTAAGGGAGCATTCCACGGGGTATGGAGATGAAATGAGTATGATCAAACAAAAATCACAATTGTAACAATTAAAACACCTTTTTTTTTGTAAGTTGAAGAACTGAGAAAACTCACAGACTTACCACGTCATTTATCTTAGATAACCATGAAAGATTTTATTGGAAGCAATTATAATGAAAATTAACTGCAGAAAAGGATCGATCACAAGGCTAGTGCTGAAGAGGCAATGATTTTCAGCAGCTACAACTCACATTTATGCAGTGTTCAAAAGACCTTTCCTAGGGGCAGCTAGCTAGCACAGTGGATAAAGTACATTCCTCAGGAGGACCTGAGTTCAAATGTGACCCCAGACACTCACTAGCTGGGTGATTCTGAAAAAATTGCCTAAAAAAGACAGAAAGAAAAGAAAAAAAAAAGAAAGGAAAGAAAGTGCTTTCATCACAACCTTTACCCTCGTTTTCGGAGGCTCAGAAAGATTATGTGATTTGTCCATGATCACACAGCCAGCTAAGTATCTGAGAGAAGACTGACTACATTATGGAATGATTCAGTATCAGTGGCTGTGGGAAGACTGGAACATAACATTCCTGCTTTTTTTTTCCTATGGATGAACTATCCTACTTCCTTATTTCTCCAGCAGAAAAAAAATGAACAGATCATCCTACTCACTTCAAGGCTGTCTGGATGTTAAAATAATCATGCTTATGCCCTATGGACCAGGCACCGCCAAAGCATTTTATTTGTCTTTCTCCATGGCCTAAATGTTTAGGGGGGTGGGGGGGAAGTCAATCTAGTAGCAACAAGCCCACACAGCGACTGGCTCTCCCCAAGTCACAGGGCTCAGTTTTCTCTGGTGCAGTAAGGAAACTTCCTTAGGTTTTTTTTTTCTCAGATTTTTAAACAAAATTGGTATCGTGATTTGTCTTCTCCAGTTCCAGATGTCAATTTGAACAAAAATAGCTCTGCTTTTCAGTACCTGGCTTCTCCCAGTAGTATGGTTTGGACTAAGCTAACATAGTTTTCAGTGTGAGAGAAGAGAATGAGTTGGGTTGAGAGTCAGGAAACTTGGGTATTTGAATTTTGGCTTAGTTACTTGGAAGTAATTTTTTTTCTCTTTTCTGGGCCTCAGTCTCTTCATCTGTAAAGCTGGGGTAGTTAAGCTTTTGCTGCTTAACTCACAGGATTGTTGGAAGGAAAGCTGCAAGCGTTATGTAAATATGAGTTATTATTATTAATCCAGAGAGGCAACAGGACGTAAGAGACAGGTTGGGCCCGCTGGGGAGTTAGCAAAAAGTTTCAAATCCTGCCTCATTCTCAAACTGCCTCTGTGATCATAGGTAGGTCATTTAATTTCTTGATGCCTACAAGCAACACATATACGTGTGTGTATATATATATATATATATATATATATGTATGTGTGTGTATGTATGCATATGTGTATGTGTATATGTATATACACATGCACACAGACATACATACCCATATATACACATACATGTACACACATATATACACAACCACACACATATGTATGTATATATTAATGTACACACACATAGGTATATATATATAATTGCCTATTGAAATCAATGGAAAGTGTTCCCAGACTAGGATTGCAGAATCATAGATTTCATGCTCAAAGGAACTTGAGAGATCACTGAGTTCACCACCTCATTCTACAGAAGAGGAAACTGAAACCCAGAGAAATTAATGAATTACCTAGGGTGACTCTATTTGTCTCAGTTTCCTCATCTGTAAAATCTGTAAAATGAGCTGGAGAAGGGAATGGCCAAACATTCCATTATCTTAGCCAAGAAAACCCCAAAATAGTATCATGGAGTCAGACATGACTGAAACAACTGAACGGCAACACCAGCTAGGATTACAAAGCCAGGGATGATCGAGAGCAAACTTTAAGCCCTTGGTTTCTGGACTCCAAGACCATGACGTTGTCCATCACACAGTCTTGTCTCAAGAGCATTCCCAAGGCTGATAAAATCATAGATCTGGACCAACAATTAGTCATCACATGAAGAAAAGGGGCAATAAACCTAACAAAATCTTTTTGTGTAATAAGCAACAATAAATCGGGCAGTTTCAGACAAACCTGGGAAGACTTGCATGAACAGATGCAGAGCGAAATGAGTGGAATCAAAAAAATTTATTCACTAACAAATATATTGTAAAACAAACAACCTTGAAAGGCTTGAGAACTGGGAACTTCAAGACCAAAAGAAGGCAATGATCAATCATGATTCTAGAAGAATGATGATAAGCAGCTACTCTACGTCCTAAAGGAGAAGTGATGAATTAAATGTGCAGGATGAGACACATACAGCCAATATGGGAATTTGTTTAGGATTTTATTTTTGTGGTGGTTTTCTTTTAAGTGGGGTAAGCGAAGGAAATAAATGTTTAATTTTTTAATGAAATTTAATTTTTTATCAAATGGAAAGGAAGCCACTTACAATACTGAGAGGTACTATCAGAGCACTATCAAGGATTTAAGTACTTAAAGTCATATTCTGTGTCACAGTAAGTATGCATTTCTGAGCACCCTTTTCTCTGTGACGGTCACCTATTTATAACATTAAACAATCAATTCATGAGAAAGAAATCTCTGATTCAGATTCTTTATTCTGTTTTCTTCCAATGACCAACCAATTAGAAAAACACAGACCTCCTGTAAGTCTGTGCAACTACTGTATATAAGTTGATAGAATTTCCTTAGTTCCAACAAAGGCCTTGAATTGGTGCATTGACTTATGGGAATGGACAAAGGTCAGAAGTTCTACTTCTAGAAATGGCCATGCTGCACCAAAAGAATGTACATTCATAAAGAGAAAGGGGAAGGGGAGTGGAAAAAAAATCCACTAAGGGAAAAGAGGAAAAAACAGAGAGAGAGAAAAAGAGAAAGCACTACATTTCCCGACAGCAGCAGCTTTGTGATCTCTCCGGTAATGTTACCCAGTTTTGTTTATCATGAAAAGATCCCATTAATGCCTCAGCCTCATCAAACAGCAGACCATGTCCCTGAATGGCACCTATCAGAGCCCAGGGTAAATCCAGTGATTAGAGGGAATTCGCCAAAGGGCCTTTGTAGCTGAGAAAAATGCCTACTCCAGGGAGGAATGCAGAAAATTCCTGGGAGCACAGGCCCTCCTTTGTTGGCAGTCTGGTGGTATTCTGGAGCAAATAAAGGCATAAAAATGAGATCTTAGTTGCGATGAACATTTGAAGAAAATGTTGTTCAAAGGCTTCCTTGAAATATTCCTTAAAAAATAAAACCCAACTGTACTCCTCTGTTAAGGATGAACTGGAGACCTCCTACCCAACCATCATTTTATAGTGCAACATTACATAATCTAAGAGATTCTCAATTGCAACGGAACTTACTGAAGGTTCCTTTGTCTTGCCAGGTTTCCTCATTAAACTGAAAGCCAAAGTTAAGACTTTATGGATAGAATAAACTTAGATTTGGAAGAAAAACAACTGGCGAGGAAATTATCCTGGCAACAATAGTTAGTACAATCTATTAACCATCCTAGCACCAGAACAAGGAAGGAAAAATATGTAGCTCTACCATCATTATCAAAACAAGGACATGGTCAACCACAAACAAAATTTGCTAGGCAGACAAAACCAGACGCAGAGTGGAAGTTAAGGCATAGAACTCTCAGATATCAATTAAGTTTTTATTTAAGCTGCTGCTTTGTGAGGGAGCCATATTTCTTGACTAGAGTTCTCCAGCTACAGGGCTGCAAAATGAACAGTGCCTGTACATTGCTTTTACATAAAAACAGCCTGGGGATATTCTAACCTGCAAAGGAAACTGTGGTGTTTGCTATATGAACCAGTTTACCCAGGGAAAACAAAACCTCTCTTTTTTTGGTGAGAAAAACCTGACACAACCTTGGGTAGCGAAATTAAAACAGTATATTATATAGACCCCTTAAAAACCTGGAATTATGTGTAATCCTTAGCAAAGCATTTGGTAAACTTGGGTTTTTCATTCCCTGTACCCTACCCCACCCCCCAACCATGTTTTTCTCTCTTCCTTGGATCCAAATATTCTTAATGACTTTCACTCACAATGTGCCCCTAAGTGCAATACGTTTCCTCATAAATCTTATTATAGACTTATTTTATGTTCCATTTTAAAGTTTACCGGAATGAGGGAGGAGTAAGGTAATAATGATGCAGTCCTAGTTGGAGGGTGTTCCTCTCCCCTCTCACTCCTGCTTGACTGAAGTCCAATAAAATATTATTTATTTGCATCTTTGGAAAGCGATTCACTAACATTTTTCAAAATAGCTGTAAAGTGGTTGCAAAGGTGGTGTCTTTACTGCTGTGCAAATGTTGTTCATTTTATTATTTGTTTTAAATGTCCTTTTACTGGTCCCCGTGGATTTACGTTTATAAAGTTGTATTAGGTAGGCCTAGGGGATGCAGTTCGGGGGTACAGCCCACAACAACGGCGAGCTTTTCAGAATGCTTAGCATTCACCACTTGGCAGTCCAGGAGAGCCGCCATATAAAACACTTTCCCCCAGTCTCCCCTTCCAAATAATCTAAAATAAATAATTGTGAGGTGGTGGGATCACTATTTAAGACCTACTTTGCACTTTCTAATAGCTGTTCCAATGCTGCATGGAAGAAGAAAGTAAAACTTTGTCCTTGGAATACGCTCCCAGCAATTCTCTGCATCTGTGCACCAAAGGGGTAAGGTCATTTGAACTTTTGCATCATAAAGCATACTACTCGTAAAAAACAAATACTAATGAAGGCAATACTTTCTACACAGACATGGTGGCTTACAAAATCGTTAGCATACTTTTTAACTTTTCCGGTTTTTGTAGATGATCTACTGCGTCAAGGTTGAAAGCACAAGACCCCCCAGAGTTCTTGCAAAAATACACTTAGTTTTGCCACCGTAGAAAGAATGTACTCGAAAGAAACTTTCGGGGCAAAAGTATGGCATGAAAGAAATGTCGAGGGAGACCCTGACTCAAGGTTCTACTTCCTCCACCACTGAGGTCTTAGAATTTCTACCAGATGGATAAATCCTGGAAACATCTTCTGAAAGATAGGCATGGGTATGGGTTCAGAAAGTGGACTTCATCAAAGAACTACGCAGTCCCAACAAACAAGTCACATACACAGAGGGGTTGTTTCCTTCTTCCTATTTATATCCCCAGTGACTAGAACAGTGCTTTACATATACATAGATACGGATATTTATATACGCATATATAAATATCTATCTATCTATATATAGACATACACACATATATGTATATGTGTATTTATGTATACATACACACATATATCTTATATAGTAAATGCTTGTGGGTTGATTTACCTCTTTCACTAAACTATCAAATGGCAGCTTTAAAATTATTGTTTATAAACGGAGTATTTAAAAAATAAATTTTATTGATATATATTTTTAACATCACTTGTATTTCTCAATGTATTCTTTCCCCCAGACAGTCATCCCTTATAGCAAGAATATGACAGAAGAAAGAAAAAGAAAGTTCTGCAAAAGTCAACATATCAAACTTGTCTGATATTGTATGCAGTTTTCCACACCTATCATTCCCCACTTCTACAAAGATTCAGGAAAAAATGTCTTCTCTTATCTACAAACTGTATTCTGATTTCTTATTTAAACCAGAGAGAGCCCTGAGTGTTTTAAAAAAATGCAGATGACAAGATGGTATGTGACATCCAAATAACTGAAGCACACTGACAATACTCAAATGAAAGAAAGGAAATTCATAATAAAGTTGTAATCCTAAATTACTTGTTCAAACACTTCAGTGAAATAGCTTTTGATTGACTCACTACCATTAAGACTTCTTTACAGTAATAAAAAAACGAATAAACAAACAACTAAATTCACTTTAATTTAACCAGTAAAAGCTTTTGGTTTTATCACAGCAGCAAGAAACACCTCCCTTCCCTCACCCCCACCAAAAATGTGTAAGAGACTGCTATCTTAACGAGACTTAACCAAGTCTAATGACAGCATCCAATACATATGAGAAGCTCAGAGATCAGATTTGCTTTTTCCGCTCTTAGAAGATACAAAGACTACCCTTTTCCCCTTCTTGCCTGTCTCCACCCCCAGCAAAATTAGACGCATCAATTAAACTCCATGTGATTTAGCTGGTTAACTCTTGAAATTTCAGCTATGATTTAACTATGTCTATCAATGGGGATTCACTTAACAACGTCCCCAAGCCAGATGGAAACAGTTAAGGTGGGGGCCAAACAGAAGAGGATTGTTGATCACTGCTTTTGAACCCTGCAACGTTCACAAGGGATGAAAATGCCCTGAGAAGAGGGTTATTTCACAAATAAGCCCTGGGCTGCCGTCCGTTGATATCATGAACACACAAAGCCCTCCAAAAAAGCATCTGGTGCTACATTTTACATTTGTGCATTCTTGGGGTGGGAGGCGGGGGAGGCTGGCAATCACTTGCACGACCCACACAAGCTCGCTCACACACACACACACACACACACACACACACACACACAATGGCTTACATTGGGTAACTGGAAGAGTTAAAATTATTTACAAATGTTTTGGGGGTTGGCCTCTGCCACAAATTTCTGGGGTGCTCTGGTAGATATTACTTTCCTTTCTTTTTTTGGATGTCCAAATGAAATTTATTAAAGGATATTTTTACATCTGACTAAATATGGTAGAAATGCTACAATATTCCAAGTCTTTATCCATGCTGGTACTGGTAATATCACATCCTGAAAGATAGTTTCCCAGAATTCTTTACTGTACAGGAAAAATCCCTACCACCACCTTTTTTTTTTTTTTTTGAATATTACTTTTCCAGTGAGCTTAGCAGGGAGACCTCCTACCTGAGCAGAAACTTTTGTTATGAAAGAGATAACAAAGGTAGCTATGAAAATAAAATGTCTTGCTATGTTCCTTCCAGGTTTTCCTGGAGTCATGGCAATTAGAAAGATGAATTGTAATTTCACTCCTTCTTCTTACAGGACCCTGTCTCACCTTAAACAGGAAATAGGGACTGAGTTAGCATAGCTCGAATATAATAAAGGTCTGTGACTGCTGGTTGAGGCCCAGTCATCAATATAAATCTGTCATAGACATACTCAGTGAGGAAGAAGAACTTCCATACACTCTGGCCCTTCCAGCTTTGGAGAGAAGCCGATTTACGGCACAAGGGAAGCCAGGAGCCTTTGAGTCGACAGGGCTCCAGTGAATCTAGACTGTTTTAAAGGTTTCTGCAGTTAGACTTTTATAATCGGACTTGGGGGCAGCCCATTGAAGTTTTAAGTTCCTGGGGGAATATACTATTTGTTTCAACTAAAACTGAGATTTTTTTTTTTCTAACAGGTGGCTTTGTCTAGTTTTAAGTTTTAAAAAGCCAGAATGAATGGTTGCAGAGCTTCAATTAAAAACAGAACAAAATGATATTAAACTAGGCTTTGCAGGAAGTCAGTACCCAACGCCTCAGACGTCCCATTCAATCAGGTGTGCTATTTCCCTGTCTTCACTGGAGAGGTGTTGTTCCCATAGATGAGTGTGGAACATTGTGTATACAGTCAGACTCACGGATGTATTGGTTAGTTTTGCTAAACTTGATGCTTTTCTCTTCATTGTTTTATTTTTTATTACAATAGATGGATTGCAGAGGAGCAGGATATATTCAGAAATGAAGCTGATATTAAAAAAGTTATTAATAATTTTTAAAAATCAGATGTCATCATTTTTTACTTCCAAATGTTTCCCTGCTTTGTTCACCAAACAAAGATGACCCTAATGTGCTAGGAGGGAACTGTAACCTCATTCAACTGGCTTTTTTGATTGAAATGCTGTTATATAAATCTGAAAGGTTATATTATGGTATTTGGAAAAGTTCTGGTTGGGGGTGGGGAGGAACTGTAAGCAACTGTAAGCAAATCAGAAATCAGCACAGTGTTAATGTTGATTAATTAGAAAAAAAAGGTTCAAAGTCTTCCATAATAGAAGACTTCCTACATGCAACCAGTATCTGATTGAGTGACTCAAGCAGTAAAATCACAGTTGGGACTACTCTAGTTGAGCTAAAAGGCCAAGTTCAATATTTTCCCTATGAGGCATGCCTGTGCTATAAAAAGAATGTGATGTTTGAATGTGAGCGTCTCTGCTCTCTGTGCTGGCAATCAAGCCTTTCCTAGCCCTCTTGCCACATTTCAAGAGTACGGTATGAATCACAATCATGTGGTTCACCTTCTTGCCAAATTCTTTTCTCCCACTACTGCTATGAATTCTCCTTCGATTTCTGCCACTGGCAACTGTCCTGCCCCTTGCCTCCTCCCTTCCTCTATCAGGGGAGGCCAAGCACTTTCCTCCTTCTTCATTAACAAGGAAACAAGTAAGCATATTATAAAACTCTAGTCACCAGTCCAAATAAGAAGGAAAAGGGTAAATCGGAGGCAAAGAAAACAAAGATGCAAAAGAAAAATTGAAAATCGGAGGGGAGGGCGGAGATATGCACAAATAGGTTTGCAGAATATTTGAATTGGAAGGAACCTCAGAGATCCTCTAGCCCAAGAGTTCCCCAAACTATAATTCATGGAGCCCTGCAGGTCTATGAAATGGTCCAAAGGATTCCACAAAATTATTTTTAAAAAATGTCATGGCAGATAAGCACACAGAGCAAACTCATCTGCTACACTGGTCGTAGACAATGTGTGTTTTGTTGATGAGAAACACTGGAAACAGGCCAACTAGCTCGTGCGATCAAGAAGTTTGTTTTTCATTGGGATAAAATAAAAAGAAAATTAAAATAAAAATAAGATAAAAAGAATAAAAAAATGGAATAAAAAGAAAAAATAAAAACAAAGTACTCAATATAGAAAAACAGTTACTTGTCAGTTTATTTCTGCTGAGTATTTTTTAAAAATAGCATCCATTTGTATTTTTCATATAAATCATCATGTATGGAACCTAGTTCAAATTTCAAATGTAGAAGAAATACAAAAAGACAAAAACAAAAAACCCAAACCAACCACACAGACTCTAATTGGGGTTTACGTCTAGTTTTCCTGACACGGTGTGTTATGCTAACAAAATTTTAAGAAATAATGCATTAATTCAATACACATTATTAATGTAGAGAATGAGCAGCAAGGTGGCATAGTGAATAGAATGCTAGGCCTGGAGTTAGGAAGATTTGTCCTCCTGAGTTCAAATCTGGCCTCAGACATTTATTTGCTGTGTGACTCTGGATGAGTCACTTAACTCTGTTGACCTCCGTTTCCTCATTTGCAAAATGATCTGGAAAAGGAAAATATAAATCTCTCCAGTTACTTTGCCAAAACCCCAAATGGGGTCACAAAGAGTCAGATAAGACTGAAAGATGAGTCAACAACGACAAAATGTATAGGACGTTGGTCTAAGAGCTCGGAACTACATAGAGGTGAGGTGACATGGTTCCTGGCTTCATGGATGTTACAATCTAAAAGGATGTTATGACATAAAAAGAACATATAACCATGATATACAGTCTTACATGAAGGGCAATAAGGTTCTAAAAATATTATATGTAATAGGAATTGAAAGGTTGCCACTCACATAACTAAAAAGACAGATGCAAACAAAACACAGAAAAAGTTTAAAATAAAATTCTTAGATTTCAGAAGTGCAGATGCTACTAGGTGAAATAAATACTGTTTATATAAATCAGTGGAAAAATGAAAACTATTCAGAAACATCTTATGGAGTAAACTATTGAATCCAATAAGCTATTCCTTCCATAACACTAATTGACAGCAAGCAAGTCCATTCTTTTCACTATATCAGTAATATGATAACTCATAAGAAAAATAAAAATGAAAAGACAATAGCTATTTTTAACTAGTATTATGTGATTTGATGTTTTCACTTTTAGGCATTTTAAAAAGAATCATATTAAATATTGTTGCCGCAAGGATTCTGCCATGCCAAGAATTTTGTGACCTACTGCTCTAGTCCAAATACTTCGTTTTACAAATGAGGAAACAGGGGCTAGACGAGGCTGGAAGTTATATGAGTCACAGAGTTTGCAAGTGTTGGCCTCCTCTCAAATGTTCTCTCCACTGGATCACATTAACTTTGAAGTTCACACTTAGAGAAGCAGAGAAATTGTCTTTCTATCTCCTTCCCTTCAGTGCTTTAGCTTTTGCCATACTCTGAAGTTAATTTATCCCACTAACCTTGTTATGAACAGAATGCTACTTTGAACAGTAGATATTTCTTTGAAAGACTTACATGGACTGATGTGGAGTGAAGCAAGCAGAACCAGGGGAATAACACACATGATTACAATGTAAAAAGAAAACTAGAAGGCAGCCAGACTCAGTTCTTTACAATGACCAATACAGGTCCCAGGGAGCAAATGGTGAAACATATTTCCTTTGTCTTACTAGATACGTGGCAAACTACAGTTACAGAGTGCTGTATACATTGTCTGACATAATCATTTTGTTATTCATTTTTGCTTAACTGTTTTTCTTTGTTACCAAGAAAAGTTCAATGGGGGTAGTGAATGATTGGGAAATAAGTGAGGTATTAAAACCAAACGACATTAAAAGAAAAACCCAACCTTAAAATATATCCCTCAGATAAGAGAGATGTATTCATATAACATAAGCAATCTTTTACAGTTATGGTAGAGCAGCATGGGACAAATTCACATTTAACTTTGATCATAAATAAGCCTTTCAAAAACCAAAAAAGAGAAAAGAATGCCTAAGTATGAAAAATTCATTTCCACACCCACATACTGCACTTCTAAATTCAGTTATAGTATGGTGGTTGCTGTTTGTCAAAGGGGGATTGAGGTGACAGAGTTAAAATGGCTCACAAACCCTTTATTACTGGAAAAACAGCTCAAAGTTCATGCCCTACTCACAGTCACTCAGTAGTATTACTGTATTCATTTCTCCATATATTCTGCCCCTTCTCTAATTTACTCACCAGGCCTTTGGTTAAGTCACTTGGGACAACTACCCCTGCTTAGCTCTCCCCACAGGAAACAGAAATAAGTTATAAAACTGGTGAGTTCCCTGGAGTTAGGTACATATTACTTCAAGAATTTTGTTTTAATTGAAGCCCCTTGTTTTTACATGAATACGAATGAATTTTTTACATTAATTTTAAATATAACCCACTCTCCCACCCCACGTCCTTACCTTTTGAGCTACACTTTGGAGCAAAGATTAAAAAAGAAAGAGAAAAGAAAAGTAATTCAATAAAAACAACCAATTCCAGAAACATCTGACAGAAAATATTTTTGTCCACACCCACAGTACTCCACTTCTGCCAGGAATTACCTTTTCTCAACTCTTCTCTGGGGCCAAGATTGATCAGTATAATTAGACAGTGGTGTTACAGTCACTGCGTGTCTTACTGTCCTATTTCTGCTTGCTTCGCTCTATCCCCACTCATGTAAATCTTCCTGGGTTTCTCCGAATTTTTCACATTCATCTTTTCTTAAGTAATCTCAGTATCATCACGTGCCACAATTTGTTTAGCCATTTGCCAGTTAATGGACACTTTTCTTTCTAGTTCTTAGCTACTATGAAGAAAATTCTGCTCTGAATATGCTGGTTAACATGGAACCTCTTTTCTGTCTTTTGCCTTCTTAGGGCATACAGCTACCAACAGGACCTCAAGGTCTGAGGGTGTAAACATTTTAGTCACTTTTTGGTTATAGTTCTAAATTGTTTTCCAGAATGATCAGACCACTTCAAAGCTCCAACAATAGCGTTCTTCTGGGATTGTATTCCCCTAGCCCCTGTATAAGTCCCCTATAAGTCCCTCTTTTATCATGTTTACCAATTTGATGAGTGTGAGGCGAAATCTTATGGTTGTTCTGATTTGCAATTATTTTCACTTGTTAATAGAGATCAGGAATAATCTTTTACATAGTTGTTAATAGTTTGTGATTCTTATTTTGAGAACTGTTTGTTTATATTGGTGGATTATTTTTCCATTGGTGAATGGAACTTGGCTAATTATATTATGTTCCCTTTATATCTTGGCTATCAGATCCTTATATCTGATGTAAACATTTCTTCCATCTCCTGGTTCCCTTCTTATTTTAACTGCATTAATATTCTTCAATCAAAAGCTTTTAAATTTCATATAATTAAATCATCTATGTTATCTTTTTGCAATTTTCTTACCCACATATGCACATATATTTCTAATATACATATGTGCATATGTATGTACATATATTTTACATACATATACACACATGTGTATATATAGTATAAGATGCTAAAACTATTCCTTTTTTCTTACTAAATTATTTTCCAGTTTTTTGGCAGTTCTTATAAAATAAGGAACTCTTTCTGAAATAATTTATGTTCTTGGATTATTGGGTTGTTTTATAATTAACTGGGGTGTTGAGTTATGTCTAATTCTTGCTTAACTAGTTTTAGGTTTTTTTTTAATCCATCTTTGTTTCTATTTTTTAAAAAAAAAAACTAGAACCAAATAGTTTATGCTTTATAGCAGAATTTGAAGGCTGGAAGTGTTATTCCTTCTCTTAAAAACTTATTTCCCCTGAAATTCCAAACCTTTTATTACCTCAAATGAATTTCATTATTATTTTGTCTAACTTTTCTCTTTCTTTTAAATTCTCAAAACGTAAAAAGGCTTAAGGCCAAGAATCAAGAAATCAGGTTTTAGTAGCACTAAGTAGCTGCAACTTCAAAAATCTCCAGGAAAAATAAATGGTGGACATTAATGGACTGCAGTCCAATACCAGTGATAACTTATGTGCAAGATTTGGAATAGAAAGATATAAAACAAAATGTCTGATTGGAAAAGGAAGTGGGCCAGGCACACAATAACTGATGAGGGATAACAGATGTACAACCTGAGTAATGTGGTGGTATCATCATGGAATGTTAGAAAAGCTCAAGGTAGACCTCCAGCATTTTGGATGGATCCTTTGGAGAGAGTTTGGGGGTCACAGACAAAAGTCACTCATGCGGGATGAGTATGAATGAAAAGGGTATGAACTACATTGCTGAAGGAATACTCACATCAATGTGATCATAGTTTCTCATATGGAACTTGATATATTCTTTCTGAGGGATTGATTGATGTTAAAGCAGACGAGGGTAGAGCACTTGGCTAGCTACTAGGGGAGCCATACTCCCAGGCAAATTCTATGATCCCAAGACTTTGGCATTTACCAAATATGAAGCATTCTTCAATTATTTCTTTTATTTTGCTCTCAAATACCAACTGTTCTGTAAGGCCAAAACATCCCCTACCTCCCCCTGCTGGCTTTTTTTGCTATGTTCTGGAAAGGGAACTTTGGGATGCTTAATTGTTTTTATCTGGAATTTACTCTTTGTACAGAGTTGTCTGTGGACGTCTATGGTACCGTAGAAATAATAAACAGCAACGATAGCGCTGAGGTCAGTTGGCCCCTCACAGCACTAACAAAGGCCAGATGATGTTGTCAGTGATCAGTGTAATCCAGAGTGTTTTTGGTTTGCAGAGAAGTTTTTTTTTCTACTCTTATTTACTGAAAAGAGCCTGAAGAATTTGAGGAAAGCTGGGCATGGTGGCCCACATCTGGAATCCCAGTTCTCTGAGAGGCTTCAGCTTGGGCGTTCTGAGCTACAGTGGATTAAACCAATCAAATGTCTGCACTAGAATTTCAGGGGGGAGGGTGAATGAGATGAGGGTAAGAGGAAATTAAGTTGTCTAAGGAAGGAGGAACTGACCCATGTTGGAAATGGAAGAGGTCGGAACTCAAATCACTAGGATCAGGTAAACTCAAGAGTGCCTATACAATCTCAGCCGGGGCAAGACAGGGAGACCTAGTCTTTAAAAATAAAAGAGAGAGAGAGAGAGCTTAGAGCAATTAGAGTAATAATCCTGGCATTAAATAGTATAGGATCCTAAGGATTGAGGTGCTCATGGAGAGTTATTATAGAGTTCACATAAATACTTTAGGACTTGGAGATGTAAGTACTATGGAACGCATGACAGGTCAGTCTGGTGTCTTTCCATGCTACCTGGGCTTGACAGAATTTAGAAACAAAGTTTTTGGATTCCTTGAAGGAGCCATCAATGATGGTTTACCTATTCCTCATAATCATAAAGGCTTCCCTGGTTATGATTCAAAAAATAAAGAATTCATTGCTGAGGCGCATCATGGGCCAGAATGCCAAAGATTATATGTGCGAAGTGAAGATGAAGATCCTTAGACTAAAAGCACATAAAGAACAATCTAACTCCTGATATGATGGAAGATATGTACAAGAAAGCTCAGACTGCCACATGGGGGAATCCAGTCTATGACAAGAAAACTAGAGAGGAAAGTTAAAAAAAAAGGTAGAACCATCCCCAAATGTTCTTAACTCAGAAGAAAGACCCACTTGCTCAGAAGGCAAGTTGCTTGAAAAGCACGGCACTGATAGCCAAACCAACACAATCCATAATTTTCTATGGAGATTTGCAGACTAAGATAAGAAACTTACTGAAGTCCCCCAAAAGCAGGGGACACAAATTTAAAAGGATTGCAAAAAGATGCAAATTCTTCCGATAATTTGGAGAAGAGCATGATCAAGAATTGCCTATTCTGTTTACAACTAAAGAAACATGGTGCAAAGGATAGAATGTCAGACTTGGAATCAGGAAGACCTAGATTTAAATTCTAACTTTTACACTTGTCTTGATAAGTCACTCTTCGGGCCTCAGTTTCCTCATCTGTGAAGTGAGGGAGTTGGTCTTGGTGATATGGAAGATGATCTTCAATTTTCAATCTATGAGCCTGTGGTTTTTAAAAGTCATGATCCAAATAAAAGAAGCAAGTGATAGCTCAATGTTAATATGACTGTTAAAAAGTCACAAGAACTCTCTCTGAGGAAAATAAGATTTCTTTCTGTAAGCTAGAGACAGATAAGGTGAATTTCATTAAAATAACAACTCATTTAAGTAATGCATGAAGTGTAACTAAATGCTTCCCTCAAAACAATCCCATGTGGTGATGTCATTATTAGACCCATTTTACAGCGGTCAAGTGACTTTGCCTGTGGTCTCTTTGTGGACACCCTCACCAAGTCCCATAGTCTGGTGCCTCATTGTGGCATGGAAGTGACCCTGGAGTCTGTAAAGTTGTGCAAACTTGGGCAGGTTCTGAAGTTTGAGAAAATAAGAATTGTCATAAGAACAATGGCTAACGTTTACATGGTGGTTGCTATGCGTCAGATTTTATTTTTTTTGTTCATTTGTTTATTTATTTACTTGCAAATATTAACTCATCTGATCCTCACAACAACCCTGGGAGGTAGGTGCTAGTATTATCCCAATTTACAGACGAAGAAACTGGGGCAGACCGAGAGGTTAAGTGACTAGCTCGGGGTCATACAGCTAAGAAGTGTCTGAGACTGAACTCAGGTGTTCCTGACTCCACTGTGCCACCCAGCTTCCCTTAACTCACTGATAAGTGACAAACTATATCTGATTTTTTTGAAGGACCAGCCTAGCTCCATGCTGGAGGGCTTCAGTAAACCAGACACTAGGTGGTTAACTCTTTGGCCATGACAACCCAATGAAACAAAGAAAAGTTATGACATAGGTAGTAAATGTCTTGGGTCAAGATGCAAAACCAGGTCCTTCTGACTCCAAACCAGGACTCCCCTCCCCACCCCCATTATGTTCTGCTACCCTTCTAGCATCTATCACTTTAACTACATCAAAAGGATAAATATAGCCTGATTTTCAAGTTTCCTTATGGAAAATGATATATACCTCTCCCACTCAAAACTACAACCCCAAGGCCTCCAGATATTGAGAGTTGCTTCAATCCATCACTTCAGACAGCTCTACCATAATTTCTTATACATTTTATAGTTGTGTGCAAGTGTGAATACGTGTATGTGTGTGAAGCTCATGCACATTAAGACAGATTGGATAGACACACTGCTTTAGAAAATCAACCAAGACTCAGGTCCATTGATGCATGCAGTGTCAAGGAAGTAAACAAAGCTGTTGCCCTACTGAGCCAGCTTTAACTGGCTCATTTCGAGTTCATTAAGTTGAACTTGTTAAAGTAAACTAAATAAACTACTCATTAAATTCAAAGTTAAGCAATGCCTGCCTGACTCCAACATTACAAATTATCTCCTTATTGAAGTGGGGATTTTTATGGCTGGCCTACTGACATTCCAACTCTCTTAAGAGGATCTTAAAATCTTTCATCATCTAACAAGTACGTAAGAAGTGAGCATCATATAATGCATCTTCCTAAAAGCTTGTTAGCAATTCACCAAACCGAAATGTGCATTAAGGAAAAGACAAGACTTTCTCCTTTAGACTTTTCCAGGACTCACATTTGTACCAGAACAAAATGGAGAAACTATCTATCTAAAGCCTTTTAACTGAGCTACAGCAGAAAGCCAAATTATTCGAAGTCTTTGAAATTCCTAATTAAAACATTAATATACATGATAAGAGTTTGTATTTATGTATTTTCCCACTTTACAGCAGTCCTGTATAAATTGGAAATAATCTCATCTTACAGACGATGCAGCTGAAGCTCCAAGAGGTTGATCTGTCATAGAACTAATAGAGAACAGAAGAACCTTGAACTTGGCTCCATCCTCAGACTCTCTAAATCAGGGTTCTTGTCGTTTGTGTGTTGAGTTCTTTATAATGAGGTATGAGATGTATACACACAGGACACGTCCTCTTCCATCTCTAACCCAGCATTGGCTGTTCCTCATGTCCAGAATGGGCCATCATCCTTACCTGTTCTTCTAAGAATCTCTCATTTCTTTCAAAGCTCTACTTGTCCCACTATCTTCATGAAACCTTTCCTGATCCCCCTGGTTGTGAATGTGTCTCCTCTCCCAATTACTATGTATTTATTTTTCATATATTTGCATGTGTATTTGTACATATGTACCTCTCTCACCTATTCTAAATATTATTGTTTCTTCCAAGTTTTCCCTTTGTCTCCCTAGCACCTCACATAGTGGGCTTTTAATAAAAACTGCTGGTTCAAATTGAGTAATATAAGGTTATCTGTCTTACTACAAGGAGAACATGTTTACTTGGCAATTTACATGAATCAATCACCAGAGTCTGAACTCTTTTTGGAGACTTCTACACCACCAAGTCTGGGCAAGAAGGTATTTTTACTTATGTGAAATATTAGATTATAAATAGCTTGAGGATGGGGCCCCAGAAGACCCAGTCTTTATTTAAATATCATCAACTTGCTTCTATACCCCAAAGCAGTCAATTTAATTTTTAATTAATGATGGTCATGAAGAAACAAACAGACACAAAATAAATGTAGCACAAGCTTTTTTGAGGCAGCAAAATACAATGAAAAGAATACTGGGTCTAGTGTCTGATACTTCTGAGTGACTTTGGTTAAATCACTTAGTTCTCCTGGGCCTCAGTTTCTCCATCTGTAAAATGAGGGGGTTGAGCTAGATGGTATTGGATGTCCCCTTTCAACTCTGGATCTAGATATTAAAAATACGATTTTAACTACGATACTGGGGTTGTGTGGGTAAGTTTCTTTAAGTGCTTAAATGATTCTGACTTAGGAATTTAAATTCTATGAATATACCACTCCAAGCTTTTATCTATTCTAGAAATATAGCACTTCAAATACAATCTTTGGTGTAATTTGGAGGGAGGGATAAGAAGGAAAGGAGGGGTAATTTGTTTTCAAATTATTAGAAAACAGGAAAGTAATTAGAGAACTCTTCAAAAGGAGAAGTAAGGTGCATGACACCCTTATTGCCGCAAAGCAAATACTTTTCCAACATGTTATTGTTTCCAGAGATTTCACACATTCCAGATGCTATCATCAGTGTTACTAGTACACAAGAAAATGAGCAAATGAGACACACACTGGCTCATGGGACGAATCACCACGGATGCCAAATGAGAAAAAACAAAAAAAATGGGAGGGAAAACATTTTGTTTTCAATCTATGGAAATGTGAAAACATAAAACCAGTGTTATTTAGCAACATAAGTCAGTAAGCAGAGAATCTTTTCTAACCTAAAAGACCACAAAAAAATCCCTCCTGTTCTGAGAGTCTGAGAAACACAAATATACGTATATGTAGATAGACATATGTTTATATAAATACATGACACAAATGTAAATATGTGTGCATGGCATTAAACACACATAATGTGTTTCTATAAATTCATCATATATAACATATAAAATATATTTATGGCATTAAAATACAAAACCTGAGTCTTAGAAAAGTATGGAAGAGAAAGTTTAATGCACACTCAGGTCTACTGAATTGCTGACAAACTTTTAGGAAGATGCATTCTATAAATTTCTTCTTATAGATGTCCAAGTATTTTACTTGAAATCAGGGTTACCGAAAAACTGCGTAAGAAATCTATTTTCTCCAAATCATCTGTCATTCTTACAAGACTGATCCAGCTACCTGAATCCAACTGATCATATGTCCTTGCTTGAAAACAAAAGCTTCTTCAGACATTATTCTGAATCCTGAATCTCTGGTAAAGAGTTATTTAACCAAGGAGATGTATAGAGTATATAACAGAATGGGAGCTCTGACAATTGCTATTAAAAGGGAAAGAATTTTGACCTCTATACCACTGAGTTGGAGTAGGAAAGAAAGTGTTTTTACTTAAGTCAATATCAGATTATAAGTAACTTGTGAGCAGGGGCTCAGTTTTCACTTGAAGACCATTCACCTTGTTTCTATACCCTGTGGCAGTCAATTCAACTTTAGTTAATGAAGATCACAATGAAGAAGAAAAAAAGTCTTCCCAAGAAGAAACTTTAGAAAGAACTCTCTTTAGGGCATGGTTACTACTCGTTCAATAAATATTTATTATGCATTTACTTATTAGGTAGATTGGGGTAGTGGGGAGATAAGTGGCCTTCAAGCTATGGTAGCCTAGGTATAAATTCTTTCTCTGACACCCAGCCCCCTTTGACCTTGGGTAAATCGCAACCTCTCAGTGCCCCAGGTAAGTCTTGAAGACTACACATGCAGAGAAAGTGCTGATCTGCTTTGGTAGAAGGAGATACTAAATCCCAGAACTTCCTTAAGGCAATGAAATTACAAGTCCAGTCTTTATTCTTATTTGTAATGAATGATTGTTGTTTGTTTATTTTTACCTGTATCTAAAAGTATGGAATCAAATTGGGATCCTCTTTGCACTTAATAGTTTTAGTTACCTGGAGTCCTGAGGAGGCAAGTGTCTTGCCTACGGTAACATAGAGACAGGTCAACTTGAATCCAGGTCTTCCAGAGTGAATCCTTTGAGCCCTGTCTTTTATCTCCTAAGTCATGCTGCTGCTCAACTCACAGAAATAGGTGAAATACCAGTCAATAGTTGTAAAAGGAGATAATAAAGTTGGAAAAGGAGGACACAGGAAGACAGATTCATGACAATGTCCTAAATCTGGAGATACTTTGCTTGATTCAAAACCTGACTAGGTAGATTTCACTAAAATATCCTTAGTTGGAAAAAAAGCATCGATTTTTAGTATACACTGTTGAAATGGCTATGATAATACATTTTAAGGGCATTAACAAATTCTGAGAGTGGAACAGTTTCATTTCATTATCACCAAAATTTTCTTCTCTGTCTAAACTGGCTATCTGAAGGACCCCAAACTGTCCATTACTTTCCATTCCATTTTGCCTCTGCAGACCTGCCCTTAAAAATAAATCTAGCCAACGTGCTGTCCTTGGAATCAAAAGGATCTATTTAGGTGAAAGACACGTATATGTTAACATTGATAAGTTATTGTCAATGAACTGCACATAAACTGGTAAAGACATTAAATTTCCAGAGAGTAATTGTAAAATTAAAATTGTAAAACATTGTAAGTAAAAGAATGACTGAAATTTATTCTCACAAGAAGTTATTTTCCTATTTTCTTCTAGCAAACACATAACCTATAATAAAGTGGGACACACACTCATATATGATACAAATATATATGCTATATTAAATATGTAGGAGCTAAATGTATTTTATATTTATTTATGCAGTATAGGAACATGGAAGGAGAAGATAACTAAACTAACTGATTTTAAATAAGGCTGATTCTATTCTGGAAGAAGGGTTGTTACCACCAGTGTCCATGCATTCTACCAGGGTACATTCAAAACTTTAAAGATGTAAAACACATTTTTTTGTGTCCTGGACCCCTTTGACAGTGTGGTGATCATAAGGACCCCTTCTCAGAACAATTTTCCAAAACATATTTTAAAAAAAACTATGGGATTGCCAAGGAAACCAATCATACTGAAATACAGTTATTGAAATCCTTTTTTTAATATGAAATTCACAGACCTCAAGTTAAGAACACCTGCTTTAGCAATCATCTGTTCCAAATCATTTTACAGATGAGGAATCCAAGACCCAAAGAGGTGAGGAGACATGTCCAAGGTCAAGAAGCTAGCACTAGTAGTGGCATGGAGACTACAATTCAGGTATCCTCTTTGTTCAATCCAGGGCTTATTCCACTAGGAATGGAGAATTTTATAGAACTGTTAAGCATAAAGTCCCAGTGTACCTACTCTAGACTAGTGTTATCAATGACTTGGCACAACTGAACACCTATCCCATCAAATATCTTTGAAGCATTAATGATTTTCCTACCGGATGATGTTTATGCTCCACCAAGGTAACAATACATGTTGTAAAAAACATTTTCAGCATCAGTGACACTAAGACATTCATCTTGTCTATATGATGCTACATACCAAGAGAAACAAATCAATGACCAATGTTTATTGTCTAAAAAGTCTCTTACCTTCTTCTCTTCTGTCATATCCTGAGTTACAAACTCAGGCTGAAAACTCTGAGACAAAGTTTCAGAATACGTTTGAAGATGTTCCCCTTTGTGTCAACATGACTTGAGAAATGATGCAGTGCATGGGTGGGCTATTCTGCACATAGTAGGGGTTTTGCTGCATGTTATATCTTATCTTTCCTTTATCCTACTTTGTATCATGCTTACTCATGGATATTTCTTATCCCTTCCTGCCTGTTTTCTCCTCCCTTCACCACTCACAGTTGGATTGTATGTTTGTTTAGGTCATGAACTAGTGTTAGAAGATTTGGATTCAAATCCTGATTCTTTTGACCACTTGTATAACCTTGGGTAAGTCACTTATCTTCCCTGGACCTCAGTTTCCCAATGTGCAAAATGTGAGGTGGTGGTTAAGAGTTGGACTGAATAGCCTCCCAGGTCCTTTCTTGCTCTAGATACAGGATTCTGTGATCGCAGTGGCTTTCCTCTTTGTATCACCAGTACCTAGAACAATGCCCTATACAGAGGAGTCTAATGAATATTTGTTGAACTTGAACTTGAAATTGAGAGGCTTATATAACAGAGTGTAAGGAGGTGTGACATCTGGGTTTCACTATGTCTCCCCTCCTCCCAGCACTGCCATACTGGGTTGGTAAACCGTCACATCTCTAGGACTCTGTTTCCTCCTCTGTAAAATGAGGGGAGTAGGACACAATGATGTCTAAACTCCCAACCTGCCCTAACATTCCATGATCTGCAGATGCCCTGAGTGAATTTGCTGTTAATACCCACGGCTGAATCAGCTGGGTTCCTTTGTGTCTTTGGTTTGTTTTTGTGTTGCTGGATCTACTACAAGACTTGGGCCATTGACAGCCCCGCCAGCAAACACATGAGAAGAGGCTTCCTCTCTCAGTAGTATCCCCTCTGTTCATGCTGAAGCAGCCAGAATGGATGGGGGCCAGCTGGCAGAAAGAGCGGTGTATGATTCTCATAGAAACTGCAGAGAAGCCAGGCACACAGTGTATCTCTTCTCTTTCCCACTCACTGTCGTTGACTAAGGTTGCTTTTGGCACATATGAGCACAACGCTTTTCTATCCTCCACCCCGCCCCCCCACTGGTTCTGGGGTAGATATCTTTAATTATATTGCTGTTTCAGTCCAGCAGATGGATCGGGACATACATGAAAGAGATTATAATGACGGGCTGGCAAATGGCTTCCTAGGAATTCTAGCCCCCAACTGTAATCAAATTTTTGCATCGTGGGACTTGGGGTCTTCCCAGGAGTTTCCTTTAGACTAATTCCGAAGGCAATGTATAAGAGAAGGGGTTCAGTTAAAGGGATGGGAAATGGTAAACAGCAATGACTCAGTGGTCTCAGCTGATTTTTGAAAGGCAAGTTCACCAGGATTAGTATACTTTCCTCACAGATGGATCTTCATTAGCAACTGTTCAGAGAGTGTGTGTGCTGTTCTGTCTCTAGAGAGCCAGAGAAAAGTGGGTGAGTCAAATTCTCCTTTTACGCAGTTCTTTGTGTTTGTATGTCTCTCTCTCTCTTTCTGCAGAACAATGTTCATGCCAGGACAGAACCAGTCATAACTTCCATCTTTCCACTCCTTAGGAGCAGACTCAAAGATTTGTTGGAATGTGTTTTTCTATTGTTTTGCTTTGTTTCTTTACTACTAACCAAAAGATTGTTTCATAATCCTGTAAGTATGTTTTAGCCAACTTTTATGTCCTAACTGGCCAAAATATTATTAATTCAGAGATCATGCAGAGGGAAGGCAGATGCTGTGGCAGAAAAATCTCAGGCTGCTTTCCTTGAGACACAGACAGCTGAGGCATCAAAAGAACAACTTAGTGTATAGAAACCTCTTAGGTATAATACACACCAGCCCAACTCCCAGATTACAGAGACTCTCTGAGATATGAAGATTGGGGAGATGCTACTGTTGTCTTGGAAATAAGGCCCTGCTGAGAAGGAGGTATCAAGGGTGACAACATCTCCTCTTCTTTCCCAGCCAAGGGATCCAAGCTTGGGAACATGAGTACCTGGAGTAGCTTACCAAAACTGAGGCTACAACACGGTCAATATTTATCTCCCATTGTATATACCTGAGAAAGCAACAATGGTGTTTTTTCAAATGAAAAGCTTTCACTTAAAGGACATTTCAAGTATGTTCTCAAGTACTTAATACCATCTCCCTCCATCCTATGGGGGACAATCGGGGTCAGGAATTGTTTCTCCATTCTCCAGATGCAGAGAAGAGGCACCGAGAGGTTAAATGACTTGTCCAAGACCACTGAGTTATCACTTAAATGAGAAATAAAACCCTCATTTGTAAACCCTTGGAATGATTCTCTATCTAAAAATAACTAGAATTTTTCTAGTATTTTAAGGTTTGTAAAGCACATTATATAGTGAAGTGATGCTGTAATTATCCTCATATTATTGATAAGGCTGCGAGAAGTCTTTATGTTGCCTATAAATAAGAAAAGAAACTATTTCTCAAACTAAAATTTCTCTTCTCTGAATTACTATTGCATACTTGGAAAGCACTACATAATTTACTGCTTAATAATGATCAAATTGTTTTGTGTGTTAGTTCAGAGGTCTTGAATTATTTTGTGCTGCAGAAAGTACTTAGCACAGTATTGGGCATACAAAAGGAGCTCAATAAGTGCTCATTACTTGACTGAACTTAAGGTAACGTTTCCTATTTTGTCAAAGGATATTTTGGTATTTGTAAAACATTGCCTGAATGTACAAGGCTGACCAAGGACTCTTGGATGGTCCTCAGGGAGAAGGTTTTTTCATGCTGAAAATTGACCCACATGATAAGTATTTCTGATATATTTATGATGTCATATTTGGTGCTTGTAAGAAGAAAAGACAGTATAGACAGCATCTAAACTTTCTCATGGAGCTCCTAGTCACATATCTTATAAAATGTGGAATCTATTAAACACAGTTTAGAAAATACTGGATTAAGGCTTTCCAGCTCATAGGAATAGGTGGCCCAGTTGATAGAGCGCTGTACCTGAAGTCAGGAAGATCTAAATTCAAATCTGACCTCATGTGTTTATTAGTCATATGACCCTAAGCAAATCTGTCTGGGTCTCAGTTTTATCATCTGCTACATGAAAGGTTTGTATAACATCAAGAATTCTTAACCTGTAGCCTGTAGACTCTTTCTTCCTGGTAGACTTGAAGTGAACCATGAATTTGGATGGGGAAAGCACAAATTACTTCTTTATTTTTACAGCCTTTACCTGAAATGTAGCATTTTCTTTAATTACGAATATGGGCAACAAACTTTATTCTGAGAAAGGGTCCATAAGATTCACCAGACTGACAAAGACTTCTCTCTCTCTTTCTCTTTCTCTCTCTCTCTCTCTCTCTCTCTCTCTCTCTCTCTCTCTCTCTCTCTCTCTCTCTCTCTCTCTCTCTCTCTCTCTTCTGTGTGTGTGTCTCTGTCTGTCTCTGTCTCTATTTCTCTCTCTATCTCTGTCTCTCTATCACACACACACACACACACACACACACACATACACACACACACACACAAGGTTCAGGATCCTTGGACTAAACGATTCCTAAAATCTATGACAGCTTTCAAATTTTAATCTTCTACCAATACTGCCAATGGGAGATTTTGGATGCTGCATTTTTTTTTAAACACCAGTGGTAACAAATGCAAAGTAGTATCTGGTGAGATGACCATTATGAGTAATATTGCTTTTGTTAAAAAAAAATCTTTTTGGAAAAAATGTCATGCTTTCAGATCTCTGTGAGTGGGTGGTGACAAGAAAATGCTTTTTGAGTGTGATTGTTTTGAACTGCCATGATTAGAAAATCACTGGATTTCCCCATGAAAAATGCCTCTTCCCCTACCTCGCCTATTCTTTCCAGCGATGGAAAGTCAGTGTTGAAGGTTTGTGAATGGATTTCAGAATGTGCAAATGGTACCGCCCATTGTGAGTTGTCAACTATTTTTTTTATAACTACTTGCATACTTTTGGTCAACCACTGTAAAATAAACAGTCCTTCCCAAATGTTTTTGTTTTCTTTGACAGCACAGCAATAATTCACTTGGAATGCTGTAGAATATAATAGCACTTGAATGCTGTTGTAAAGTGGGTTTTTTATGATTTATATTCATCAAGTTGTTTTTAAATTTGAAAGACTGCAGACCTAAAGAAATATAAAACATCTTCAGGATTTGTTATGCTTATAATATCTTTACTCTAAGGCTATGAATATATTCACATATGTATGTTGATCTAGAAACACGCATGGATATTTTACATGCACATATATGTGCATGCATAACATTTAATAATTCACATCTCTGTTTATGTGTTTAAAGGTAGAGAGCATGCTAAACTGAGGTGAAGTTTGGAAAGTGCTCTTCAAACCTTAAAAGTGTTATTTAAATGTGAGCTCTCATTATTTATTATTCTCATTTTTATATATAGAAGTGGTCCCGAGACAGGTTGGCATCCTAGTAATATTATTACTGTCCATCTTGATCTAGTTTGATTGCATTTAGATAGAAATAGTCCTGGGACAAGTTGATTTCCTATTAATATTATTGCTTTTTACTACTATTATTATCAATTATTATCATATTATCTTTTTGATGGTATTATTACTGTGATGATGATTAAACAGTACCCTCATTTTATTCAGTGAAGTTCAGATAGAAATGGTCTGGGGACCTTGCTAATATAACTCTTTAATATTTAATGTTCTACGGATTTTTCACAGGTGAATAAGATAGCTACTTTTTGTAACTGAATAAAAAGTATCAGAATGTATATAGTGTTTCTTCTGTATGCTCATTGAAAACTTTCGCTAACATACTTTCATTAGGATGATGAGGATAATAGGTGCCTCATTCTTTTATCATGTTATTTTGTTTTGTTTTATTTTGCTTTCTGTTGGTTTTTTTGTAAAATGCTTTTTTTTTTTTAATCTTTGTACGTTGGAGATTTTGAGTGTTAGGTACGATGGTAGCTATTCAAAGTTTTGTTCCCAAGTTTCTACGGATCAACGTTATTGAGCGCAACAATTTAGCCTATGATATGGTTGGTTCCAGTTTATTGATTGAGTTTTCAGGGATATTTTAAGGTCGTGATTTTATGGTATGGAAATTTGTCTTCTGTTATTCCACAAAAAAATAGCAAGCTTCTGATGTTATTACTGTTGATATTGTTGTATAATTGTATTTCCTCTCCTTGAGAAATAAAAATTCTTTGAAATATTTACTAAAGATTAAAGGAAATTAGAAAAATGCTCTATGGACTCACTGCCTGTCTATTCAGGCAATGTATACCCTTTTTGGATCTCTTTTCTCATTATAAAAATGACCAGTACCTAACAGCCAATATAGAAAAAAAGGGAAGAAAACTCTACCTCTCCCCACACAAAAGTCAAACTGTCTCAGATGTTTGCAAAGTCCTTATGCATTACCATTCCAAAAGTACATGGAAATCTGTTTTCCCCCTTCTGTATCAGTAACAGAAGTGTGAAGGCTGATTTGTGAATCTAAGCAGAGATCTTTGTATATCATAGTAGTGATTGATCTCTCCCCCTAGAACTTTGTGTGAAGAAAGAAATTAGAGATTTGACAGTTTCACCTTTATCTTTCTCATTTTCCTCTCTAAGGGATCTGTCTCCAGCCTGTACAGCACAGCTCTTCGGTTGTGGTATATGACAAATAAATAAGTCTTGTTTTGAAGTTGATTTCAGAGGTTATCAGCCAAGCCATCACACCTGCATTCCTGGTAAACGTTTGGGGCCCAAGCAGCCTGGCTGCCCTCTCTTTGAGCTTCTCCAGCAGAGAGCAGTGAAACTCCATCAGTAAACAGAATCCTGGAAACAAGTACAGCTTCTCACTCTAAGAAAAAAGGCAGAGGCAGAACTGGCAGCTTCATCAGTATTATAGAGACTGAGGGAACTGTACTTGAAGAAAACAGATGCAACTGAGAAATTATAACTTAATACACGCAAAAAGCAGTCCAGCCACCTTCTTGGACACGTTTTATTTTTAAAAAGACGGAAAGGCAGGGCATGATCCGTTAATTTCTGTCTTAAGAGTTTGGTCTCCAATTCATATTTTCAAGAAGCTTTTCATGGTTATTTCAGTTGATATCTAGATCTACAGGTGGAAGGAGAGGTTCCTAAAAGTCCATCTGGCACCCCCCCTCTTTTTACAAATGAGAAAACTGAGGTTCAGAGAGGTTATTTGATCCGCCCAAGGTTGCATTGCTGACCCACATACTAGCCTAGTGACGTTAAAAGATTTACTCAAGTGGCAAGCATCTGCAGCAGGACCTCTAGGTCCTCAGACTCCATAGTCAGTGTTCTTTCTTTACTGAGCCCTTTGAGCAACAATTTCAAGGGTGCAGACAGAAAGGTTCCTGGCTTTTAAAAGCTAGAATTTTGTTCTGTTTTGTTTGTTTTGTTTTCCAAAGTTACATTAGTACTAAATGTATGTTATAGAGGAGGTCATTTAAATTTTCATCCAAGTGTCAAGAGGCAATCAGATGAGGTGAAAGGACCACTTGACTTGTCATCAGATCACCTGAATTTAAATTTCAGCTCCCACTTACTCTGCAACCTGAGGCAAATCACATCATCTCTCTGAGCTGCAGTTTCCTCATCTGTAAAATGAAGAAGGTAATAAGCCATGCTATTTACTCTGTAGGGTTGTTGTGAGGATCAAATGAGAGAATATTGATAAGATCCTTTGTAAAGGACTTAAGTTAACACATATTTCAACAGTAGCAGTCGTAATGAGAGTTTGGAATGAGTATTAGACTTAGCATCAGAAAATCTGGGCATGAATCCTGCCTTTGGCATTTACTGACCACCATAAGCAAATCACTTTTTGAGCCTTGGTTTCTATAAAAAGATCTAATAATACTTGTTCTACTTTCCTAACATGACAATTGTGAGGAAAGTGCTTTGAAAATCTTCAAGTGCTATACACAAGTAATTTTCATTACAAAGTCAGATTCAGAATCCTCATCTGTAGTCTGCCCCACTAGTCTTTCATTGCCTTCAATTCCCATGTCTCCACTACAGTATCAATACCTAAAGGGTTGCTTAATATTTATTGTTATCATCCCTGTACTTCCTGGAAAACAGAGTTGCAGTTACAAAACTTATCTACAGCCAATCTGAGAAGAGCTTTCAATGGCTGAAATTCACAAAGGTATCTCCTGAGAAACCATGTCAATGATTGACATTTCCAGGTAAAGCAATTTGTAAAGTTAAATGAGAAGTTATTAATACTGTCTCTCATAAAATGAGAAACTCTTTAGCATTAACTGTGGTGAAAATAAGATTACCTAGTTGTTGGTTTTTTTCCCTAGGTGGCCAAGTGGCATGGCGGATAGAATGAAGAGCCTGTAGTCAGGAAGACATAAGTTCAAATTCCCCTCAGATACTTCCTAGCCATGTGATCCTGAGCAAGTTAGTTCATCTCTGTCTGCCTCAGTTTCCTCATCTGTGAAATGGCAATGGCAATAGCATTTACATTCTGGGGCTATTGTAAGGATAAGAAATAACATTGGTATAAAGCGCTGTACAGAGCTTGAAGCTAAATAAATTCCAGGTATTTTTATAAGTATTCCAATTAGCAACATGATATTTCCTGAAAATATTAATAAGTATTTTCCTAATTGTTCATGCCAAGGGTGGAAAGCCTGTGGCCTCGTGGTCACATTTTGCCTTCTAGGTCCTGAAGTGAGGCCCTTTGACAGAACCCAAACTTCACAGAATGAAACATTTTATTAAGGGAATTTGTTCTGTGAAGTTTGGATTCGGTCAAAGGGTTGCACTTGAGGACCTAGAGGACCACATATGACCTCAAGGCCACAAGTTCCCCACCCCTGGTTTACACTATTGCACAAACAAGAAAACCACTTGGAAAAGAAGAAAAACAAAGATCTTTGTACACAGGATACTTCCGGGTTGTTAGGTCTAAGACATTTTTAGACTAAAAAGTTGTGATGTATTACTTTTCCCCAAATACATCTAGTAGAGACAATATGTCACATACACACACACGCACACACACGCACACATACACACACACTCATACATACACACACACACACACTCATACACACACAGAGTTCCTAGACTCAATGACCTTCCCCACATAGGTTGCAAAAGAAGCAAGGAAAATATTAACCCTAGAGGGGGAAAGGGCAGAATGATGCCTTGTCTAAAATGCACCCCCAGCTCTTGGATACACTTTGTAAAGTTCTAAGACATTGGCTCATATCAAGTTATTTTATGTTACATTCCTCCAGTGACTAGGGTCATTCAACCTTGCTCCTCTCTGATAGTCTAGCTCATTTCTAGGAAGAAAACTCCTTTTTCTCCCTTCTACCCCCTTCACATACCTCCTTCAACATCCCCTTCCCCCAAATCTTAAAAATAACAATTGTTAAAAATAAGCACCAGGAACCTATAAATAAAGCTCTAATGAACACACCTAAAGCCATTTGCTTCCTTATGATTTAAGAATGTAGGCTGATGCAAAGTCTGACTAGCTTGGGAAAGTGCAGCCCTGCTGTTCCCTGTCAACATTCCACCCCTCTGCCTTTCCCAAGGTCTCAGGCAGAAAATCCTTTTTTGTTCTTATCAGTTCAAACAAGAACAATGAATTCCTCAGGCTCACAAGAATGTGACAAGGTGCCAACAAAGCCAACCAGGAAGGTGATGTATGGCCCATAGGCTGGAGCTCAAATTAATCACTTCAGAAAATGAGCTAGGGGAACAAATCCAGCTAGCCTTGAGCTCAAATTGTGAGGACCCTCCATTCCCACCTCCCTACCAACATGCCTTTACTGCTTTTCACCTGCCAGTGTGTCCTTTATTAAGCTTGCCTGATAGTGCTAAGGGAGGCTGGAACATTGCTGCAAGGTCATTTCCATTCCATGGTAAGCAATTGACAAATATGGATACACTCTAAAATCTTAGAGTTTTCCAAGGTCTATAGCTAGCCACAGAAATGTGTTTATAGGTCAAAACTTGGTTCAGAGAATTCATACTTAGTTGTGAAATGATTTTATTAGCAGTAAAATTCAGATTTCAGAAAATAACTATTTTGGCTGTTTTAAGCATTATGTAGTGAGGAAGTTACTTATCAAAAATACCTTTCTCAGCTTCCAAGATTCATTTTTCTATAAGGGAAAGTTGCATGTTTCTGTTATTGCAATGGCTATTCTGTTATTGCTAAAGTTGAGTGAAAACAGGGATAATTTAACCTTGTGAAAAGTAATCAGTAGTGGTAAATTAAGATAAATTATAGTTTTGATAGTTTAATGACATAATAACCAATTTTCACTGTGATTTAGAACAGAGAATATGGGGTATTTAAAAATATGTAAAATAGATCTTTAAGTATTTAAATACAAGGTTTGGGACTGAACAGTCCTGCTACAGCTATCTATTCCATGAGGGCATGATACATAATTGTGCGGTTTAAAAAAACACATGAACACAATATCTTCCTAAATACATATTTTATCCAACAGACAAGAACAGACAAGTACAGAACTTAAATGCATTTATTTAAATGAAAGATCAAAGCAAACAGCTTGTTTGGAACTTTTGTACCCTACCAAGTTTTTTAATTTAAATTTCCTGGAAATTAACTTACTAAACACTAGAGGAGACAACTGAAAAGAAGAAATTTTGTTTGCAGCCTTACAAACAGTTAGCAGAGGCATTTGAGAATAAATTATTGGGGGCAGAGTCAGAGTGTCAAGGAATATGGTGATGGATAATAGTAGGGTATGTTTAAAACACAGTTATGTGGGAGGACAGTGCGTGCGTGTGTGTGTGTTGTGTTAGATGCACCATGTAAAGGAGAGTCATGTGTGAGTGTGGTAGACACAAGGTATAGGGAAACAATAAACAACCTGTCAAACACACTGGGCAAGTAGAGAATTTATGTTGAAGAAAAGAAATGTTGATAACTTGTAATTATCTACATGACAGGACCAGGGCTAGCGTGAAAAGAAAGCCATAGCTAATCCAAAAGCTTTAGGTAAGCAAGAATTTTCTTCTCTTTCTATTATTTCATTTTAGAAAAACTAAAGATTCTAAAACTGTCTTGAGCAGGAATGAACTCTGTTACCTCTTCCTGGAGATACTGAAATCATTAATAGCAGGCATTAAGGAATAGAAACAGGGGCATAGATAATTTCTGAAGTGAATACTTGTATAATAAAAAGAGTTGACTACCAAAATAATCCTCACTAAGCAAAATTCATATAGGAACATTGAAGTGGATTAAGGATTTTTCATTTTTAGTATGATTATTTTTAAAATGTTAATAAATATTCTTAGTATTTATATTTTAAAAAGATCGTAGTAATCATCTACTCTAATCCTCTCCCATTTCACAGATAAGGAAACTGAGACTAAAGGAAGTAGAAGGCTATATACATAGTAAGGAGCAGACTTGGTCAACCCAGGTCATCTGACTCCAACTCCCAAATCTTTCTACATTAATCCTCATTCATTCAAATAATGATCTCCTCTTATACATTTAAAAATAATTCAAATTTTGGCTACATTCATGTTTTAAGGAAAATGCTTACTACATGGTAAGCTCCAATTAAATGCTAGGGCTAGCTAGGTGGGGCAGTAGATGGAGTGCTGCCCTGGAATCAGGAAGACTCCTCCTCCCAAGTTCAAATCTTACTTTAGACACTTACTAGCTGTGTGACCCTGGGCAAGTCCCTTGATCCTCTTGGTCTCAGTTTCCTCATCTGGAGAATGAAATGGCAAACCACTCCAGTATCTTGCCAAGAAAACCCCAATTAGGGTCAAAAAGTGTTGGACATGACTGAACAGCAAGACATTTTCTGGGAGCTGAGCAAGGTAGTACTATATTAAGACTTTTAATTTATTTGAAAAATTATTTTATTACATAGTCTCCATTTGAATTCCTTTATGCTATCTTTTCCTCCACAGCTTTCCACAAAGCTGTATGAAGTTACTTACATCTGTTTCAAGGTGTGATTATATTCTCCCTGAGACATCATTCATTGTTCAGGATAGAGAAGTTCAAAGATAGTGGGAAAAGAAAAAAGGGTATCAGGTTATACTCTGTAGAGCCTTCTACTGTTATCTTTCTATGAAAACACTGAACTATATGTAATTACATTACTAAAGATGTTGGGGATGAAAAAGGCAGAGTAAACACAATTATCTTATATTTAGAGATGTACAATTACCAAGAAATAAAAAAAAAGAAGTGATACATTTAGTCAGTTCTTGTTAATGGGTCCCATGAATAGGTCTAGAGTGATCATCATACAAAAATGAGCTTTGTTGTAATTCTAATATACTCTGACCAGGTAGCCAGTGTTACTCCACATCCAGCTCTGAAGAAAAATTCCATGCTACAAGCCCTGGAGAGTGATTTGCCAAAGGTAGTAATATCCCTTTGTATATTTTCCCCATGTGCTACTAATAGAACACTACCTCAAATTTGGCTGAATATTTCTTTCAGAAAGATGATCAACGGTTATGATTGATTCTACTACCTATGTCATAGATAAAGGGTCATCGCTACAAATAGAGGCATGTTTATGGCTCAAGCTGCCTTGTTTTGAAGAGTAACCACTGATTTGGATAAGGGCTGAGGATTCCATTTTTCACATGACTGTATGCCTATGGTACAAGAGGAAGAAGACTTCTGAGAAGAGGAAACTGCTCAGAGAAAATGCAGTACTGAGCAACCTATAACTCAGGAGTACCGGCAGGTTTCTAGTAGCTCTTGAAGCAAGAAAGAAGATAGTTAAGAAGGAAAAAGCTGACCTGGAACAGACTAGAAGACACCAGGAGATACCAGGAGATACAATCTTTAGGGGCAGGTGGAAATGATGAACTAAAGGAGTTGGAGGCAGAGAAGGAAAAGAAAGAAAGAGAGAGAGAGAGATAGACAGATTATATTGGGATTCCAAGTCATGATAGAGAGAAAAAAAAAATCAACGAAACATTAAAAAAATACACGGAAGACAGCAGAAGACAGAAAGATGGCACAATGGATGGAATGTAGGAAGACCTTGAGTTTGAATACTGATTCAGACTTGGTAACCCTATATCATGGCAACCAAATTAGGATCTTTTGCTGTTTTTGTTTTACTAAAAGTGCCTCTGATTGAATGTGATTAAAGAAGATATTTCCCAGCCATTGATGGGCCTGCATATTGTGGGAAGCTTGATTAGGGGAGTTGTTTTGTTGGGGGGTCCTAAGTACCTTTTGCTTTTTCTATTGAGGCACTGGTTCAGAGGGTTATGCCCTCTGGCTCTAAAAAAGGTATAAATACTCTGAGGGTGAGGTTTTACTTTGGGGCTTAGTTTTTGCAAGAAGGTTTGAGTGACAGAGGAGGACTCTGGGAAGCTGCTTTAAGGAGCCCTCTCCCTCCCCAGATGTCTGTGTTTTCCTTTGAAAACCCAGATGTCAGTGCTTCCCTTTCTGGTAACTATGGTCAGACAGCCATAACTGTCTGTTGAATTATGGTCAGGCGAAGGAAGCCGTGTCTGTTGACTTTCTGGTTTCCCTGTAATTTCTTTGAAGTCCAGGGTTCTGACTCCCCTGAACTAGGTGAATGATATATGTGCTTGGTTAAAGGAGTGATACATATGCTTGATTAAAGTGATTGTTAAACCCTCAAAACTTCCTTTCCTTTTATGAATGCATATCTGTGATAGCGGACCCCCCTGCGTATGTTGGAGTGCTTACTGTTACACTCTAGTAATTTAACCTCTCTGTGCTTCAGTTTTCTCAGCTGTAAAAAGGGGCTAAAAAGGACCTTCCTTTGAGGATCAAATGAATGAACATATATAAAGCACTTTGCAAACCTTTATAAATGCTAGTTAGTTAGCCAAACCAATCCTTCTCCTTGATAAAGTTTATGTGCATTCCTGGATGCAACTCTAGGTGACTATAATAGATAGTCATATAGAAGATGATTATAACAGATAGCATGAATAAAAGGATATTCTGGTAATTGTTTAACAAGCAACTCTTGGGGGGGAAATTGTACATGACATGCTTGTAAATTACACTAGTAAAACTTTCTGTATCACTTTTTTAAAATCTAGGCAATAAAGAAAATAATAAATTGAGCTTTGGACTGCAGCATTTGCTGATTTCTGGGGGTATAAATGCACATACTGAAAATTTAAAAACTGAATCTCCTACCTAGTTCAATCAGTTCCAATACACCTCTGCATAAAGGTAAGGCTAAGAGATATAGATCTGAATAATAAGTAAAAGAGAATGAATATGAATTCTTATGCAGAAGAATATGTTATGAAAAGAGTATTTTAGGATGATTTGATCCTATAAAAATAACAACCACCATGTCCAAGGCATTGTACAAAGTGCTGAGATAGATACAAAGAAGGTAGTGCCTACCTTCAATGAGTTTTTAGTCTTATGGCTAGGAGAAGAGCCTACACAAATAAATGCAAAGCAAAATGCATGAGAATTCTTGTACGAATGATGTGCAACAGTTGGATTAGTCTATGTGGAGAAGGTAAAGTAACTTAAAGAAGGAATTTCATCTGCTCTAAGCTCTGACACAGTTGCCTCCTATTCAGGATGTGGAGGTAAACTGGAGTCTTTTGCAGCACATGCCAACTAGAGAAATCAGATGGGTAAGGATAACTTTAGGCAAGTAGGCAACAAAATAAATTGTGGTAATAGTAAGTAATCTAAATATTTATCTATTGTATTATTAATGTTTATTTATTATGTCATCATTATGCATCAACATATCAATAATCATAACTAGAACCATTATACTCCATAAAATTATTAATATTTATTATTAATTTAAAAGTAATTAGTATTAAACTATTTAATATTAATTAAAACAATTAATATTAATAAACTTTATCTTTAGCACTATTGTTTAATATTAATAATGTAACTCCAGGCATCCAGGCAATAAAATAATTCATGGTAATGTGACAACTCATGTTCTTTGCCCAATGAACAACTCAACTCCTCTGACTTGCTTTGATATGTCTTTGATGATTCTTGCTTTGGAAAGATCCTGCTATTATTTCTCTCCCTCCCATTAGATCCATTGCTTTACTGTCACCATTGGTGTAGCATGTGCACAGTCCTCCAGAAATAGTCTCTGCAGTTTGCTGGAACTTGTCAGAACTTATGCATAACATTCAAAAATCCAGGATCACTTATTACCTTTGTGATGCTGGACAAGTCTTTAGTCTGCCCTCTCTCAAGTTTACATATATTCCTGAAAGGAACTATAGCTGATTATAATAGATAGTCATTTAGGAGATGCCTTCACTAGATAGTATGAATAAAGGGGTGTTCTGGTAAATATTTAACAACCAGGTTCTTTAAAATTCAGAATATTTTCCCAATGAATAAAAATTTATTTTCTCTCTCACACATTCTCTCTTCCCTTGCAATAAATAGACCTAATCAAGCAAAACATATCTCTACATTGACCATTGTCTAAAAATATGTGTCTCATTCTAGCCAATTAGTCCATCAGCTCTCTGTCAGGCAATGGGTAGCATCCACTGGTCCTCTGGAATCATGCCTGGTCATTACAGTGCTCTTCATGTGTAAAATGATGGACCAGGCAACCTTTTAGTTTTAGAACAATGATTCCCCTAATCCAGTGACTTCATGCTAAATTCTTATTAATCTGAACATAAACTAGATGACAACTCATTTGAATAGTGATCATGAAGAAACAACTTTCAGAAATAATAACTGCATTATGACGTGCCTCTGTCTCATTTGACAAGATATAAGATATTGATTTCTGACTGAACTGAATGTGAGAAGGAAAACTGAACTTGGTTGGGAACTCAGATGGTGTCCTTTTAGGCATCTCCTGAACATCTCTTCCTTTTGTTTCTTGGCCCTATTTTATTCTAGGCCATTTAAAATAAGCCTTTTGAGGGAATAAGAAGGTACGTTCAAAATGGAACTAATTGCAATTTCCCCTAAACCCTATGTCTCTTTCAAAACTCCCTTCTTGTGTTGATGACTGGGTTCCCAACCTTAGAGCCATCTTTGACTCTTCTCTCTGCTTCACTGTCCCTCCCCCTCTTTACACTATCCACCTAATTCTTTACTCTTATCTAGCTTACTTCTACGATATCTTTATTGTCAGCCCCTTTTCTCCATTAACACAACCTCTACCCTAGTTCACAAAGGTCTTTTATCACCTTGTGCCTAGACTTCCTCATTCCAATTTCTCCCTTTTTCTAGTTTATCTTCCACATAACTGCCAAACACACATATCCTGTCATATACCTGACCATGACACTTCCCAACTTCAAAAATCTTCACTGGCTCCCAATTATTTTTTAGGCAAAATACAAAATCTTCATCATGACATTTAAAGCTCTCCACAGTCTGACTCCAGTTTACCTTTCCAGATTTATTTAATGTTATTGCCCTTCAGGGACTCTACACTCCAGTCAAAGTGGTACGATTGCTTTCCTAGACATGACTTCGTGTCATGTGCCTTTGTACATTTATACAGGTGGTTCCTTATGTCTGGAATGCACTCCCTCCACAACTTGACTCCATGGAATTTCTAGCTTACTTCTAAGCACAGTTAAGATGCCATCTCCTACATCCCCTGTCTGATGTGAATGGCTAACATTCTCTTCCTCTTGAAATCACTTTGTATTACTTGGTATATACTTTTTATTTACTTACCTGTGAGCCTGGTTATATCCTCCAAGGAGAAGATTTCCACCTAAGTGTTGGATATCTCCACTTGGATATACAAACGATACCTCAAACTCCACTTATTCAGGGATATACCCCGCAGTTTAATCCCCATCTCCCCCAAAAGAAACTGCCCTATAATTGTACCACCATTCTTCCAGTTACCTCGGTTAAAATATCAATCATCTCTGACTTTTTGATCTCATCTTCCACATCTAAACAGCTGTCAAATTTGCCAACACTGTTTTTGCAATATGTCCTTCCTATTAGATTATAACCTCTTTGGTTCAAACCTTGCCCAAGCAAGTCTTTCTACTTTCAATTTCTCTTCTTCCCAATCTATCTTCACAAAGTATTATCAGCACAGTATTCCTAACCCACTGCTCTGATGCGTGTTTTTTATTCAAAAACCTTTCCTCATGGTCTACCTAATAAAAACAAGAATTTCCTATTCTAATATTGAAAGATTTCCACAATCTGGCTCCACCCTACCTTTTCAGCTTTATTTCATACTACTCCTCTTCAGACCATATGATGCAGAAAAGGTGATTACTCCTTGTTCCGCATTCATATTCTTTCTTCTTGGACTTGCCTTCCCCCTTTTTTGAAGACCTCCTCCTTGTTTAGAATTCACTCTCCTTATTCCTATGTATTGAAGTCTTTCCCTTCCTTTAAGTCCTAACAAAGTGCTATTTCATCATCCTTTCTTAATTCTTTCAGCTCTTTTGTTCAGTTTTTGGGACAGCATTTTGTCTGTTGCTTTCATTTGTTTGTACTGATCATATTGTTTCATATCACAGGACTTTTGTTGTTGTTTTTGAAATATATCTTTGCCTCACCTCAGATTACCAGCCCTTTGACTTCCGGGATTAAGCTATAGTTCTACTTTGTATCTCTGACATCTACCACAATGCTTTGCACAGAGTAGACAGGTAGCAAATATTTGTTGAATTAAATTGATTAGCTGATAATCTGTTTCATCCCAAGACTGGGTAGTTCTATTGCTCCACCTGCTGGCTGAGTGCAGTCTATCCAGCAATCTGCCTCCCAAGTTAAGATAGGAGAGTTGATAAAAGATACAGATAAGTTAGAGAAAGTGGTCAGTCTTCAACAAAATGGTTACTCTTACTGAGTTTCAATTGCCTTATCTGTAAAACCGTGATCATTCCCAATAATGTGAGTCAGAATGGGATAGTAGAGTAAGCATTGATTTGGCTACCTATGTAGCTCTAGCCCAGGCTTCTTTAGCAGCTTGTATTTGAAGTGTTGGTTTGAAATACAGCTTTGACATTCATCAGCTAGATCAGCCAGTCAGTAAGCATTTATTAAGGGTTTACTATGGATCATAAATTGTGTTTGCGTGATTACAGCTAATGTGGGCTACATGATATCTCTGCAGGGCTAGTTCATATTGATATAACTCTGGTTTCCAAAGCCTCTCTTACAGAAGTTATAGTGATTTTACCTATGGCTTTGAAATATTGACGAGATGGTCACTGGACTGGTAGTTTTTTGAGAGAGGGAGAAGAGAGAATAAATGGAGATGATTTAAAAGAAACTGTCAAAAGATGAGGAAATTCCCCTTCCTTGGGAAAAATTTTGAGGTCATATTACAAAGAAATAGTATAAAGAGAATATACTTCCTTGATGACACTGTAGAATTTTACTGTCATTCTATAAAGAGTGAGTCTGGAGAGAGATTTTTAAGACTGATGGTTTGAGATTAACTGGGGAAAATAAAGTGCAAGAAGGTGAAGATAACTTCTTTCTGGATGGAATTATTTTAATATTAACCTCTCAAAGGAAGAAAATAAAGAGAATTGTTGATAAGAGTAATTCAGTACCTTGAGTGAAATGAGTAATAGGACTATGTTATCAGAAATAATCTGCAATCATAATGGTGTTTTGAGATGACTTTGATTGTGATCTGCCTTGCCAGAATGTGGATACTACTATTTGTTTCTAGGGATAACCCTGTGGGAGCTGCACTCCTAATCTGAGCCCCCATAGATGTGTTCACCATAAACAATCAGCCAGCAGACACAATGAACTCTTAGGAGAGAGGCACTTAGTAAGATGACAAAATAAAACTATAGTTATAAAACACTGTCCCCCAGATAAAACTGAGGTGTACTCTCCAAGAAATGCACAATATTTATGATATCTAGCAGTGACTTTCCCAGGGACAGATATCTAATTCATCAGTTTGAGAGTTGCTTGGTTCAAAAGAGTTTGCAGTACAGTTGAGGGATCTGACATACTCTCTGGACAATATCAACATAGAAAATCAGTTATTGAGAGAAGAATTAGCATCAAGGAATGGGACCCCTGGAAGTACAGAAAAGAGTTCACCTTGGTCTCAAGAGAGCTAGCGCTGGCAATCATGAGTTGAGCTATGGAGAGGAGCAGACTGTGGGAGTTCAGCTGAGTGACCCTCCTAGAACAGATATTGTACCCAAGGAGAGCTACATGAAGATTCTACAATGATGGAAAGGACCTTCAGGCATTGCAGTACTACCTGTAGGTTGTGAGTTGTCTTGGCCATGTGTGCTTAATGCATGTGAATCTCTACCACTGTATTATACCCGAAAAGATACTTTGGCCAATGTGCTGTGCTGTGTGTGTGTGTGTGTGTGTGTGTGTGTGTGTGTGTGTGTGTGTGTGTGTGGTGGGAGCCGGAGGGAGAAATCCTGTCCTCTCCTCTTGGAAGGACAAGTAAAGGGTGCAAATTGTTTGTTCATCCAATCAATTTATTTCCTCCTAAGTCAATCAGAAATGGGTGTACAATTCATAAAAAAGTAGGAAAATGTCTTAATAACTCCTTTCCGTAAATAATTATTTATGCTATTACTGATTACATTACAATCAAATTTTATTATAAATCAGAAAAGCTTTAAGATGTTGTATATGGTGGTTGCCTGTTGGAATTTTTTTGAATTTAGAAATGGAAGGTCCAAGATTAGTTAACATGGTCATTTTACAGTTGAGGAGATGAAGAGAACTAGACCAAGAGAGATCAAGTGATTTGCTGAAAATAATACTCTGAATCAATGAAAGAACTGGGACTAGAACTCTGTATTCTTGCCCTCACTGCTATACCCACTGATGTACTCCTATGTATTAATAAAAATCACTGGTCAATGGAAAGAATCAGTTACATAAATAACTCAAGTGAATTTTTGTCTTATCTGAACATTTCAGGTAAAAAGGAGATTTTCTTGGCCAGAATTATTCAAAGGGCTGCCTCTATTTTCCAATCAGCTTAACAAGTCTGAACATTGCCTACAAGTTTAGAAGGTAATCTCAGGTGCTTCCATCATACTGGATTTATTCCATATGACATTCTACCCACTGGTTCTTTCATTTTGAATGTGTTCATTTTGGTAAAAGAGACTAAAGTGCAGAGAAACTCTTTGATATGTTCTAAATTCTGAGAACAAATGAAAATGGCATTTTGGAGGGAGAATAAAAGCACAATGTGACAGTCTAAACAAAGAAGTCAGAAACAAGATATCACAAAATCAGGCACTTATCTATGTTACATGTGAAAAATGCCTTTCATGCTCAGAGCACTTAGCAATTTAACTACAAGTTCCCCCCCTTAGTTCTTGTTGTCACACAAGAAGCTTGTGTTTCCAGTGGCATTCAGCAGAATCCTCAGGTCTCTCCAGGAAGGAACAATTACTCACTGGCACTTGTTTCTTCTTGGGTATAACTTTCTCTTGCCACTTTTTTTTGTCATCAGCAAGGATGGGGTGGGGTGGAAGAGGACTCAAAAAGAGGCTGAGTGAGAGGGCACAAAAATGTCTATGAACAAGGAGCCACCACAGTATCTCTTTCATTTTCTACTGGTCCTATTGGAGAAATTGGGTTGGCAATGGGAAAGGGGCATGTCAGTTGTAGCAATTCACATTTACACATAGTGCTTTCCACAAAGAATTTTGCAGATATCATCTCATCAGAAACTTACAGTAATTTTGCAAGGTAGGCAATAACAATAGTAGTAGTAGAAGTAGTAATAGTAGTAGTAGTAGCAGCAGTAGTAGTAGTAGGAGTAGTAATGGTATGCTGGTGGTAGTAGTGGTGGGATGGTAGTATATCAAAAATAGAAAAATTAGCAAGCAGATTGGGCAATAGTAAAATGTGACAACAGACAAATGCCATAGGATTTGTCTAATGTAACCCAAACCATTTACATCAGAATAAAGCCTTGGGATGGCTAAGATCCAAGAGAGGAATCAAAAAACCCCACCTGGGTGACATCCATATGAACTCAGAAAACATTATGTCAACAAGGCAGTGTCCAACAAATGATCAACTGATATAGATTTGTTTATAAAAATGGAAGTTTATGGTGGCAATTCAAGACCAGATAACTGCCAAAAGAAATTATAGACATATTATCTTTAAGGAAGTCAGAAATAGGGAGTGAGGCATATTATGCAAGGAAATGGTAGAAAGTATGCAATAAATCACTTCATGCTACAAAATTTTAGTACTTGCCAAACACCTAGCAAGATATGATCTGGTAGGTAGGATTATGCATCAGAAGTTTGCAATTTTTCATACATCAGATGTCAAATCTCCTCTACAAAGACAAACTTTAAAATAACCTTGCAAGTTTCATAAATATATCGAGCTGGAATTAGATCATCATCATGGAAAAAATTGGCATCCACAATCTCACTCATATAATATTGCTCCATAAAAATTTAAGAATACTTTAATAGATGTCAAATCTTCATAATCTTTAAGCTATGTAGAATAAAGAACAAAGAGCTTTCAAAATATAGAGACACAGGAACAGAAATGAAAATAATTTGGAAACAGAAAGAAGTGTAAATACATACATATATACATATACAATTATATACATACATATGTATGTGTGTATGCATGTGTGTATGTGTGTGTATAAAATCATCCCTATCATCCTATCTGCTAGTTAGTTGTTTTGAAGATACTTTCAATGAGCTTTCTAAAAGATGAGCTTACATTACTATACTTTTATTCAATTACAATAAGCAACTATTTTAATCCATAAAACATGATGTGTTCAAAAAAATATCAGACGGTAACTTGTCCTATTTTTATCTGAGTTCCATGGAAAAAGATGAAAACATGATGATGATGATAAAAAGAAATAGAAATTGGAGTATTATTTTCCCCTCATTTGGCAGTTGAGGTTCAGTTCTTGTCCAAAGACGTATAGCTAGAAATAACAAATGACATATATAGCTCTAAGACTTTCAAAATACTTTAATTATCTCATTTGAATCTCACAGCAATGCTAGAACACAGATATTACAAGTATCATGAGCCTCATCTTACAGATAAGTGAACTACAGTAAGAGAGATTAATGATTTGCCCACAATCAAGAAAGTACCAGAGACTCAGCTCTTTCCTACCATACCACAGTCAGTACTAAGATAACCTTAATAAGAACATTCAAGAAGTACTTCACATTCACCTTGTGATGAATATGGAGCAAGATGATGTAATGCTTACAAAACAGAAGACGGGCTCTCATCACCTCATGTCTGGACTATTCCAATGGCCTCCTTACTAATGGTCTCTCTGCCTCTAGTTTTTTGCCTTCAAAATCTATCCTTCTGATAGTTGTCAAAGAGATTTTCCTAAAGTGCAAATCCCAGTGTATCACCCCTGTACTTACTGAACAATGATCCCCCTTCTGGCATTTAAAGACATTCACAACCTGACCCCAAACTAACTTTGCAACTGTATTGAGGGCATCACTCTCCATCTTCCCCCCCCGCCCCATACACACACAATGTGTTCCAGTCAAACAAACTCCTTGTTGTTCCTCATACGCAGCATTTTCCCTTTCTACCTTTGTGCCTTTGCTTATAGTCTTTCATTCCTGAAATGTATTGCCTCCTCACTTCTGTTTTTGAAAATCCTCACTTTTCTTCAGATTCAGCTCAAAGAGCAGTTTCTACTTGAGATCTTTCCTTGTACTCCTAAATCACTGTTTTTCCCTCAATTCGTCTTGTGGCTGTTCAGTCATGTCTGACTCTTCGTGACACCATTTGGAGTTTCCTTGGTAAACATACTGGAGTGGTTTGCTATTTCCTTCTCCAGCTCATTTACATGAGGAGCTGAGGCAAACAGGGTTAAGTGAGTTGTCTAGGGTTACATAGTTGGTATGTGTCTGAAGCCAGACTTGTATGTATGTCAGGAAGGTGAGTCTTCCTGACTCCAGGATTGGTACTCTATCCACTGGGGCACCTAGCTGTCCCTCATTAAATAATATGTATGTACCTTCATATGTACATGAGGACAGAGACTATTCTAGGTCCCTCTTGGACCTAGAATAAGTCTAATAAATAGAAGGCACTTATAAAGCTTTTGGATTAAACGAGTGCTTTACAATCTAGTTGGGGTGACAATACTTATAGAGATGAGACACTTATGGAGTAAGATGATTATGTGGCATAAAATCAAAATGTTAGAAGATGCTAACAATTGCTTGTATTTTCTGAGTGCTGAAGAGATGCAAAGGAAAGGAGATGGTGAGACATATGGGTTACTTATAGAAGGCTTCTTAAATATTAAGAATTAGGAATGGGGTCTTAAACAAAGTAATACACATGGATTAGTGGGGGAAGGTAAAATAAGTTTGGATATCTGAACACAGTTATTAATTTTTCTCTTCTCCTGAAATTACACTGTTTTCTCCTTGTACAAGATACATTTCGCCCAGTAGAGAATGTAATGCCCATGAGGGCAGGAATAATTTCGTGTTTTTCTTTGTATCCTCCAAACCTAGCAGAGTTGAGTGCTTTCCACATGATATGAGCTCAATAAGTGTTAATTGAATTTTCTCTCTGAAAAAAATCAATTAAAAAACTCAGCTCCTTTAAGAAGTTTGCTATGACTGCCTAATCATCCCAATAGTATATCTATGTTGCACTTATATATTCAGTTTATATTTTATTCATTTCTATTAGAAGGTAACGGTTTTTCCTAAAGTGTATTTTCTTGTTGTTTCACATTTAATTCAAGTCAACTCAATAAAAATTTTATAAAATGCTTACATTTTGTGTCTTTGCATGTGTGCGAAGTCCTAGGGATAGGAAGACAAGAATCCAGTAATCCTTGCTTACAAAAAATGGATATCCCATTAGGGTTATAGTTCTCAAATTTTTAGTCTCAGGATCCCTTCCCATTCTTAAATTATTGAAGACCCACCAAAGAGTTTTTGTTATTGTGGGTTATAGCTATTGATATTTACTATATTAAAAATTAAAATATCTTAGTACGATTATGCAAAGAGTTTTGACCTCATAGACCTCCTAAGAAAGTATTCAGAACCTTTGGGGATCCCTGGATCGCACTTTGAGAACTGCTGAAGTAGGGGAATGCAATTTGAACCAACATAAATAATACAAAATAACCTGAAAAAGCAGAGAGAGAAAGAACAATGCCTGTCTCCCCAAATGGATTATAGATTGCTTAAAGAATCAAATCTCCTCTTTTTTCCCTTCACTTCTTTACAATTGGCTATTCATTGTTTTAAAGCGCAATGAACTATAAGTCTTGATGACCCAATTCTGACTTCTCTTTAGTCTGCCTCCTCCCAAAAAAACTCTCCTGGTTCTCCAACTCAGGCCTCTGTGGTGATTAACTTCTCCATTTTCAATGTCCCTAAGAGATTATTAAAATTCCTAAAGCATTCCCTTTTGAAAATGAACTTATAGGCTGATAGTTCTGCAACAAAAAAGGAAAGAGAAGGTAAGTGGGTCTTAGAAAAGAGAAAGGCAATACCCAAACACACTAGGTTGCTGCTCATTACAAATAGGTAAGACAACTGTTCCCATGAAGACTGTACTAGTACCTCCGTTGGGAGCCATCACATTGCACAGAAGGAGAACTCTAGAGCAGTCAGTGGTCACTTGGAATTTTGTAAAATGAGAGACAGGAAAAGGAACTAACATACTGCTCGAGACGTCACACCCATTGGTCTCCCTAGTCTCCCCCCATTTTCCCCTCAATCTCATTTTTCTTCCTGTGTTCAGATAACCCTTCCTGTCACTGTACTTGCCATCACTTCTATTAGCAGCTGGAAAAACAATAGTACTAGAAGGGCTCATGAGGGCAAAGTGCCAAGGTGTACTGGTTGGTATGTTGTGCTGTTGGTACATGCCAGCTCAATCTGAACTTCTTGCAGATGACATGATCCTGTTATGTAAATACCACCAAAAAGAAAATTAAGATGGCATTTTTATTCAAGATTGTTTTTTTGAAATTATTTCTTCCTCTCTAGAGGGAGTGGCACATTAAGGGGGGAGAGGGAATTCTGATATCACCAAGAAGGTCCCAAAGATTCAAAGGTGTCAGCAAAGCAAAGAATATGTAAAAATGGCCTACAAGCCAAACTAAGAATGAAAATGTCAATTTTGGACTTCTTAATTTTGAGCAGTCTTTGTGGTTTATTATAGGACACTTTATTCAGTACCTAAGGAAAAAAAGAGGCACTGGGGGTACTGGTCTTAGAGTCAGGAAGATGTCTCTTCCTGAGTTCAAATCTGACTCAGACACTTTGTAGCTGAGTGACCCTGGACAAGTCAGTTAACATGTTTGCCTCAGTTTCCTCATCTGTAAAATGAGCTGGAGAGACTAAATAAATAAATGACTAAATAACAAAAGTTATGTGCCAGGTACTGTGCTCAAGCCAACGAGTTACTCAGACAGTACAAGTCTGACGGGAAGGGGATGGCTTGTTTAGCAACTTTCAAAGTAGGTTCATCCCCCAGGAGAGTCTAAACCAAAGAATGCCACTATAAGACCAGAAGGGATTGTGTGAAATCCCTATGAAAATGAAGGATTTCACTGGAATGTCACCCAATATCAACATCCCAAGTTTAATTCCCTTCTAAGGAGAAACTGATAGGCTATTTGAGGACTTGGTGGGTTTTCTGTACTTCCCTCTTGGTTTTCTATTAGCGCTCTGTGTCTTCCACATTTTTTGTAGGGGTACAATAAACATATTCCTTTTTACCCATTAAAAAAGAAGTTCTTTCCTCTGTTTTTACTTGGGCAACCATAAACATTTATTGATTAAACCATATTATTAGTGGAACTATACTATGTCCTCCAGGATTACAAAGTAAGGGGGTGGGGGAAACCTGGTCCTTACTTCAAAGGACTTTAATATCATCCATTCATCCTGTTTTCCCATCTGGAAAGACTGATTTTTTTTTTAATACTTACAACCCTGACAGGACATTTTTATTAGGCTGCTGAAGTGGCTTTAAGATACCACTTTGTTCTGATGATGATGGTATGAACCAAAAATAGGACAAGAATTGAGTCCCACACAGTGCGATGTAGATGGGCTCGAGCTTGAACAGGATCTGTGGATCTTTTAGTGTTTGGTCCCTACAAACATGGTCTTAAGGATTGCGGAGTCAATCAGGTGACCAAACACTATGGCATGTCAGAGAGACAAAGCTGGGCAAGCAGCCCAGGTTCTCTGACCCTTAGTGCTCTCTCCATGTGAGAACCTCTCAAACATGAACCAAATATTTCCTTTTGAATGAGTCCCAAATTACAGCTTGACTTCCCACCATCTGATACATTCAATGGAGATCATTTTCTTTCTATTTTTCTTTCCTTTGAAATTCTAACTGCCCTTGGGAAGGCAGTGATTGGCTTTAAACAGGGGCAGAAACATCTCATCTTTTTTCACAGTTGTTCACTTTATATTACAGAAAGTAAGCTGTGACCAAGTGCTGCTGCATATAGGCTGCCATAATCACTTAAACAATTGGTCTCACAACTCTCCTCCCCAACTCCACACCTTGGTAATTACAAGGAATAGTCTTATGCTTCACAATTTTAGTGGCTTCTAATGGTAATGCCAGCTCTGTTTTTCACTAACTGTGTGTTGGGGTGCAAGTCACCTCAGCTTCTTCATCTGGAAAATGGAGATATGGTGCTATCTATTTTCCTCATAAGGTTATTGAATAGAAAGGGTTTTGTAAATTTTTAAATTTAGAGTGAATTAAATTTAGAAATACCCATTATTTCATCATGTAAAGACCTTATTGCCTTGGTCTAGTTGACATTTATTTGGTTCTACTTTTTAGCATCAATTTCAACCTCCCTCCTACATCCTGCCTCCCTGACCATTGCCAATAAAATCAGTACAACACAATATGCTCTCCCCTATATTCAAAGTGACAGGGAATGCCCAGCAGAGTCCCAGACCACACTCATATATTTCAAGATTAGAGGCAACTTGGTATAATGGAAAAGATGGCTGAGCTTGGAGTCAGAAGACACCTAGGCTTGTGCACCAGCTCTGACAATTTCCACCTATGTAGTCTTGGAAAAGCTGATTTGTCACTCTGAGCCTCAGTTTCATCATCTTTAAGGATAAGGGTAAGAATACTTGCATGGCTTCTCAGGAGAGTTGTGAGGAAATTTATTATTATTAATGAAGTGTTTTTATTCTACAACTTTTGAAGTTGCTTTTTGGCACCAGTTCTTTAATGTGTGACTTGTCTTACACCACAGTGATACAGAATGAGCAGCACCACACTTAAGACTTTGAATTTGGGAGTCAGATCATCTGCAGCTTCAAGAATTGTTTAATGAAAATTGGAAGGATCTTGTACCACATATAGTTCTACATTATGGGAGCAAACCCTCCTTATTGAAGAGTTTTCAGAAATAATTTTTGTTGGCATAAAAATGTTGTCATTTGAAATAAATATTCATAATTTTCTTTTTTCTAATTTGGATGGAAAAATTTAAAAAGCCATAAAGTCATTTCTTACTAGTTCTTTTCAGTCTTGCCATCTCTAGTTCAAATGCTTTAAAGCCTGCCATAGAGTCTGGGGAAATAACTAAATAGAAAAATTGCCCACATATATATATATATACACATATATATTTAAATTTATTTTATTTTAACTCATGGAATAAAACAAGCATTTTCATAACACAGAATAATAAAAAAGATGATTGCGCATGAAACTACAAATCTACTATGTACAAGTTGCTGTTTCTTTTAAACATGCAACAGTTATGTAATTTTTTTCCCTTTTTTCTTCCCTCTTCCACACTAAAGATAACCATTAGAAACACTTATATTTGTAAAATTATTATATATGTATATATATATATATACTTCTATTTATCATTTCCTTCTATGAATACAGATAGCATATTTCTTCCTATGTTCTTTATAGTTAATTTGGGTATTTATCAAGTGACATGATTTCTCTAAGTCTCCATTTAAAAAAGACCACTCAGGATGGTCTTATAAACAAACCAAGCTTATTTAATGACACACTGTAGGTATTGTCCCCAAAAATATGTTACTTGTATAAGGCACCAAATAAATATAGCATATATCTCCAATTTTCCCAATATTCTTATTTTCTCTCCCTCTCACCCCTTACCCATTGGAAAAGAAAAAAAAATTCCCTGAAACAAATATACACGGTCAAGCAAAACAAGTTTTCTCATTGGTCGGCCATATTAAAAAAAATATGTGTCAACCTGTCCCCTGAGCCCATCAACTGTACATCAGAATGTGGATAGCTTGTTTTTCCTGTCCTCTGGAATCATGGATGGTTGTTCTTAGGACTTTCTAAGTTATCTTTACAGTATTACTGTTATATACATTGTTTCTTCTGGCTTCATTCATTTCATTCTTCATCAGTTTATAAACGTCTTTAAAACTGTTCATTATTAGAATACTGATATTATTCTGATTCTGTTCATTTCTCTCTGAATTTGTTAATACACATTTTATGTGGGTTTTGAAATTATCTGTTTATTCATTTCACAACAGTATTATATCACACTTGTCTATCGTAACTTCTTCAGCCATTCCCCCATTGATGGGCATCCTCTTAGTTTCTATTTTTTTTTACCCCAGGTTTCAATATTTCCAGAAATATTATACCTCTATCATGTTTTTCAGAAGTTTTTACTATTTTACCCTAACCTACCTTCCCAACCTTATCTATCATAGAAATCTTGTACTCCACAAATTGGTATCCAGTTAAAATCCTCCCAAAATTTATTTTGCATTTTCACTTCTGTCCTTTGCTTGCAGCTTTCTCTTTGTCCAAAATTTTACACATCTTTCAAATCCCAGCTCACAATCCATATGGCCTATGAAATATTCCTTGATCACTACAGTCCACTTTGACCACTTCCTCCTCTATCTCTAATTAGATTTATTGTTCATATAAATCATTTGGTATCATCTTTTTTAGTATGCATATTCCTCTGTCCTCAAATAAATGATGTTACTTGAGGCTGAAAACAGTATCTTTTTCTTCCTACTCCATTCCCTTCACCCTTCAATGCCTGGAATCATCCTTTGCATTGAGCAGATGCTCACTGAATGGTGACTAATTGATGATGAAAGCATCCCTAGTCATTATGCCTAGGTATTCCTCTTGAACACGCAAACAAGGTTTTGTTCCCTTATTTCCTTCCATCTTGTAGAGACAGCGCTTAGCCAAGAGTGTCAGGTTTTATTCAACTGACCTTTAAAATAAAATATCCTACTGAGTGCGGAAGGGAAAAACATATATTTGGAAGCAAAAGTGTTATGAAAGCAAAGGACTTAAAAAAAGACATGATAATCAAATAACTTGTGGCTACAGTCACGTATAGCTGTGCATCTAGTAAACAATATATTTTGTTGGCTGTTGAATGACACAAAGACATATACATAGAGAAAAATCTAAGAAAGAGCCAATGAAATTGAAATAATAACAACTCACATTTATATTATGTTTTAAGGTTTACAAAGCATTTTCCTTTCAATGAATATGGAATGTAACATAGTGGAAACTAAAGTGGATTTAGAATGAGAAGACAGAGGTTCAAACCCTAGCCTTGACACTAGCTGGATGACTTTGGGTAAGTCACATAACCCTTTTGTACCTTGGTTTCTTTATCTGTAAAATGAGGAAGTTGGACTCGTTGATCCCTAAAGTTCCTTCCAGATATAAATCCTATGAGGCATTACAAGCATTATTCCCATTCCACAAAAGAATAAACTAAAGCTGAAACACGTTATGGCTTGTCTGTGGCCCAAAAGTTAATAAATATCAAATCTGGATTCCAAACCCAGGCCTTTTGACTCAGTGTCCAATATGGTTTCTATTATACCACCATATTTCTTTTCACTTGTACCACTGTACTCTGACTATAAATCTAGGATCTACCATAAAAATAAAACAATGGCTCTACCCCAGCTCAGAATTTAGGCAAAATTTGAGAATTCTTCAATGTTCTTCATTTCATTTATGATCCAAAACTTTAATCTAGTCTTCTAAAGTATTCCATTGCTTACCACTTTCAGAGCTCCGAACTGATGTTAGAATTATTTAAATGAATTCTCTGAGTAAATTGGAAAAAAAAGAGACTAGTTTAAAAATCAGTCATCTAATGAAAAGATTAATGAAGGATGATTCAAACAATCTGACTTTCTATTATACAGACTTTCTTTTTAGAAATACTGGAAACTGCATCATCCCATAAAAATAACTCATATGTTATTATTTCTTTTCCATTTTAAGCATATAATAGCAATAATGACCTCAAGAAAAGACATTTGAAATTAATGACTGGCTGGGAGGCAGAGCCAATGGCCACCAGTTCCTCCCAGCTGGTCATTAATCCCCAGGAAATGCCTGCACCTCCATCATTATTGCTTAAGCACCATTATCGAAAATTCTCACAGTTCTAATATAGAGAAATTTGAGGCTCCTTTGCAAGCCCATGGTATTCAAGTTAGTTAATGGGCCACCATTGAGCACAGAGGATGTAATTATCAGAACAACAGAGGGAAAGGGTTGCTCTCCTAGCTCTTGAAAATTATAGGAAATGAGGAATAAGTCCTATGGGAAGAACTATATAAGCAGCTATATGAGCAGAAAAATAAATGGAAAGGGATGTATGGGCCACATATGAACTAAGGAAAGACTTCACCCATTCTCCCATGACTTGATAAAAAGGGAAAAAACCCAGCAATTTGACGTAACTATGATCTCATTGGCATTTCAGCCCAAATGCATGATACTCTGTTTGGTGACTGAGATTACAAATAGCACTGTAAAAGGACAAGCAATGTTATACCCACTGTGGACATCTTCTTGTAAGGGCATTAAGGAGTCTGGGTTGAAGGGAGGAATAAATATTTTTCATATTTGTCAATTTTTCTTTATTCCCCAACCCCCTTTTCTCCTCTTACTTCACTAGGCTAGAATTGCAGTGGCCACTAATGGGTCCAACCTCATAGCTAATCTACAAAAAAGCTTTTATTTACTCTGTTTCCTGCCTTCCCCTAGCAGCCTCTTGCCATCCCCCTTCCAAATCCTCCCCCTTCAGTATGGACACCCAATTGCCTTTTAGTTGTAATGTCACTCAGATATCTGAACTCAAGCAATCTCCCAGCTATAGTCTCTCCATGTAGCATGGATTAGAGGCCCTTGTCATCAGATATTTTTCAAGACTTAAAATCAACCCATAATATTTTTTCCAGTTCTTTCTATGTTTCCTGGACTAATAACAATGAAGAAAGAAAGATCTGAACACACTAAAAACCATCATTTAAAAATATCAGGATAAATGTTTTAAGGCATAGTTTATTTTTCTGATATTGTATCAATATGTGTATCGATATTGTATCTGATATTGTATCTGGTATCGTATCGATATCTTTTTCCAAATTGAGAACTTACACTAAATTTAATTCATATATAAGTTATGTTTTCACACATTAAATAATTACATCCATAATATATCATATATTATGAATATGAAACAGGTTATATGGTGGCCATATACATATGTGTGTGTATATACATATATGTGTGTACATACCCATATCTTCTATAAATTGTGAACACTTAAAAAACAGGGATTATGTTGATTTTATCTTCAAAATTCCAGTACCTTATAGTATGATACCTCTCATATCATAGGCACTGAATAAATGTTTGTTGAAATGAATTATTTAATCAAATCCTTGCCTCTAAAATATGATCCAAAGATTTGGTGCTTCCCTATTTTATTCATTCCTTTAAGAGTGGACCTTATCAATGTAGAGGAAAACTACAGAACTACAGAAGTCTTTAGATGACAAAAAAGAGGTCCACTCAAAAGCCAAAACATTTTTTCAACATGTTATAGTGACAGTATGCAATTTAGATATCAATGAAATGTACTGTTGGTTCTTAATTGAAATAAAATAGCCTTGGAACTTAGGTTCAAGCTCAAATTCTACCAGCCATTATTTCTAAAATACTCCATAACCTCGAACAATCCATTTTATACTCTCACCTTCAGCCAAAGCTCTCACCTTTCTCCTTGACTGAAAGTCCCACCCACTTCCTGTCTATCAGAGTTTTAAGCATCTTTCAAACCCTAACTGAAGTTCTTCTGATGCTATGAAACCTTTCCTGTCTATCTGTATGCCAATTGCTCTCCCTGGGCTTTGATTTTCTCTTTATAAGGTAAAGGGGTTGGATTAGGGGACATCTTGGTTCCTTTAGATCTAAACTCTGATTTTGTGTTACAAATACTTCATTCTTTCTTAAAATGGTCTGAAAGCTGGGAGGAGATGCGGGGGCAGGTTAGTAGAACTGTGGTCTATTACAGGTGGGAAAGCAGATTTTTTTTTAAAAAGCAGCTTTTGGGGTAACAGAAAGAATGCCATACTGAGATCTCAGTTCTACTTCCAACTTATGTTAGAAACTAGCTGAGTTGAGAGAGGTGGAGCTGAGAAGGTGGAGAAAAGGCAGCAACTCGACCGAGCTCTCCCCCAAATCTCTCTGAACACCTTTAAATAATGCCATAAAACAGTTCATGGAGTGGCAAAACCCACAAAAGGGCGAGGTGAAATAATTTTCTGGCCAAAGACAACTTAGAAGGTTGGCAGGAAAGGTCTGTCACACATGGATGAGAGTGTAGCACAGTCTGGGGCAGGCAATGCCAGTGCAGACCAGGCCCTAGCCAACTAGGAGCAGGCCTTGGGAGCCACTGAGTCATCATCACCAGCTGCTGCTTTCAGAGAAAAAGGAGATTATAGGGGTCTGTTTGTTGGCATGAGGACAGGACTCTATTGCTTTGCCCATACTCAGATATGAATCTTAGTCCTGCGTGAAAAAATAGTCAACAGGTTGGTTGACTTTTTTTTTTCATGATTTTCTTGCATCACTCTCATCCTTCCTATTTTTCCTTTATCTCTCTTACCTAATTGGTAAAGGAGATATAAAAAATACTGAAGAATATAACACCTTGAAAAACAGAATAGTCCAAACAGGAAAAGAGGTACAAAAAGTCAAGGAGGAGAAGAAGGCCTTGCAAAGCAGAATTGGTCAAATGGAAAAAGATGCATAAAAATCCACTGAAGAAACTAGCTGTGTTACCATGGACAGATCACCTATCCTTTTTATACCTTGATTTCTTCATCAGTAAAGGGTGAGAGGATTGAAATAGGTAATCTCCAAGTTTCCTTTTCTAGCTCTAAAAATGTATGATTCTGCTTTCTTTTTTGCAGATCTTTGGGATGATTCTGTCCAAACAATGGAGAATTCAAGTCAAAAAGGTCAATTTGGTGTTTATAGAATAATTACCTAGTTGACTAACTGGATTTTCCCTTTTCAACCAGTTATTCTGCAATCCTGTAGATATGACCTTGGAAATATAGCAAGAGACAGGAAGTGGACCCTTAGGCTTCCATCTAGAATACCTACTATCTAGTAACAACCACGAGACCAGTTCACAAAACGAGACCTGAAATAAAAGCCCCACAACTATGGGGCACATACTAAAGCTTTTGTGTTTTGAGCAGGGGAGGGATTCTTTCATTTTCCTTTTTCTTTAAAACACAGCTTTTCTCTGGATATCTCTAAGGTGCTTAAAATTTCTTGGGTTAGTGTGTTTTGTTTTAGTAAAGCAGTGCCGTATCTGTTGCCAAAAGTAAAGAATGCCATTCATATTTCAAGGATTTTAATGAGCCACCATGGGTTATATTTGTCCTATGGGAAAAAAAGAATCTCTCACTCACCAAGATATAGTCAGAATTTAAGACAGAGCAGAATGATGGTGAGGACAGCTGTGCAGACTTTCTAATAATAAAATACTAAAATTCTCCCACCAAGGTGGCAGACACATATCTTTTACTTATTAGTTATTATTTTTAAGAATCTTTTGAATCATGGCAGATTATTTTAATTTTTTTTTAAATAATTAAACTTTCATTTGTTACATGATCATCCTGCTCAGATTCTAACATTCTCTTATTCTGGAACAGCAGTTCCTAAAAAATGAGTCAGGCAGTGTAGACACACCTAATGGAGTTGTTTCTTTAGTATAGACATCTAAAAATCCATGACAGGACAAAGCTCTTTCAGAACAAAAGGCATGTGTGCACAACCACAGGCCTTGGGAAGTATGTGCCAGGAAAGCAGTGCTTATCCACATCTGCCTATTGTGTGTAGCCTCAGGAAAAGCAGGTGTGTAACACACACACATACATACACATGCACATACACAAGCCAGTTCCCTACATTCTGGCCTCTCACATGGGCAGAACTGTTATGTACCACAAACCTAATGACTCCAGTCAGGCAGTAAGATGTGTGCCAAGCCCACCTATGATTCTACTTGGGTCAGCCAGCCCTTAAGAATGTGGGAATGTGAAACCAGCAGCTAACTGCATTGGCACAGAAAGGAATCATTGGACATATTTCCTGTCTTTCATTACTCCTTCCACCATACAAATAAATCTAGATGGGATGTGGTAGTGGTGGTGGAAGTCAGAACAGGGGTTGGAAGATGCAGTGGGGTGGGCATGTAGGTGATGTAGTTTAATTAGTCTTTATTAAGAAAACATGCTTTAAAAACTCAAGTAAGTCAAAATTTTCAAGGAGAATATCATACAACTTTTAATTTGTTAAGAATTTTTCTAGGAGTTTGTATTATCATCAGGCACAGAAAATAAATATTGAGAACAGAAATGACACTATTTTTAAAAATAATTGTAAGACTGAACAGATGAACCATTTCCTTCAAAACACCAGGTCAAAGGCTACCTCCTATATGAGATCTCTCCTGATACCTCTAGTTATTAGCACTCTCCATGAAATTAATTTGTATAAATTTTGCATTTACCTCTTTATGAGCATGATGTATATACATAGTAGAATATAAGACCTTTGAGGGCATGGATTGTTTGATTTTTGCCTGTTTATCCCCCTAGCACCTAGCACAGCATCCTGCACATAGCAGACAGTTAAAAATGTTTGTTAAATTGAATTCATTCAATTCTCTTGAAGTTTTCAACACTATGTCTATATAGGAAATGGGGTAGCTGCCGAGAGTGATAGAAGTATTGGAAGTATGTGGTCAGAATTTGCAGGTAAAAAGCTGAAAGTTAACATCTGAAGAACTTGACCAATTTCTTGCCACTTAGAAACTACATCTGGAATGTTAAAGGGAAACATGATCGTTTAATTAGCTAATGACCAAAGAGCATGCACTGAACCACAGACTCTTTCCTCCACCAATATGTAGCATATATACTCAATGTAAACAAGGGAGATGGCTTCAGAAAAGCTTTGGAAGACATACAAATTGATGCACAGTGAAGTGAGCAGGACCAGGACATTGCTGCACACAGTATCAACAATGTTGCAACAATGTTCAACTGTGAAAGACTTGGCTACTCTGATCAAAACAGTGATCCAAGACAATTCCAAAGGACTCATGGCAAAAAAAGTGCTATCCGCCTCCAGAGAGAGAACTCATAAACTCTCAGTACAAATTGAAGTACAATTTTTTTCACTTTATTTTTTCTTGCAGGATTGCTAATATGGAAATGTCCTACATAATTTTACATGTATAATTTATATCATATTGCTTGCCTTCTCAAAGGGGAGGGAAGATAAGAAAGGGTAGAAGGGAGAGAATTTGGAACGCAAAATGTTTTTTTTAAATGAATGCTTAGGAAATAAATAATGAAGGAAATGGATGTCTCTCTCTCTCTCTCTCTCTCTCTCTCTCTCTCTCTCTCTCTCTCTCTCTCTCTCTCTCTCTCTCTCTCTCTCTCTCTCCGTCCTCTACACACACATACATACATTTTAAATAAACTCAACTATCCAGGGGACAGAATTTTCTATACCCAAATTTTCTTAATGCCACTTTTTTCCCCAGGTGCTTGGCAAGCAATTTTATCATTCCACATTTAGTACATGCCACATTTAGCACAAAGTAAAGTATCAGGATACTTTTTCAGAGATATCCTTTCCACAATCTATGAATCTTAGTAAATGGAATATTATTTGTTCATGGCCTAAAGTAGGCTCTCCATTGACACACAGAAAAGTTATTAGTGTCTTGAAGCAAAGTCTGAGTTGAGTCACAAAAATGAAGACAATAAGAACACTTCAAAAAAATGAAGTGCACTTTAAACTATGAACCCTGTTTGCAAGAATTGTGTTGTTAAGATAGCTTTGCCTTACTATTTCCCATAGGACACAGGGATAGAAATAGATTGGTCTGATCTGAAAACCTCTCAAGAATGTTCCTAAACTGGCCTATGAGAAAGGATAAAACAAAATAATCATGTAATTTAGCAAAGAACAGATATGAAAAAAAAGTTCTGCTATCCATTCTGCGTTCTCTTTCTCGTGGAGCTCAAATCCTCCCAACCCCTCTCTTCTCACAAGAACAAAAACTAAAGAGTTGGAAAGACCCTTAGAGTCATCCATTTTAACCCACACCAGACCAAGAACTCTTTCCACAAAATCCCCCAACCAGGGGGGATGAACCTGTGGCCTCAAGGCACATGTGGTCCTCTAAATCCTCAAGTGTGGCTTCTTGACTGAATCCAAACTTTATAGAACAAATTCTCTTAATGAAAAGATTTATTCTGTAAAATTTGCACTCAGTCAAAAGACTGCACCCAAGGACAAAGAAGGCCATATGTGGCCTCAAGGCTGCAGGTTCCCCACCCCTGCCCCAACCTCTGATGAAAACATACTACCTCCTCAAGGTGGCCAATTCAACTTTTGCCTAGGTTCAGTTGTAAGGGAGTTTTTTATTTACAGCTACTTACAGGATCTCTGAAACTTCCACCTACCCCTCTTCCCAACTTTTTAATGACTGATGAGGGCACACCATCTTTGGATTTTCTGCTTCAAACTCTCTCCATTGCAATACATCCTCAAGTAACCAAGGTGATTCTCCTGAAACTCAAGTCTGAACATTTCATCCCTCCATAAATTTCCATGGGTCCCTATTACTTCTAGCATCAAATATAAAGGCCTCTGTTTGGCACTGAAAACTCTTCCCAACCTGATCCCTTTCTATTTTTTTAAAAAGTTTTTTTCACATGTGACTTCCCTCCACAAACTCTGTGGTCTAGCCAGACTGGTTTACTTGCTGTCCCTTGCATGACCTTCCATCTTCTGCCTCTAAGCTTTGAACTAGCTGACCCTAATACCTGAAAGCCCTCGTTCCAAGTCTTCAACTCCCTCATTTCCTTCAAGACTTGGTTCATATGTCACTTCCTGACACCTAAACCAGGAAAACCTTGCCTTCTCAGTGAGCCTCCTCTTTGTGCCTTCCTCTCGAAGACTATCTTGCATCTGCTCAGTATTTATCTTGCGCCATGTCTCTCATGTTATGTACAAATTGCCCCCTTACTAGTCTTTGAAATCCTTGAAATCAGGTCATGTTTTTGCCTTTCTTTATATTTGCAGTAATTTGCATATGGTAAGCACTTAATCAACGCTTACAGATCCATTGGCTGCTTGCTCTCAGCTCTGTTTTCTGTTTCTTATCCAGAACTCAGGGCAGTGCTTGGCATATAGCAAATGCTTTAAAAGTGTTTGTTGATTTGAATTACTGTTGACTAATCCCTCTTCCAAGAGATAACTATGAAAGTGCTTGAGGGCAGTTATTATGTATTTCCCATTAACTCTTTTCTCGTACAAAAGACCCACCATTCTTGAACTCATTTATTACATGGCTTGATCTCTAGCCTTTTCACCATCTTGGCTGTACTTTTCTGGATTCTCCAATTTATCAACACCTTTCCTAAAATGCAGCATATGATATGACTACAGCATAGGTCAGGGGTGAGAAATCTGTGACACTGAGGCCACATATGGCTTTCTAGGTCCTTGGATGTAGCTTTTTGGCTTAGTCCAAGTTTTACAGAACAAATCCTTTTATTAAAGGGATTTGCTCTATAAAGTTTGGACTCAGTCAAAGGGCCATACTTGAGGACCTAGAGGACCACATGTGGCCTCGGGGCTGCAGGTTCCCCATCTCTGGCATAGGTCAACAATTTCCCTAATCCTGAACAAAATGCTTTAAGAAAATGTAGCTCCACATCCAGAGAAAGAACTATGGAACTGGAATGCAGAATGAAGCAGACTATTTTCTCTTGTGCTATGTTTTGTTTTGTTTTTTCTCATGATTTCTCCTATTTGTTTTAATTCTTCAGTGCAACATGACTAATGTGAAAATGTGGTTAATAAGAATGTATATGTAGAACCCATATAAGACTGCATGGCATCTCAGGGAAGGAAGGTGGAGAGAGGGTGGAGGCAGGGGGAGAAAATCTAAGACTTATGGAAGTGATTGTAGAAAACTGAAAACAAATAAATTAAGTTTTTAAAAAAGAAAGAAAATGTAGCCCAAGATGGCATTAATTGTTTTTTTTCTTGGCAATCATATAGCACAACTTACTGATTTTTGGTCATCAGTCATCAGTCCACTAAAACTCCAAGACAGATTTCACATGATTAGCCATACGAACTATATCTTGTACTTAAGAAGTTGATTTTTCTGTACTCGATTAGGGAACTTACCATTTATCCTTATTAAATTTCTTCTTATTAGATATCTTCCATTAGTCTGGCCTGTATAAATTTCTCAGAACTTCATGTTATCTGCAAAACTGACAAGCATGCTATTTATGCCCCCATCCTAGCCAGTGTCTTATACTTAGTCAGAGCTTAATAAATGTTTGCTGAACCCCAGCAGATCTCTTTCCTAGTCCCCTCCACTGAGCTCTGTGGCACAAAACTTTACTATATTATTGGCAAATTCCTTCTGCATCAACATGAGGTGGCCCTCCTATTTCATTGAGAAAATTGATCTCACTGATTGAGAGTTCTGAGAATAGATCACCTCCTTCATTTCCCCCTGTTCTTTGCCTATTGACCCATCTTTCCTTCTCTTCTGTTTCTGTGGAAGAGCTATTATTCCAATCTCCCAAGGAAAACCAATCATCTATCTTCTTTGTTTTATCCCTTCCCATCTCCTATGGAAACTGTCTCCTCAATTATCTCCTTCATGTCTAAAACTCTTTAATCTTGTCACTTTCTTTCTGCTTTCAAATATGCACGTCTATCCTGAAAAGGAAAAAAAAGGGGAAAAAAAGCTCTTGCTTATTTCTGAGGGTCCTGTATTATTTACTGAAAAATTCTAAACTGGTGATTTAGTTCGTAAGATCCAAAACAAAGCTGGAAAGATCCTTAGAGGTGTCAACTAATTCAGAAGTGTCCAATTCAAATAGAAACCAAGTCTCCTAAGTCATACATAATGATCCTTAGAAGTCGCGTATTAATTTGGAAAACCACAAATAACTGTTTTTGATTTTGATTCATTTTGTTAAATATTTCCCAATTATTTTTATCTGATTGATCCATCTATCTATTCCAGCTCTTTCTTATCTAACAGCCTTTTTCAGTGATGAAATGAGGAAAATGATGCCCAGAGATGAAAAGTGACTTGGACTCAGTCGCAGAGATAGGAAGGGAAGCAGGAGATCTGGGATTGAAAACTCAGGTCATCCAACTACAAATCCAAATTCTTTCCACTTTCTCTCTCTCTCTCTCTCTCTCTCTCTCTCTCTCTCTCTCTCTCTCTCTCTCTCTCTCTCTCTCTCTCTCTCTCTTTCTCTCATACACACACACACACACACACACACACACACACAAGTGATATTGTCATCAGAATATACTATAGACCACCTAGACAGAAAGAGGAAATAGATGTTGGAAAATGGATCACAGGTCTGGCACAAAGTCACAATACAAAGTGATGGGGGACTTCAACTATTTGGACACCTGTTGGAGCTCTCTCTGCCAAAAGCAGAGCAGTTAATAATATATTGACTTGCCTTGATGTAATTTTATCCTTCTAAAGATGGAAGAACCAAGGGAAAATTCTCTTCTGGATCTAATTTTCAACAACAAGAAGAAGCTGATTGCTACAGTAGAAATGATGGGAATCTGGGGAGGAAGTGACCATTCCATCTTAGAATTTGTGATGGAGGAGAGAAAACCTGGGAATACTTGGATATTTACCTCTGATTATTAGAGAACAGATTTTTAAAGGTTTCAGAGGAACGATAGGTGAGACACTGTGGCCTAAAATCCCAGAGGAGAAGTCAGCCAAAGAATGACAGGAAACTCTCAAGAAAGAAAATCTGAAGACACCGAAAGGAAATGATTCTGAGGAAAAGAAGGAGCTATCTAAAAGGACTAAAGCAAATACACAGAGAACTCAACAAACACGTTAGATTTTTTAAAAAGATATTCACAGCAGAGGGAAGCAAGAGTAGACAATAGAGCATGAACATAATAGCATGGCAATCCAGGGGAAAAAGAGAATCAGGAAAGCTGAAGTTCATAATGAGCTAGGTGATGTAGTGGATAGAATACTAGACTTGGAGTCAGTAAGATTTGAGTTCCAATCCAGCCTCTCACATTTAGTACCTGTGGTAACTCTGAGCAAAGTATTTAACCTTCCTATGCCTCAGGTCCCTAATCTCTGAAAAGAAAGAATTAGCCTCCATTGGCCTCCATGTTAACTTCTAGCTCTAAATCTTTGATCCTCTGAGCTATAATCTTGTGTTGTGTTGGGCACAGTTGAAAATGACTGAATAACAAAAGTGGAACAGATTCCCTGCGAAGGTATGGCTTCCTATTCAAAGATCTTGATCTAAAGCTGGATAATCTACTTGCTGGGTATGTTGGTCTTGTTCTTGTAAATGGAAGCTGGGTTAAAAAGATAGTCTTTGAGGTCCTTTCAAATTTTGAGATTCTTTAATTCTTTGAATTAATATGTCACCAAAGTGACACATTATGGGTGTTCACTGGGCTCACCTCATTTCACGTCTAGATTATTGCAAGAGCTTTTTTGAATAGGTTTTTCCCGCTTTTCTCTCTTCCCGTCTCCCAACTCTTGGCCATCCACCTGGCACACAGATGCCAGATCACTCTTTCTAAAGCATTGCTTTCTTCACATCAATCCCCTGTTTTTGATTACTTCCCACTTCCCCCAAGACAAAGCATAAATTCTATAAGATGAAATGTGACTCCAGTGGAAAGAACATTGGATTTGAAGTTAGGCAACAGGGGTTCAAATCCTACGTTTTGCTACCTATATGACAGACAAGCCACTTAATCTCTGGCCTTCAGTTTCCTCATTTAGAAATAGATTTTTCTAGATGAGAAGTGTCAAGCACACAGCCCCTGAGTGCTGTTTGGATTATAGCAATGATATGGGAGATATTTAACAAAATAAATAAAAATACAATAAAACATACAGAATATTACATTTTAAAACTAAGTCAAAATGCAGCCTACAGGGATTTTTATGCATGGATTAATGACCCCTGTTTCTATTTGAGTTAGACACCACTGGTCTAGATAAGCAAAAGCATGCCTGGCAGGGCCTGGGGATAGATTCCATGGGGTCTGTGAGTATGGAAAGGAAAAAAATACATTTTTTTTCACTAAATTCTAAATGAAATTTGTATGTCTTTCAATTATAAATGTGGGAAATAAACATTACTTTGAGAAGGAATCCTGTAGACTTCACCTGACTGCCAAAAGGGTTCATAACACACACACACACACACACACACACACACACACACACACACACACACACACACACAGAGTGAAGAATCCCTGTTCTAAATCAATGATCCCGTAATCCTTCCTTCCCTTTCCTCTCTGCCTCTATAAATCTTACTTATTCCTGCCTTTGAAGTCCAGCCCAATCCCTGCCTCCTCTATTAAAAACTTTCCTGACCTCCCCAGCCTGCAGTGACCTCTTCTTCTGCATACCACCCTCTGTATCACCCATGGCATTTAATCATATGTGGCTTCTGTCATTCATTCATTCATTCCATTAATATTTCTTGAATGTCTACTATCTGTACAATAAGATAGATCCTCACCCTATTGAGATTATTTTATGTATCTATTTAACTGTGGTGTGGTTGTTCTATTTTTAAAAATGTATGTATTTCTTGAGTTTCCATTAGATTATAAGCTCTCTCAAGAATTGACTGAATGCTGCTACATGCTATGAAAGTGACTTAGAGTGTGAAGCTACTAGCATGTTGTATATAATGCCATGATCTTGCTGGTAGTGCAAGATGGTGTGAGACATAAATGCTAATGGGTCAACTGTAACTACTAAAGGTTTGTTTTGCCATCATTTAAGAGGGCTGCTCTTCCACATTTATTGTTCTTGGACAATATGCATCCCAAAGTTCAGTTTTTAAACATGTAAGATAGACTATTTTTTGTAGTTCCTCCTACCCTTACTCCAAAAGGTAGGGAAGCTGTCCCTAAGACTTCATTGGTCCAGAGGACTTGGGCTCAAGCTGTTGATGTGACTTTCTTATCATCTAGACTAGAGTATAAAAGATTAGCCTTTGAGAAACCATTATCTTTCAGACTTGGTATATTTCCCACTACCCTTTGAGTCACACTTAATATCGTACTCCTAACCAGACATCTTTCTTTATGGAGAGGAGGAATACAGTATCCATCTACCTGAAGAAGTTCTGTATCTTGGCTGAGTATCCTTTCCATGCTATCTCCAAATAAATGGTGACTGACCTGAATCTGACTCTCTGTCAAAGCTGATTATTTTAACTGTGCCCATTGCTTTCTGTATTCTTGAGGGCAGGGACTATCCTTTGTCTTTGTATCCCTTACTTCAAGAGGGGTAGCATGGCATGGTGCATAAAGAGCAGAGAGTCAGGAAGATCCTGCCCATCACATACTGGCCATAATGAACCTGGGTGACAGGCTTCCCCTCTCAGTATCTTGGATAGTTCCGTAAGATGCAGAACAGGCTCCAATCTGCATCGGTTCAGTTTTCTCATGGATATTCTTTATACCAATGAAATCACAAATCCAAGGGGGAAATGGAAAAGGGGAAGGAATAAACATTTATATAGTGCCTACTGTATGCCAGACGCTGTGCTAAGCACTTTACAAACAATATAATCTCATTTGCTCTGTTCAATCCCTCCAAACCCCCACCCACCCACTCTACCACCACCAAGAGTTTTAGACAAGTACAAAAGTTTTTGTGGTGGGGGGAATGATCTTGACTGACTAGTAAATCAAGAGAGGCTTCATGGGAGAAATACTATTTGAGTTGAGCTTTAAAGGGATTTGCTAGATCAAGAAAAGAAGGGAGGATATTGACTATTAATATGTATTCCTGCTTGTATCTTATCCTCATTTTCTAGACAATAAGCTCCATGAAGGGAGACTTATCTATAGCTGTTGTTCTTAGCACACAACAATGTAATCTGTAGAATCTTAATAAATGTTTGGTGAATTCAATTATTTAATCAAATTTAGATAAAGTAATTTCTTAAAATGAAAGGATGCTTCTAAAGAGTTCCTAAGTCACCATCTCTTCCATGAAATCTCCTCTGATCTGGTTTTTGTTTATGCTCTATCACCCTTCTCAAATTATGTTGTACTGACATTTCTATTATATCCCCCAGGAGCATGTTATTTCCTTTAAGGTAGGGATTGGATTTTTGTTTGTTTTTGTCTCCATGTTTGTTGTGTTTTACAGAGTGCCTTAAACATGGGAATAAAGACTGGACATATGATTTCATTGATATAGGAAAAGCCCAGGTGAGGAACCCCTTTTGTCAATTCAGGTTGGTTCCTTCTCTAAAACCTATAGAGTCTTAGAGTTATCTAAAGCACTGTAGTGACTTGCCCATGATCACACAACCAGTATTAGTCAGAAGCAGACTGGATTCTAGGTCTTCTTTAGGTCTGAGGTCAAAATCTCTGTCTACTTAATCACAATGGGCCCTCTCTGTCTTTCTCTCTCTCTCTCTCTCTCTCTCTCTCTCTCTCTCTCTCTCTCTCTCTCTCTCTCTCTCTTTCTCTCTCTCTCTCTCTCTCTGTCTCTCTCTCCCTCTCACATATGCTTTGTACAATAGTAGACACTAAAAAATTTTTCATTGAATCCCATGTAATTCTCTGTGACCTTTACATACTTACATGCTCCAGTGGTGTTAATGGTTCAATTACTTTCATGTAAATGAGCTGTCAAAAAGTTCATCTCCCAAGGCAGGTGATTGCCCTGGGACATGTTGGATGAGAGCAGCCAGGTCTCATTATCATTGCATTGACAGATAAAATGCTAACTTCCTTAAAGACTGATAGTAAAGCAATTGCTAGCTTCCCCTATAAGTTTGTAGATATAAGTTAAGAATAGTCATACTTTCAAGGAGCTATTTAACAGACTATTACAAGGCTATAGATTCATATTAGTACAGTTGCTACTAATAATACTGGATTATACTTCACTCTTCTTATTCAAGAAAATAATATCCATTTGGCATTTATTAAGAGCCTACTATGTGCAAGGTACCATGCTGGGCAGAGCGCATTTCTTTCTTCGCTAGTTACATTTTTGAATAATCATCCTTTGAAAAATGTTATCAATGAGAAAGTTTAATAGATATAATTAAATACTGAGGGCATGTTTAGAAAGCATTGGCAGTATCAAAAAAAATCAGAAAATAACTGAGGAATTTAAAAATAGCACCTATTGTTTAATATTTCCTCAAGGTAGACCAAGGTCAAATGACAGAATGTGGGCTATATCCTGAAGCTGGGATAATCCAACCTGGAGGATAAAACAACAGAGAACACTGAGAACATTTCTACATCTGAAAAAGAAGATTTCACGTCTACATGGCAAAAGGAAACAAGGACATGGGCTGTTGACCGAGACTTCCAGGAACAACTATAGATCTGGGAGAGACCCGAATTGTGAAGTCCAATGACATAAGAAAAAGAAAATGACTAAAGACAATGCTCGCTCATTCTATTATCCAGGGCATTGACCCTCAAACATTTCCATGATAAGAACACCTTCCACCAGAGCACTCCCCCAACTCACACACAGACACACACACACAGACACACACACACACACACACACCCAAAGGATGATGTAAATTTATTGAGAATCAATCAATCAACAGGTATTTATTAAGTATCTACTATGTGCTGAGGGTATAAATACAAAGAATGAAAGAATCCCTACTCCTAAAAAGCTTACATTCCATGGGTGAGACAGGTCCATATATAGCAAAAATGCAAAGTGAAAAATGCAAATATGTATAAATAGCCAAATGCAAGGTAGTTTCAGAAGGAGGGCACTAATAATTAGTGTGGGAAGGGACAATCAAGAAAAGTTTCATACAGAAAATGGTACCTGACCAGCATCTTAAAGCAAAAATCATTCTGTTAAGGAGAAAGGATGCACAAGTGTTTTCATTATTCTATCACTTTCATTTCATAATGTATCCATCCCTTAGAGGTAAAAAAAAGAATTTCCCATTTTAGAAAATAATGATATTTTAAAATGAAGTATCTGAGAGAAATGGTGAGCAGAGCTGAGAGAGGTAAGTAGAAAGGGAAACACTAACAGAACTGGGGAGAAGCAGCGCAAGGAAAGAGGTGGACAACACACTGAGAGGGCTAGAGAGAGGAGATAATGCCAATAGGCCATATCTCTCACTAAAGTTCAGGATTTCACAATTCCTTTCCACAATTTCCACAATTCCACAATACACACTAGTCATCACTCACTTTTCATTAAATACAACAACACCCAGTTCCAAGTTTCTTCCCGTCAGATTTAATATCACCAGAGTTTCAATAAAATGATCAACCTGGCCATTTGACTATTGTTCAATGCTTAGAAAACATCACTCTTCACTACTAAAACTGGTTTGCTTAGAGCTCTACACTTAATACCAGAAAGGGACAAAAAACCCCAAAAGATTAATACATTATCAATCTATGCAAACGTATCTCTATGGGCTCTTGAGAAGTACGGTTTCTTTACACCAACACATCAAACAGCTTTATAAAAACAGTAGCACATTTTTAAAATGCACAGAAGCATTGTTATTTCTTGCTTGGCTGTCTCATTTGCTCATAGTAGATAGGTGATTTCAAATAGGAAACTCTGTTTCCTCTTTTCCGTTTCCCCCTATACCACATTTCACCATAATTTCCTCTCTTCCCATATGCAGCATGTAGTCCATTGTAAAAATCTGCTGCTTTAACTTTCACAGTCTTTCCATTATATACCCTTCTTTTTTGTTTCTGCAACAATCTCAGTACAGTTTGGAGCTGTCTTATGCTCAGAGCTATTACAAATTCTACTTTTCTCTAAGATCAGCATTGAACGAATTAATCCTCATGGTCTATCAAAGCAGTCTACTGCAGTGTTGTGACACAACACACTTCTCTTTAGAATCAGAATTTCTGAACAGCAACTTTTTACAGTAGAAAAGAATTGAAAACAAAGTAGATACCCATCAACCGGGAATGGCTAAACACACTGCGGCACTTTATGAATATGAAGACTGCTGAGAAACATGGGAAAACACATACAACTGATATGAAATGAAATTAGCAGGACCAGAATAACAATATACATGGTGATTACGGTGTTTAAATGTGATGAATAACAAAAAAAGACAAAATCCAAATTGAATGCTGTGATATTATAATGACCAAATTTTGTCCCCAAATAAGAGCTATGAGGTCCCCCACCTTTTTTCTGCTGAAGTGGAGGACTATGGCTGTAGAACACCACCTAAAATCCTAAATATATTGTTTAGTTTTTTTTCTTTTTTTCTACTTAGCTCTCTGGGAGGAGGGACATAGTGTAACATGATCACTCATGTTACATAGTGTCTACAGGTGACCAGATCCCCTTAATTCAACTGGGTTTATAACATGCTGCAGATTTTCCATTATGCTTTAGAATGTTGACTATATTTGGAATGGTGAGTAATAGTTTGGAAAATAGAATGTATGAGAAAAAGGTTAAAAAGCTGGGAATGTTAACATGAAGAAGAGAAGGCTGAGGGAGCGCCTTACTAAATTTTCATAAATACCAAGATTTATTTTACAGAGGCTAGCAACCAGCTGTTCTCCATCTCTGTAAGAGCAGACCACGAGGAAATGGAGTCAAAACTATATTAAGAGGGATTTGGGTTAGACATAAAGAACCATCTCACAGTAAAGGTTGTTAAACTCGGAACTGATTTTCAAGAGTACTTGTGAAATCATCTTCCAAAGAGATGTTTTAAAACATGATAGTTAAATCAAGTTGGAAAGAAACTTAGAGATCATCTAGTCAAAACTTCTTAGTTAATAGGTGTAAAACCTGACCCCGAGAAGTGATAAATATAGATGTGTGTATATATATATGCACTCACATGTGTCTGTATATGTATATAGACAAATATACAAAATTTATAAATTATGTGTGCATAAATACATACATATTTGAAGGCATATATGTATATATACATTAGACAATATATATGTATACATGTGCATCATACATGTTATCTGTATGTAGGTACACACATAACATGTCTGTCAGAAAGAACAATGTTATCTGCATTATATGAAATTTACCTTCTTTCTGGCTCTAAGGTTCTATGTATCATCAAACATTATATATTTATGCACATCTATTAAAATACATTTAAGAGCTTAAGAAAAAGTGTCTTGGGAACTTAAAGGTTCAGTTCCTTTCATTAGGTTAAATATTTTCATAATAATATATTTAGCAACATGCTAAATACTTTATACCTTTTTAAAGTGTGCAATATCTGACCCAATTAGGAAAAAACAAACAAACAAAAAATGATTTTACACTACATTAGCACAGACCTTCATCACTCTATTATGAACACTTGAAAGGTCCCAATAAAGCTAGCTATGGAAAGCAACTCAGATTTCTCAAGGTACTTAATGTTATGAACAGCAAACAATGCAGTGCAAATACTGTAATATGAATTTGTTCCCCATGAATACTAAGAAAGCCCTCAGAATGTTCAGATAAGTATGAGAAGATCATAGTAGTGAAGCTCACATATGCGTTTGTATTACAAGTTGAAAAAGGCCCAGTTGATCTCTATTGGGATAATTGATCTAACAGTCAAAGTAGATTAAGGTTACACATGAGAAAAAGTCACCATTTTATTGTTTATAAGAAACTATGGATTTTAATGGGTTTGAGTATCTCAGCAATTATTCTCAACAGACAGGATGTAAAGCATAAAATCCTAAATCTGACTGATTCATTGATAAATTTTAATGGCCACAAAAGTAGGCTACCACCACAGGAAGACTGTTATTAAACAAAATACACAGAACTCAACCATTCCTCCAGTTTGACGGTCTGGAAATGAACACACTTAAAATGGAAAATCCAAACAGAATGTCAAAAATGTACAATAAACACCATTAAACTCTATACCATTGCTATGAAAGGAATTATAAGGGGTGGGGAGTTAGGGTTGGGAATGAGACAGTTTCATCCATATATGTGGGAAGTGTATCCAACTTCACAAGTCTAAAGATGGGTGGAGAAAATAAAGGATTGAAGAGAGCTAAGGAGCAAGAGAAAAACTGAATGCTTCTGCTCTTAAAAGAAAAATAAAACTGTAAGTACGTAGTAGATTGTTAGACCATAAGACACATGAATTCATGCTTCAGTATAGTGGATAGTGGCACTTACCAAAATGTCAGCCTCGGGGGGGTAAAACCAGGAAACAAACAGATGGCCATGTCATAAACTCATGGCCTCCCTCTCAGATCTATCAACTACAAGTGGCCCCAAGGCTTCAAAAGAACAATGAAAAGGTCACTTTTTCATCAAGAAATCAAGGACACATTAGAACTGGACAAACGGAGTAAACAATAACAAAGACAAAAATGAGAAAATTGACAGTTCCCCCTTATTATATGTAAGAAAATTATATTTCATCAAGTGCCTCCAACACAAAGGGAATAGAAATCCTCTATAAAATCAGAATCATTTTGAAGAGTGAAAAACAAAAGATTAATAGTGGTATAATAAAAACAACATTAGCTAGCATTTGCATAATGTTTAAAGGCTTACACATATTATGAGCTATAACCATATGATTACATATTCCTCCCCATATGGCTGTTCTTTCAGTTATTCACCTTTTCACTGAGATTTTGTGATTTCTATAATAGGGTGCTCCCCAAAGACTGAAAATATTTGGATTATCCAGGAACTTGGCAGATTTTCTCTTCCTTTATTGGTAATGTTAATACTTAAACTTCTAAATTATGAGGCCAAGCCCACAAGCTCTGCTACTCAGATTGTGGAATATGTATTCATTCTGTGAAATAAACAGGAAGTGTTAGATTTTAAGTGAAGTTAGCAAGTCATGTCCCATTGGTTAACTGTCTGTCTTTAAGTCCTACAAGAGGTTCTCAAAAGGAGCCTAGTAAAGAAAATTACTTGTTCCATTGCCAACAGATGTTTGTCTTTTATTTGTTAATTAAAAAAAAACCCAATGAGGATGAAAGGAAAGCTTTGCACAGGTATGTGACTAGAAATGAACAATGCAGAGCAGACCACTGTGTAATTCTCACATGGATCAGTGATCTCATCAATGTGGACAACCTGTTCATGCCTGCCTATCCTGTTCAACTTGTCTTTCTTCCCATTAGTTTACTATAGGGGCCACCCAAGATGCTCTGGGCTTTCCCTTCTGCTAACATGCAAGGGTACCAGTGGAACAAGCCGGCTGTCCCCCTGTCACTCCTTACTCTTTCTACATGACCCTCTCCCATCTGTTTATCCATACATTTCTGGGTGTATCCTTTACTAGAGTTGTCCAGATTTCCTTTTCTTGTTACATTTTGTAGACTGCTGAGACCCAGGATGTGTCTTCTCATTGTCCTCTCTCTGTGTAATCTTCTTTTTTAATTCCTTGAACAGTGTTGTATTCCCTGATGCATATTCATGTAATCCTGCCAGTAGACTCTTTATATTAAAAAAGGAATGCCTTTTAAACAAAGGTAAGTACTTGTTTCCATCAAACTGAGACAGAGGTATTCTATACATATGGAATAAAACCAGTAAAAATCATTTTCTGAGGGTGTGAGAAATAGAATAATAGACTCTTAGAATCTTAGAGTTGGAAGGAATGTTAGTGGGAATTTACACTCCCACCCACTTCAAAGCAGGAATTCCCTCAACAACATTCCTGATAAATGGCCACTCAATCAATCTCTGTTCAAACACCTCAGTGATAGAGAACTCCCATCCTCAATGAGGCCACTCACTGAATTTTCAAACCACTTTAGTTTTTTAATAAGTCTTTCTTATATTGAACTAAGATCGGCCTCCTCAGAACTCCTACCCAACGTTCCTAGATATTTCCTCTGGAGGAACATGGAATAAACCTAATTCTTTTTCTATTGGGTGACCTTTGAAATATTTGAAGACAACACTCATGTACATTGTAAATCTTCTCTCATCCAAATATTCCCTTCTCTTTCAAGTATACTTCAAATGATATGGTATCAATTCCCTTCAGTTTCTTTGTTTTTCCTTGTAAAACATGGCACCCAGGTTATCTAACCAATGCAGAGTGGGACTATAATTCCCCCTTGTTCTATACACTATGCTTATTTTTATTAAGGCACTTTTTTTTAGACCACGTCACGCTATTGACTTTATTTAACTTGCAGTCGACCAAAACTCCTAACTCTTTTCCACATGAAAAACATAGAAGTCAGGCCACATCTCACAATCATCTACACGTGCTGCTTCTATTTGGATTGCAGGGAAGGACTTTATATCTATCCCAATGAAATTAATTCATTTCAACCCTTCCTCCCTGCCCCCAATAATTCTGTCATTGAAATGCTTTAAAATGTAGCATGAGGCTACTTTGGAAATCTGAACGTTAGTTCTAGGATTCAAGTGAAAGAAAAGCTTTAATGTAAGGAAGTTTATCTGTGGTCCTCCATAAAAGGGGACAGATTAGTCATGTAGTGAGAGTGAAAACAAAAGGAATAAAAGGCCACGTTCTGCCCTGGTTATTACCCAACTTTCGAAGACTCGGAAGCTCTCCAACACATTGATGGATCCTTTATAGAAGATTTATGGGAGTATATGAATGAAAATCAAACAGACTGAATGGATGAGTTGACCTCTATGCCATTAGAGGAAATACCTGTATTCATGAGATCATGGATCCATTAAAGTTCTAAACTGAGTACACCATTTTATTACTAATAAGTTGTGCGAGAAAAATTCAAATGATAGAGAAACGTGCATTGACTCATGTATTTGAGAGTCTCAGGATTCTCTAATCTATGCTTTATCTATAAAGGACCTTGATTACTTTGACTGATTCTCCTTTATAGAACTAAATTAGCAGAACCCCAGCCCGCTGAGCCTGATCTGTATCTTCGAAACTTGGCTACATAGGAGTTCCTTGATCCTAAGTCCTTTAGGAAACTTAACTGAAGTCTCTGGTATATACAAATGCTATGTTGGGGGGCACTTTAGAATTCTGCCTTAGAAAATACCAGGGAAAGGGCCTGAGCACAGGGATAGGACTTAAAAAAAATCACAAAAGATTTTCCTGAAAATTCCCAGGGTTGCTAAAAATTCAACAAGGAATATTTACCTCCCCATAACACGGTACTCTACACATAGAAGGACCACTTGATAAATGTTTGCTGAACAAATATTGAATGTTATGGGGATCTTAAAGGCTCCACAACATGATGCACTTACATACAAGATCCACTTCAACTTTAAGACCCAGGACTGAGTTTGGATGGCTAAATGGAATAATCTATGAGAATCACAGAAGCTATGCCTTTTAAATAGCTGCTCAATGTATGTTCTTTGTTAATATATCTTTTGTATCCGTGTCCACTGATGTTGTCTGTCTCAAATGGTAAATTTGTGAAGGAGAGAAAGGTTTCCTTAATTCCATCTATACAGCCTTTTGCATCATGCCAAAGGCAGCAGATTGAATGATACAGCAGACACAAGGCACCTTCTTTGTAAACTTCAAAGTGTGATAGAAATGCCAATTATTGCTACTATTGTTATTAGAAGACAGATTCTTGATTACTGGTTTTTTTAATTTAATTGGTTGAAACTAAGGTACAAAGAGATGAAATGATTTACCCAAGATCATAATATAAGATTGTCTTCCCTCCTTCATGAATCCCAAGATTCTGTTCTTTCGATTAAACTAGCTTGCCTCACTATAAGTGATTTTCACTATAAATTTCACTATAAATATGTAAAATAAATATTTATGTATTTTATATCTATCACTATAAGTAAATATTTTTCACTATAAATACTCCCAAGTAAGAGAATAAACATATAGATCTTAACTATGTAAATATATTTTAGTAATAATTTTGTTAATTCATTTGTTGATTTATTAACATAAATAATATCTTATTAATATGTCATTAAAAGCAAAAGTAGAATTAATTAAATTCTTTGGAATTTGAACATGGGCAATATTAAATAGACCTTGTCTTTTCCCCCTTTACTAAACAATGCCACCATGATCTTCCTGCTTAAATCTGAATAACATTGAAGACGTAGCAGAAAAACATAATTCATTAAAAAGTCCTCAAAAGAAGTAACAGGATACATAGACAGCCGCATACACATGTGCGTGCACACACACAGTTGTTTTAAATCACTTGTTACCAAATAGGCTAAAAAAATCTAGAAATTGTGGCAGAGTTGGAGTAGTCTGGATAAATTAACTCTACAGATAATCTGAAAACCTCCTGTATGGCTTTGTGTCAATCTGTTTCCCCACCAAATCTTTTACCACAATTGCTAAGAAGCAGTAACATTATTTTCAGTCTTCCTGATTCCCTATTCCTGACCCTGCCAACCATCTGGCAGAAGCTCTAATGAGTAGGGAGATGGCCAAAGGGCAGGCAACAGGAGAGATGAGAAAAAAAAATGGAAAGAACTATATAATCTGCAAACTGAATAATCAGTCCCTGGATAATTGAGAAAGTTGTAGCAATAAAGCTTCTTAAAAATGTTTTACAACCATAAAGTGCTTTACAACTATTAGTTATCTACAGGATGTTCTTGCTCAGTAGGGCAGTATTATTTTTCCCTATTAAATAAGAAGAAAGGAAAAGATGAGTAAATTAACTGCTTTAACCAAAGGCATTCAACTATTCAGATTGTCCTTTAGTTCCAACTCTGAATATGGTTATTTAAACTTTGGGAAATATTACTTGGTAGACAAAATGGCCATTGTCAAATTTTTAATTTATTTGTAATAAGATACTTGAATTTCTTAATCTGTTATCTATGTCCACTCATAGATTTAAAATAGGTGCAGATGGGCATAAAATGCAGTCTTATAATGAAATTTTGCTATCCTTAAACATAGTACAATTGTTCTCGCTGTTGTAAAAAATATTCACTGCTACCTTTCAAATACTCAAATTCCATGAAGAAAACAATAGTGCAAATTTTGAATACTATTTACCTGATAATGGTTAATAAACTTCAAAATGTTAGTAATTGTCAGAAAAGAAGAAAAAAGATCAATAAATCCCTTTGCCAGATTTGTGTGGAGATGATGACATTGTAAAACAAACTGGGGCATTTATCTGAAGAACTTCTCCAAAAGCAGTTTACTATCTAGCCACCAGTGGCAAAAACAAAACAAAACAAAATCAACCAGCCATCACATATTCCAAAAAAAATTATGGTTTTGAAAGACCACATAATTGTTGTGTCAATATAGCATCCCTTCCAAAACAGTTATTGATGTGGTCTTTCCTTCATGAAATTCAGTTGTTAGATATCCCTCAATCATTGTCAGATGAATTGGAATACAATGGACGAGTAGTTTAACAACTCAGGATACTGTTCAATTTTAAGTTTACATGAAAACTAAGCATTTTTGTGTTAACATTTTTTAACGAGATACTTTCACATGAGTGCAATGAAAGTCAAATTCAATTCTTACATCCTAAGCAGATTTTGTGTTTTCTTGTTTAATATCCTAGTTCTAAGTGACTGATTTGGTATTTGTATCAGAAGACCATTTACTCACACAATCACACACACACACATGCACACACACACATGTGCACACACACCCTCTTAAAGACAATATCCCTATAGGATTAGAGTTGGGTTTTCAAAGTATTGCTTTATCATTAAACTATGTAAAAGGAAAGCTGAACATAAAAGGCTACTTTCACTGTTCTGTACAGATCATATGCATTAAGGAATTTTAATCGTTGTGTAGTTTACTTTGAAAGTCTTATGCTTTAAAGAGAACTCTACTTTTCCAAACATATTTTTGCAGTTTCCAATGGAAAAAAATGGCTTCACCTTTACACACTTTACACACCTTTACACTGCACTACTAGTTGCTTCTGTCCACTGGAGAATCTGCTAACATGCTCCTGCATTGGATAGCCTTTTCTGAAGGTTAGAGCTATGTTTAAGTTTAAATAATATAGGTTTTTAGATCAGAAAACGCTAGAAAAGGTAACAAACATCTGGGGGAAAACAACAGAAATGAAAATGTAGATATACTTTTAAGGCTCCAACCTCAAAATCAAGATTTAAGTTTCTCCAATAAATTGAAGCTTGTGTCCATTAGGAGGAGAACCACATTAGTGAAATTTTTAGGACTTTTCAATCTAACTGGTTTGTAATGGATTTCATTATAATTCCTTATGCATTCCCCTTTACCCATCCCCCTTCCTAATATATCACTCAAGAGTCTGGACTTCTGCAAAATGGGAAAAACAAAAACTCCTTGTTGCCTTATCAAGAAACCTCTTAAGTTTAACTACCACATAAAATTACATCACCTTCCTGTATCGCAAGCTCTCAAATGAAAGAAGGACAACTGACCCCCAAAAAGAGATGCTTGTTAATAAAAGTAATGGAAATGCATATTTTTAAATTGACGTACAGCACACACCCATTCACCAAAGAAAGAAAGAAGCAGTAGCTTGTGGAAGCAGCTGGGGCTTGTTAGTAACTTTGTAGTGACTGAACTTAAGCTTCAGATGAAAGTCCTTTGGGTCAGTTTCTGGATCAACCTTAGTATCTTCTATATTAGTATTTTTGTTTCATTAAAAACCACCAAATTCTAATTTAGGAGCATTTCCTTTCTATTACTAATTTTCTTTGCCTTTAAAAAAAGAAGAAAACACCACACAGAACACTGAAAAGTATCTCTCTTTCCATGAATTCACTGTCTATTGCCTTGTTTTTCAGCTTAAAACAGGAGTTGTTTTTGCAAAGCCGCATCTGGTGATACCATTCTGTTGGTTAGGCTAGACTGCCATTTTCTTAATTTCACTCATTTTTTTTTTTCTCTTTAGCTATATTCAATAGAAGTATTTCTAAAAATATTGTATCACTGACTAAAGCACAGGATGGAACTCCCTTTCTGGGCAAAAGCTGAGAATTGCCAAGGTTAAATGCCTAATTTAAACCTGCAGAAGTTCTAGCTACTAGAATTCTGCAGCAGTTTGCTAGCCAGTCCATTTCTGCACGTCCATATTGAAGGAAAACTCACTACTTTTCAGCTTAATGAACAACATATGACACAACTAGAAAGGGTTGCAAACTTGTGAAAGTAATGGTCAGATATAAATGTTTCTCCTCTCAATTTAAGAGAAATTAAGCTATTTGGTGGTAATTGATAACTGTTAGGTTCAGTGATACTCAGAGCAGATTTACTGAAGACATGATAGAATGCCTAGATCAGAGGTGGGGAATGTGTGGCCTCAAGACCACATGTGGTGTTTTAGGCCCTTTTCTTAAGGGGATTTGTTCTGTGAAGTGTGGATTCTGTCAAAGGGCCACACTTGAGGATGTAGAGGGCCACATGTGGCCTCAAGGTCACAGGTTTCCCACCCCTGACCTAGATACTTTATGGTATAAGCTAGGAAAGAGAAATCATAAAACTTGGGGCTTACCTTTGGCATTCCACCCAAATAGACCTGTTAATGACTTTAATGCAGTCTCATTCACTGCATTCTGAGGGAAGGATAGAAAGGAGTCCAACTTATTTTTTTAAGCAATATTGTAAATATGCATGTCAATAGTCAATTGGAAAAATTATTCCCTGCTTTCTTTTCCTTACCAAAAAAAATTCTAATCTCAAACAGTTCACAAGAGTAACAACATTTTCTCTACCAATAAAAAAATGATATGAGTTAAAGGACATCAAAAGACTAGACTTGAAACTCAAATAAAAATTATAAAGAAAAGGCACATGAGAAGAAACCCTATGTATTTCCTACCCATCTTCTTACATTAAACCATTACTACATACAATTTATAGGATATATTTTTTAAAGCAAATGGGCATAAGAAACATTGCAAGAATAAAACGGAAAAACATTGGTTTCCAAACCAAGAGTGCAATAAATCCAGTGACTTTAAAACATATTCAAGGAAATAAGTGAATGATACTATTGGAAAGAATTAAACTTGCTGTAAAATACAAGTCTGTTTTCTATGGAAAAGTCAATAATTTACTTCTTCAGAGAAAGTTTTTTATCAAAGGATTTCACTGAATTTAATCTCTCACTATTACTGGCACCATATTCTTGGCAATATAAGAAGTATAAACTTGATGTACTCAGTCTATAAACAAATGCACAATTTCCTTTTATTTCCTCTTTTATGTACAGGAAAAAAATCCTTAAGGACCAAAACTGAGACTTACAATAATCTACAAGATAATCTTTTCCATTCTTAGCCAATGAGAAGCCACTCTTGCTGAAGTCAATAACGATGGCTCAGATGTTCTCATAAAGTCTTGCAACACAAGTCTTTCAAAGATACATAAAGTCCTTGATAATCTTCACCCAGTATGAACATCAGAAAAACCAAGATTTCAGAGGCATAGAATCTTTACATCCAAGACATCAGCAAGAAACTTTTAAGGCAAATTACTCCATGTTTCATTTCTTGAAAGGGTGGCAAAGAGTACAGCAATGGAGAGATTAAAATGGTATAAGAAACTACCAGTAGGAAGAAAGGTAGTGTTCAGGTGGAAAAAGAGAAAAAAATCAGGATAGATGAAGAAAATCCTGAAAAAGTCACTACAAAACAAATCACAAGGTATATCCTCTTCATTATTACGTGATGGACCTTCTGGCACTTTTCAGTGACATTCTCCTTGATTCCATTAGAAAGAAGGAAAGGGGAGGTATGGGAAATAGCAACTGCAAAGGAGTATAAGAATGGGAGAAATCACCTCATTCACCACAATCTTTAGGGAGCTGAATGAATTTTGAGTGAATATAGTCAATAAGACAAAAGGTATTTAAATGTGCCCCAGCTTTCCAAGAAGCAACACTAGTAATTAAGTAATTAACTAAAAGTAGTCACTCTTAGAAAGTAACAGTGTCCTTAGTCCTAAGGTAGAGTCTAAAGGTAAGAAGTTTGTGATATCTTCTCTTTTGTCTCAACTCATTCAAAGATTCACAAAATCAGAAGCAAATGAAAGATAGAAATCTTTATGCATATCTCCCCCCACTGTCAATTTTCCAGCATATACAAGATAATGAAAAGAGTTCTTTCTAAAAAGTCAAAAGATGAGAAAACAGAACTGGAATTTGATTACTTACCCATTTCCTGGGTCGGCCTCTTGGTCGTTTTTCTCCAGTGGCTTCTGCTTTCTGGGGGGAAAAGGATGAAATCCAAATAAATGGTTAACATCCTGGCACTGTTTAGTAGTATTTGGACATGTGACATGTTTTCCAGTGTTATTCTATGTTCACTGATGAGTTGAATGGCTGGTTCAAAAGCTCTTTGTTTTCTGCCCCAATACTTATCTTTGAATAAATTCCAGTTACCCTCATTTCAAAAGAAAGTGTTCAAGAAAGACTTGAACCTCTGTTATGAAATATAAAGACTATGGTCTTCCCTAAAGTGAATGAAAAGAAGTAAAAGTAATGGAACATACACTGCTTGGCTCTAATTTCTCAATCCATAATTAAAAGGCTTCTCCTTCAAATCTTTGATTGGATTATTCACAAAACTAAATATTTCTCAAGTCTTCAAGATTTTTTCCTCCAGAGTCTTAACTGAACAAACCATAGCTACTTAAAAGACATATGAAAAAGATAGTTTACACATACTTGTACATATACACATATAATAGTTTAGGAGTATTTAGATATATGGTATGAATATATATGTGGACATGGAACACATATTCATGTATAATGTATGTGTATGTATATGTGCATGTATACACATATATGCATGTATATCTATATATGGGGAGAAAGAGAAAGAAAGGGAGACAGAGAGACAGAGAGAGAGACAGAGACAGAGACAGAGACATAGAGAGCAGCATTGTGTAATAGTAGATCAAGTATTAAATTTGGAGTCAGAAAGAAATGTTGAAATTCTTACTCCAGTGTTGACTAGATAAGTGACCATGAGCAAATTTACTCTTTGAATCTGTTTCCTCATCTGTATCCTCTAGTATCTATTTCATTGGATTATTGGGTGGCTCAGATGACATAATGTATGTAGTGTGTTTTATCAAAAAAACCCTCTATAAACACCTGCTATTTTTATTAAACACATGAGCATTTCTTTCAAAAGGTAAATGTTCTTGAAACTGTATGAGGTATGTTTTTGTATTCCTTGCCAATGTAATCTACCCAATGGAGACTCTACGGACCCAGGGATAGAGAAAAGACCCCCCCAAATAATCACTTAGCTTCCTTGACAGGAAAATGCCATTCCTGAAGACAGGAACACAATGGGACCCTAGTAAAAGCTTACTTACAAAAGTACTAACTAATATTATCAGCAGTCTTTGTGGTTATTCAGTCATGTCTGACTCTTCATGACTCCATTTGGGATTTCCTTGACAAAGGTACTGAAGTCATTTCCCATTTCCTTCTCAAACTCTTTTTTGTTTGTTTATTTAACAGATGAGGAAACTGGGGCAAACAGGGTTAAGTGACTTGCCCAGGATCACCCAGCTATTCTGAGGCTGAATTTGAACTCAAATCTTTCTGACCTCTGCACCACCTACTTGCCTTAATCATTTAATATTCCATACAATTCTGAATGAAACTCAATCACAAACATATGAAGAGAAGTTGCCTTTCTTTCATAGATCATCTTCCTGGTATCACAGTATCCTAAGATCTTATCATTTTAGAGCTAGACAGGATCCTCATCTGTTTTTAAAAGATAAGAAAAGCACATTCCCCCAAAGTGAAGTGATTTGTCTTAGGGACTCACAGAATCTAAGTCCTCTGACTCTATACGTAACATCAGTTTCACTTTAACACTGCCTTTGTCTTGACTGGTTTCGCAGCAGGTACAATACTATTCTTGGATTACTAAAGGAAAATGTAGAGGTTAGCAAACTTGACTGCAGCAGAAACAACTGTGCGCCTTTGTTCCTGTTCATTATGCCAAACATGGGAATATGGTAGGGATGAATTTAGGCAAAAAAAAGGAGCTGGACATGGAGAAGGGCAAGGTCTTGTGAACTGGCTAATTCAAATGGAGGGAGAAGTAAAACCAAATAAGAACTATTCTGCCTCTGGGGTACAACGAGAAAGGTCTCAGCCTTTGATCTGGAGTCTGTCTTCATCTATTGTATAACTATCTTGTCATTTTCAGGATGAGTTTGGGTTGTAATTTCTGAGCAATCCCTCTCTGTTGATACCATTCTGTCTACAAAATCAAAGGTACCGATGTTTGTTTGTGCCCTGAAATGTGAGACTCTTACTCTCTCAACCCAGTCTCCTGCCTTTAAAACTTTCTATAGACACAGCTGCTAGGTCTCCAGGGGCATCAAGGTGGCACAGCTGATAAGAGCACTAGAACTGGAGTCAGAAAGATGGGAGTTCAAATCTAGCCTCAGAGACTTACTAGCTATGTGTTGTTGTGCAGTAGTGTCTGACTCTTCGTGACCTCTTGTGGGACTTTCTTGGCAAAGATACTGGAGTGGTTTGCCATTTTCTTCTCCAGCTCATTTTTACAGATGAAGAAACTGAGGTGACTTGCCCAGGGTCACCCAAAGCGCGTAAGTGTCTGAGGCCAGATTTGAACTCAGGTCTTCTTGACTTGAGGCCCAGTGCTCTATCCACTTTGCCACCGAGCTACCCTGACTAACTGTGTGACTTTGGGCAAGTCACTTGACCTCCATTTGTTTCAGTTTCCTCATCTGTAAAATGTACTTATGCCCCCTTCAGACTTATTGTAAGTATCAAAGGAGATATTTGTAAAGTGCTTGGTACATTGACTACCAAACAGTAAGTGCTATAAAAATGTTAGCTATCATTGTCATCGTCACCATTATTATCCATGTATGTTCAGAACTTCACATATATGGATGTGGAACATCCAGGAAAGATGTAATTTCCTGGGGCTATATGAGGCTCTTAGAAACACGTTAATTGCTATAACTTAGTAAACTTAAAAATAGCATGAAAGTCATTTGGATAAGTTATAGTCTTGTAGAGTTCAGATGTCTAAGTATCAACAAATTTATCATTTTAAACTCAATATTTCACATTTTGGTTATATTTTCAATGTTCCTAGCTCTTGGAAACTGCGGTGTTTTCAAACTATGCTCTCTGAGAGGATTTCCAAATTTTCCATTGTCTACTGTACTATTTACAAAAAACAAAACACCTGGAGATACACAGTAACATACACGTTCAAAACTTAAGGGAAATTATGAACCAGAGGAAGAGTACTGTCTCCTAGACAAATGTTTCTTCTATTTGGTACCTCTAATTCCTAAGGTGATCATAGCACTCAGGTCAAAGAATATCTATCTTCTTAATATTACATCTACATCACATTCTTAGTATCATTTTCAAATACTAACAACACTTCTATACATATAGAATATTTTCTCAAAATTGTAATGCAAGTGACTTATGAATACAGCACAAATATGAAGCAAATTTATGAACTAAAATGTAAAACCCAAAGCATTGTCATTGATTTAAACTGATTAACATTAATGCAGCTGAGTGCATTTCCAAATTATCTACATGGAAAAATTAGTTTGTGCGATCACTTTTAATTTCACAGCTATTAGGTAGTTTTGCCAATTACTATAACAGATAAATTATGCCATGAATAATAGTTATCCTCACTTATTTTATCAAACTTAATATAAATCCAAATTTCCAAGTACTCAAGATTGCTCTATGATTCTACATACTTTTCCAAATTCACAAGAATGCCAGCATGTATGAAATATATCTAGAAAATCATTAGGAATCTCACATCTAACTCCAGCTCCCTGGGGAGTAATTGCCTCTTTAAAGACAGACTCTGGTCCCAGGAATCTTCTATAAAATCGATTTCCCATGGCAAATTCTCTTTTTTTGTTGATCTATTCCTTTACAATGGGCTCTAGATTTTCTCCATTGCCCTGCTGGTTTTTCTCAGTTCTTTGAATATAATGTGGGCTTTATTAAAGCAGTGATTAAGATGGTTTTCCCCTTAGAAGTGAGGTACCCTGTATTTATAACAAGAAAAAAATGTTTTTGATATCATCTATGGTGCTTAATAATTGATCATTTCTATTAGATTTCCCTATATTCTTTCTATATGGGCAGATATACTTTTCTAGATAAAGGTTGTTGTTGGTCAGTCATTCTCAGTTGTGTCTGACACTTTGTGGCCCTTGTAGAGTTTTCTTGGCAAAGATACTTAAGTGGTTTGCCATTCCCTTCTCTGGCTTATTTTACAGAGGCAGAAACAGAGGCAAACAGGGCTAAGTGACTTGCCCAGGGTCACCCAGAAAGTAAGTGTCTGAGACTGAATTTGAACTCAGGTCTTCCTGACTCCAGACCTGACTCTCTATCCACTATACCACCCACCTACCCCTATAGATAAAGGAACCTGCACTTAGGTTTGACTCTGATGTCTAAGGTTGGTACGGAGATGACCCCTGGTTGGCAAAGGTTTTACCAAGCAGAAGAGAAAGGCATATGGGTTCTACCAAGCAAATTAAGACTTTTAAAGTCCAGACCCAACAATACAGGGTATGCTTGCACATCTGTTATTGGACCAGATGAGCTAAGGTTGAAAGGTTGGACTTTCGTTTTCATTTGTTTCAATCATGTCCAACTCTTGGTGACCCTGTTTGGGGTTTTCTTGGCAAAGACACTGGAGTGGTTTGGCATTTTCTTCTCCAGTTCATTTTACAGATGAGGAACTGAGGCAAACAGGTTTAAGTGGCTTGCCCAGGGTCACCCAGTAAGTGTCTGAGACTAAATTTGAACTCAGGTCTCTTGCTTTATCCACTGCTCCACCTAGCTCCCTCTAGAAGACTGAATACTAGGTGATAATTTTTTCTTTAAACCAAAGAAATGCATGAGCATCATCTGCCCTCACTAAGGAAAATCAGGGATCCTTAATTACCAAAATAAATATAAAGAAAACCTTGTAAATCATGTTAAACATAAAAGAATTCATGCAGGAAGATTAGGCATGATGAATCAGAATAATGCCTCTACATTTCTATAACCCAGGGTTATTTCCACATCACCATGATGCATCAAAGGAGAACTTCAGTGAGGGTTTCTTTACTCTTAATCATCTTTTATTATTATTATCTTATTATACTATGTTATAGAAATGCTCATTTCATTCCAGAAATTAAAAATAATTTTTAAAAAGTCTAGTGATTTAATGGTTGTGATAGTTCCTGAACCAATGGGCATTTCAATCACTTGGTTGAACTCTCCATTGTAATGCCTGTTTTTCATTTTAAAAATAACCATTGAATTCCTAAACAAAATATCTCCTAGTATAGTTGTCTTTGAGATTTTGTGAAGTAAGCAAAACCAAAGATCTGCCAACTCATGCATCAATACATCTAACTTCTATCATAAGTAATCATTTTCTAATGTTCAATTATACACTAGCTAGATCAGTTTCCTGACAACTGAGTAGACTTTTACCTTTCTCTTCTATTCTCATGTTTTGAAACTGGGCTTGACTCTGTGCAATTCTTTTGGTGATGGTAGCTTTTGGCTGTCCACAAACATGTTTCCATGTTTAAGATGTAGACATAAGAGCCAAGTGTGAATTGAACCTGGTAGGAAAATAGACTTACTCCAACAGAAGCTGACTCACATCATATACAACCTTTTGAAACACCTGATATCATTACAGGTTAAGACAGCAATTGACAAACTTTCTTTGAAGTTAATTCATTTTGTATCAGGCTTTATAGAATGTATGTGGCTTTTTCAAAAAGAAAAAAAAGAACCATTCAGTAAGTCTTTTGGCCAATGCCCACTAAGTTACAAGCATGTATTAAAGTTCTTGAGAGAGAAATAGTATCTGATTTAATCTACCAAAACAAATGTCAAATTACATAATTTACTCAGTGGCTAATTCCATTGATATGTGCACTCAAGCAGCTGCTTTATCATGTCTGGATTCCGGGACTAAATGTGTCCTATGAGTTTTTGTATGTGGTTATTATCTTTCAAGGGACATTAAGAGAATCATAGAATTACAGATGATTTTATCCTGCTATAGCTGAATCCATGTAATAATTGAACTGTGCTATAAAAGGGTTTCAATGTATTTTAGAGTCAAAGAAAGCAAACCCTACAAAGAATGGACATGACCTGGGAAATATCAAGGCCAGACTTTCATTTTCTGGGCAAACATGATGACTTCTAAGTGAGAATCTTATTGACAATGAACCTATTCAAAAATAAAACTCTCACCACTAACTGAAGGGCAAAATATCATGATTATCACTCAGAGTTGTTAAAAAAGCAAACTTGCTCTTTAGTAGTTCAACTCAATGTTATATGTAAATTAAAACCCCCTCCTGAGACTGCTTCTTAAAGAAATATTTTAGCTGTCTTCTATGACTAACTCTTTTATAGGTTTGAAACCCTTATCTTTTCATCATTCTAAGCTGTACAAGGGCCACCAAAATAGTAGTATTTATAAACGGACATGTCTGGAAAGCTAAATGATCATAAGACTGGCTCTTATATTCATTGCTACATCAAATCCTTCCCAAGATATTACCTTTCAAGAAAGGAGAGGTAAATGATGTTCTTTGCTAGCAATGAAGTCAATATCCCTAAACTTTCATTTAATTACATTTAATTCTATGATATAGATTTCCTCTTTAGAAATGGAAATGGGAATTTTGCTTTTTAAAGAGTCAACTTTTTAGGAGAGTTTTAGAATTTTTCTGCAGATACCCACAGACTTTTCACATCTTTCTCCTTTATTCATCTCTTTTTTTGTGTTTTTTCTTTTTGTTTAGTACTTCAAAATTTAATGCTTTTGGAAGAAAATCTGGGGGACAGGGACCTACCTACCAAGGAAATGACAATGTTTTATACTAGAATATGTTTTTTTGAAATCTAGTTTCTAAGATACAATGTGCATAAAACAATAGGTTAAGAAATAAAATGGACTTTCTGGCAAATTTGTCTTTAATGTGTAAATATTTAAAACCCTGTTACTAATATCTTTGATTATCATATTTTTGGAATTTCTAATCTTATCCTCCCCTTGGAATGGACAGAAATGTTCAAAAATGGAAAGGTAGTTTTGAGATCATCTGGTCAAACCTTTTGGTTTTATAGATTAGGAAACTTGAAACTTCAGGAAAAACAGTATTTTGACAACTCTGAAAAGACAAACATTGAAAGTCTTAATTACTCTGATCAATGATTTGACCAACCATAGTTCCTGGGACCCTTGATGAAGCATGGTACCCACCTCCATGATTATTCACATTCATTATAAGGATTTTCTTTTTATCTTCTTCAAAGAGAATAGGGAAAAAGAGAAAATAAATAGCTGTTCATTGAAAGAAATAAATAAAACCTCTAAAAGGAAACCTAGTACATTTTCTATTCTTACATTGGAAGGAAAGAAGCTGGGGTGCAGATAACTCACTCTCCACTCCTATAAACTGATAGAGGACCACATTCAAACCCTAACATAAAATTCAAAGACAAAGTAAGAATACTTGCTTACTTACCTCTTATTAAACCTTTTCTCAAGTTTGTTCTACACTCTTATATCTTAAAAAATTACATTTCTAAATAGAAAAATGTTAGATAAAGTAGTAGGAGAAAAATAAGAATTTCCAGTGAGGAAATATAATAGCTAAAATGAAAGCATTTCTGTAATGATAACAAATATTTAAAGGTAGTTTCAGTAGAAAAATCTACAAAGGGTATTTTTGTTCTCCCTCAGGTAATCATTTCAAAATATAAATAGCCTAATTTGTCTATTAAATCAAAATATAACCGTAACTACAAAATAAATATTGAATGGGTCATTGTTTTAAACTAATGTTAGATGCAATTTTATTGATCTTGTTAACCACTTCCTTTCCCAATCTTATCTTTCCCACTCCCCAGCCCCTAGATCAACTGAATATAATTTAAATATGTTACATAAATTACATAAATTTTTGTCACAGAGAGTTAGCTAACATGTCTTTTGTGATGTAAGTTTTGAGAACATCAGGTTTCACTATAAAAAAGCTAATATTTCATCATCTAACATGATGTGTGTGTATATACACATACATACATATATATGTATTCATGCATACATATCTATATCTATAGACACATATCTGACTTCATGATAGAAATATCAATGTATCATCAAAATAATATCAAACCTAATCCTGAGTAGGAGAAGAGAAAGGTTGATCAGAATTGAGAATGATCAGAAAAGAGAAAGGATGGTCAAAATTAAAATTTTAATCTAACTCCTCTACTGTCTACCTTTAAAAAAACCCCAAATAATGAATAATAATGACATTTCTCAAAGGAAACCAGCATGTTACTAGTAGAATACTCACACACACCTGGATAAACCAAATAGAAAGTATTCAAAACCTGGAGAGGGGCATTTAAACAAAAACCAGTCAAAAATACAGTTAATGCTCCATTTAATGAGTCATTGTTCACCATTAGCTCCTTCCTAACAGGAAAGAGATCCATGGCTGATAACATGGAACCAAGGGCAGACAGTCCAGTGGAATTTGTATGGCCCATTACCACCCATGCAGTTCCGAGAGGGCTCTAAAACAACATTAAGTCAATTAACAAAGACAAGACCACAGGTATGAATAATTTAACTGACATAAAATGCTCTTTGGCATTGATCTCTTGTCAAGTAAGAACCCAAATGCAACATAATCGCAATCTTGTATACCCTATCTCCTCCGCAAAATGATCTGCTGAGACCTCAAGATAAAAATGTATCAGTGGTATAGGTCAGTCAGAGTAATTGATAGCTTTCAGAAAAGAGGGTGCTGTCAACTCGTGAAGAAAAATAGAGCAACAGGGTTTCCCCCAACTAGTTACTTTCTAAAACAATGATAATGCATTTGTTTCTTCCTTAGTTTGAATGGAATCTCTAGTTTAAGAGACAGAAGCTGGTGTAGGGCAAAGATGTCAAGTAGATTTAGTGAAACGTGGAAGATGTGCCTACTTTCCCAAAAAGGAGTCATTATGATGCAATTATGCCAATAATTCACGACAAGATGTGCAAACAATAGTGGGGAAAGTTCCCTTTAGGGACTTTAATGATCTAAATTCTGGCCTTTTCTTTGGCAATGTAGCCTGAGATATGGAAACACCTTCCTCTCCACTCCCCACTCCATCCCCCTCTCCCCCCACCGTAAGATTAACATGCTCTATACTTTCTGGAAGAATAAAACTAAAAAACAAAACAAAACAAAAAACAACTTTAATAGCACAATATCTATATTTGGGGGAGGGATAGAATTATCATAAGCACCAAATCATCTTCCTTGAACTTGCCAACAAACACGATTCTGGCTTCTCTCTTTGCTGCTTGCCTCTCTACTCTTTGAAAGGTCCCCTGACTGTAGCCATCAAATAGATTTTAAGATTTGTCTGAAATGACCAGTTAGGAAGAAAAAGTCTGTCCTCTTAAAATGATTATGCAGGCTTGATAATAATTTATACAATACTGTTGGCAGTTCAAGATCTAGAATTAACGTGGAATGGGTAATGACAAAAAGCACAAATCTAACCTTGTACTGTGTAATTGATATTTGGGTTTAGTCTACACTAGCAAAGTGAAGTCTGGACATAGGCAGTTGTATAGACAATTCAAGAGGAATAAGCATTTATGAAATACTTGTTACATGCCAGGCACTGTGCTAAACACCCTTCAAAACACAAAAAGCATATATTTTACCTGGATAAGCATGGCTTCCATTCTCCATTGTTATTCAAAGAACAGAAGTGGTCATAATATCAATGTTCAATTGGTTTCTCTCATCTTGAAACCTCCTTAATATTTAACTACCCTTCAAATAAAATTCTATTCAACCTTAGGGAAAGGTTTTCAAAAGTGCTGGAGTGACCATCAGCTTTTGATCTAAAAAAATTATTCATTTTTACACCAAATGTTTACAAGTGATCATCTGATGTTTTTTATTGAGATAAAAAATAGCCCCCCCAAAGTCCACTAACTTCTTCATTCTAAACATTGCTTCCTTCATTCTAAACAAGGGAAACATTATGTCAGTATTTCTATAAAGTACAAACATGAGAGACACAGAAGAGTTATAAGGGAATTGGAACTAATGAAAACTAATTCCCTCAGTCTAAGAAATGAAAACTAGAACGAATAGTTAAAAGCACAATATTTTTGTTGCTTATTTATTATTTGTTTAAAAAAGGAAAACAATCACTTTCAGTCATTTTTTTCATCAGATTAATTTGAAACAGTACCAATGTAAAATTTGCTCAGGAGAAAATTCCGAACCCTCATTTGAGGGATATCAGTATACTGTAAATTGGCACACATCTAGTCTAGACACCCATAGCCATTTTCTTTTCCTTCATTTTTAAAACAGGATATCAGTTGTTCTTTTCTCTTTCTCTCCCCAGTAGTCAAAATTATAAGTTGTATTTGTTTATTTCCGAACAAGTTTTATTTGTTATGCTTAAGTCAATTTTTATATGTGCCTGACCTGAAATTATAGTAATTGCTACTTTATAGGTTGTCCAATTGGTCTTGCAACATTCTGCATGCATTGTCAAGTTTCACATTGCTAATTTCCTAACAAGAACAGTTTGTTTTCAAATGCCCCAAGGCCAGTTTACTAAGTCCAACCAAACACAAACTGCACAAGTAGAGAAACATCATGCCCCAAGATGTTTTAAACACTCATCACAATCAGAATCCTAGGGTAAGCTTTTGTTCCCACCAGTTTAAGGGCACTTACTTTTGACGATATAACAATAATACCAATTTATAAAATTTGTGTGATTGTTAAAGCCCCTACCAGTTTTTGTGACATATTTTTCATGATGATGTGCAATGATTCATATACACATGTGCACACACACACACACACACACGTAGTTAATCAGGAGAGCCTTCTGTTAAGGTCTATGAATTCTAGTGGTCTATCTATACCTTACATGGTATGAACTCTCCTGTATATTTCAGTGGATTTACTTGGAAAAACACAACTTTTCTTCAAGAAAGTTTGGCTTCATGTGTTTAGAAACTAAGTTTCTTTGTAAGGGATCTGACAAAAATTAATGAATATTGCTTTTACAGTCAGTTAAAACCTTAAGTTTCAGCATAGTGATTTATTTTTTATAAATTACAAGGAAATATTTCCTCCAAAGAAAACTTAATTTGTGAGATCAGGGAAAAATAAGACAACCTGTAGGCAAGTTTTCTGACCCTTTATGACTAGAATTCTCATAGGTGAACTGTGTGAAATAATTGTATAATTTGAATTAATAGTGTAAGATTACAAGATGTATGATGACACTTTCTTTAGAAAATAGTCAGAAAAATGTTCATTTGGAGACAGGTTTTAATTCTGAAAATTTCAACCACTCTTCTAGAATCTGTAGATTAACCAGAGCCTGGTGAATAAAGCATAGGATGTATGCCCATTTTAAAAGGCTTGTCATGAAAGAAACGAAAAGCAAGTCAGACATAACTCAGGAGCACAGACAGTACTGTTTTGTTAGTGTGTTTTTTAAAAAGGCAAATGAGGCATATGCCTCTTGGTTTTCTTTTTAAGCAGGGCTTTGAGTTTTCTTAGTTATCAGGTGAATACTTCCAATTCAAAAAGGTGAAATAGCCTTTTTTTAAAATTCCACTTAGATTCCAGGAGATTTGGAATAAAAATTCCCCCTCCCTCCATTGAACTTTAAAATTACTCATGTAGGAAAAATGTAAAGATTTCTTCCTGAAGGATTTCACAGTGATTTTTTTTAAACACAGAATTGCTTCAAAATTTAATCCTTTGTCCTAAACATAGCAAGGTACAGCATATCATTTCATTGGACTTATTTATAAAATTGGAGTGTCTTTTTGTTTAAAAAAGTTTTTTTTCTAAAATTAATTTTCATTCATCAAGGTCAAATAAACTGTAAATAACATAAAATTAGCTCTTTCAAATAATCAACCTATTCCTTCTTAGTTTTCAAAAACATGAGAATTTACATCATCAGTCACTTCCAGATCTATTGATTAAAACATGGCTCACTCCTTGTCTAGATTTTGGGAAATGAATGTGAATCTAAACACACATACTATAAATATGATCGCTCAACTAGCTATTCAAAACAGTTAAAAATAAAACAGACATGAAACCATACTCGCCCCCTCAATAACTTAATATTTATCACAAGTTGCTATGGAAATATATAACATGGAAACTATCACATATGATATGGTCAATGCCCACAGGCACAAAGTAAACCACACAGAAAAATTAACCACATTGACATGAGCCCCTAGTTCATTTCCAACTCTCTCTGTCTCTGTCTCTCTGTCTCTGTCTCTTTCTCTCTCTCATTCACTCTTCAGAGATCTACTGGAGACAGATAACTATCTACACCAAGTATCATAATTTATTCCTAAACACACTGAGCTTTTATTTTCAAGCACTCCTCATACCTCTAAGTTAGGAGACTAGCCCTGACCTTTTAGTGTTATATGCTACAGAAACCTGACTCCTGTATTTATTTTTGAGGCTGCACACAACTCATTCTGTCCACCAAAAATTCTCCAAAATGCAATGCAAAAGTATGGACTCTAATACAAAACCTTTGCAAATCAAATTCAGCCAATGGGAATAAACTGTTGTTTGAACTTGTCATTTAGAGTTTATTAAGAGATCTTGAATCTCAGACTTGACTGGGTTCTGTACTGTACTACAACACAAATTATTAAATGAACTTTTGAATTGTAGCAAATTGTATTTGCCAAAATTTGTTGAAATTGCTAAAGTGGCCCGATTATCACTTAAAGCAAAAAAAAAAAAAAAAAAAAAAAAAAGGAAGCCCTTTGAAATAGATTATCCAACAATATCCATTGTAAGTCACTGTGGTTGTAACTCACAATCAGTTTACATTACTATCACATTTTAAAGCTGTAAATTTCAAGAAATGCACTTATTTCCATCAACACATAATTGGATTTACTTTGAATTACCACATGTTTGACAAAGCACTTAGCTTTAATAGAGGGATTTGGTTTGAAGTGGTATTGTAAATAAGGATACAGGAAATGAATCTTCACATCTTTCTGAGAAAAAAATTAAATTCCAGAACTAGGAAAAATGTTTAATTTGTTTTTTTAACTACCTTAATTAATATAGATCTCAGTAATTACTTTTCTCCTCCCTTTTGATATTGTCTACTATCGTGTAGATAGATTGATTGATAGATAAGGTCTACCCAAAATAACCAAATTGTCTTCATATGTTTTGTCCTTAGATTCTTCCTGGGGAAAAGAAAAGGTTAACTCCCATCTTACATCTTACAAATGTAAAACCTGAAAACTGTATCTTGAGTTATCCAAATGGAACAAATGCTCGGGTTTGGACCTCGAATGATTGAGATCACAAGGAAACTGTTGCTGCTGAGAAAATGATATGTCAAGAGATATTTCCCTGGAAATCTCACCTTTTGGGCAGCTTTTGAGGGGCTCTTGTTTTTGCTTCCTTTAGGTCTTCCTCTGGGCCTTTTAGGAGAAGGCTCACCTGTTGGCTCCTAAACACAGAAAAACATACTATTGTGGCAAGAAAGTTTAAAGTAAATTTCCCTCCAATTCTATTATCAGGCTGAACTGCTCAACTGATCTTTTAGAACACATGCAGTTCATGTGTAAATGAATGATGATACAGAGTTTACAGAAAGAGGAAATAACTATAAGTAGAACCTAAGTGTTCAAAGAGGAAATTCTGCTTTGCATATGAAAACAAGACGTCATTTCAACTCTAAAAGTTAACAAAGGAGTGACTTGGTGGCACGTCCTAACCGTTTGAAGATGTAGATTTCTCACAATCCTGCATTGGGAATTCTTGAAATTGAAATAATTTAATAGGAATATCAGTTATCCATTTTACATACACATCAGATAACAACAGTATGGAGCTCATATTATAATCCCATTCTGGAAAACGGAAAGGCGATTTTAGTCAGGTTTTGCTCAAAGACTACAAATTAGTTGTTTTCATACTTAAAACTTACATCCATACTATTTTCACTACAATCCAACATCCACATTCATTGGGAAGGACTGGAGCAATTAGCTAGATTTTTCAGGTCAAATTAATCCTTTTTTTCTTGAAATGTCCACATAATTAAGGCAGTTTGTGTGGGGGTGGGGTAGGTGGATGTTTGAAATATCGGGATAGTTACTTGAATTCTCCATTTCCTTCGGATAGTTGGCATAGTCTTTTGAAAATCTGTCTTTTGTTAGAAAGTAAACAACACATTTTCTTTAGGAAACTTTCCTCCTAGGAAATTCTTTATGAAGATAGTTTGAAGAGTAGGGATTGTGAGACAGAAAGGGGTCTGGGATACCATGGAGTTAAAAAAAACAATCCTATCCATTTCTAAATTTTTTTTAAAGGTTTCTAGTTTATAGTAACTAATCAGCTCATTAATGGTATATGAATTCTGAATAGTACAGATCATAAATATTTATCCAGTGAATCATCAAGTCTAGGAAACACTTCTGGTCCTGAATAGTGAACATTTCATTCAGATTAGGTGGCATGACTGATTAAGGGTAGCCCGTGATTAAATTAAAACCGACTAAAAGTCTTTTAAATTTGCATATGTATATTTAGGCAAACTGGGAAGGGGTGCTTCCAAAATTCAGTAGAGTAGTGGAGCGATAGTAGGCACATGTAGATTTTGAGACATACATTTTTCTTTTTTCTTTCTCTTTTTTTCCCGGAGAACTTGGCTTACTGCAAATTTAGAACCTTAACATTCCCAGAACTCGCTCAAACTTTTGGACTTTTTTCCCCTAGGAAATTACAAGTGGTGAATAGTCTGAGTGGGTGTATGGGGAAAAATAAGTTTGAGATTAGGGGGCACAGAAAGGAAACTTCTGAAGAGGTGTAAAACAGATCCCCAAAGTTCTCTTAGGAAGGGACGGGGGGAACATGGAGGTGGGGAGGGGACTGCGCGGTTTCCATCTTTGCTTCTGCTTTTTCGATTTCCAAAGGGCATTATCTACATTTTTCGGAAGTAGAACAGAAAGAGGGCACAAGCCATTTACTTTCCCAACCTTGAGAAAGGGTCTTCGGGCTGCTAGGAGAAAAATATTTTTTCCTCGTTCGATTTGCCTTCCGAATGAGTTTCCAGAGAATGTACTAAGTTAAACGTTTTAAAGTTCGGGATCTTAGGATGCCTTGGGCATCTTCTCTTCCAATCGTTACTTGCAAAGCATGGAAATTGCAGCAAACAAAACCTCTAGCCCTCTCCTCTCCACGACGCCCAGCAAAGCTGCACGCTTAATTGGTTGCATCCGCAGACAAAACCCATCAACTGTGCTTAGATTCCCAGTCACCACTCTCTCGCCCCTTCCCCACCCCCCACAGATTTACTCGGGAAAAGCAAGGTCTAATTTATGCATTTCTGCTCAAAGTAAGTTAGGGACTGGGGGTGGGGGTGGGGGGGTGGAAGGTTAATTGGGAGGAGGAGAAGAGAAGACCAAGGAATCAACCTAATAACTTTCAACTTTCTTAAGTTTATAAAAAGGCCCTTTTCCACTCTATCCAATCTTGGTCCTAGGACCTTGCTGGGTCGCGAGGGGGCTTCCCCTGTAGCAACTTCCTGGGGTCACCTTAACCCTTGCAGGCCTTTAAAACCTGGTGAGTTTGGACGCCTTATTAAAAGAACTCTTGGAAACAGGAGGCTGCAGATCATCCAGCGCCAGTTCGGTCCCTAGGCATTCTTTGTAACGAGGGAGGTAAATGGAATCAGGCCACTGGGGGTGGGAGCCAGAGGTGACTTGGGCTGGGGGCAGGAGGGAGGAGGGCGTGCAACGGGGTTGCTTTTCGTTTCCAGCTCCCCTCCGGGTCTTTGGGATGGAGAGGGTGGAACTCTTCCTCCCTCTCTGTCTCCAAGCGCCCGGACTTCAGAGCAGCCCGCACTGAGACGGGGAGAGCCAACCCTGAGAGTCCCCTTCTCCGCCACCACCACTGCCTCCTTCTCCTCTTGCAATTTCAAAATCAGCTCGAAACGAGCCCAAGAGCGCTGGTTGGTCGGCTCCGGGTTGCAGATTTACATGGGGAAGCCCCAGACGCAGCAAAGCCTGGCACAATAGCGAAAGTTCAAGGCAGACGTTTTCCCTAAAAATACTTCTCACCTCCTTCCTTATTCCCTTTCCCCAGCGCTCCCTCCCCCCGCCCCCAGCCCCAGCTCTGCTCCCCGGAGATTCCCTTTCTCCTCCTGGCTCTCCCTCTCCTTACCCCCCCCCCAACCCCCCCGCGCGCTTCTCCCATAAGCAGAAGGGCCAGCCGTCACCCGGAGGGCTATCCTGTCCCTTACACCCCCTCCTAGACCGGGCACCCCCTCGATTCCCCCAGGCTCCAGAGCAGAGCAGAGGGCGGAATTTCGGGGCTCTGCGCCGGTCACCTTTCTATCTTCCCTGCTCTCAGTCTCTCTGTCTGGATTTCGGGGTCCAGCACACGAGGTGTATGAGAGCTGCATCAGGGGCTGGTGGGTTTGGGTTTATTGCCCCCCCGCCCCCACTGACTTGTTGCTGCTTTCTGGGTCGACCTCGTCCTCTCTTCTGAGGCGCTGGGGCGGCAGGTTGTCCCTGGGTGGAAGTGGAAGGCTGACCGGCTCCTTCGCCTCGTGCGCTCATTCTGACTTCGGTAGCTACTGCTCCCGCCGCGGCCGCCGCTGCTGCTGTTTGTCGCCGCCGCCGCCGCTGCTGCTGCCGCCTCCGCTGCTGCTGCTGCTCCTGCAGCGACTCCTCCTCAGCTCCGAAAAATCCTCCCAGCACCTTTCCGCAGGAGGTGGGGGAGAGGGGCGTGAGGGAAAGGGGGGGCAGGTTTAGACAAGATCTGTGACTGCTGCTGCTGCTCGTGCCGATGCGGCTGTGGCTGCCACCATTCGCACCGGACGTCCTGGTGCTGCCAAAAAGAAGAGAGGAGAGGAGAAGAGAGGGTGATGGTGCTGGAGGAGGAGAAGGAGGAGGGGGAGGGGGAGGAGGAGGAGGGGGAAGGGAGGAGGAGGAGGAGGGGGAGGACTGCAGGGGTGGGGGGGAGAATCTCCTCTATTGGCAGTTTAAAAGCAGGGGATCGTGGCTACGGGGAGCAATTCAGAAGCCACTCTGAACAAGTAGCAGCCTTTAGCTAATTGTGTCGTTTGCGCTGTTAAGCCGGGAATGTCCCTTTCTCTACACCCTCCCCCCTCCCCCCAAACTCTCCTCCCTCACAATAATTTTCTTAAGAGAGAAAAAAAAGACCTCTTGCAGATGGAAAGCAAGCTGGGGAGGGAGCGTGGGGGCTCAGAGTGTCGTCGCCCTCAGATCGGGTCAGAACCAAGTTAAATAAGGCATGGAAATGGAGCGAATGTTTCAGGAAAACTGCGAGGCTGCGGGTGTCTCTGGCGGCGGGAGCGGCTGCTGGAGCACAAGAGCTCTCATTGAAAACAAATCCGAGCGGACTGGGGTAGGGGGCGGAGAAGACCGAGACTGAGAGCCCCAGAGTCTCCCTCAGTCGGTGTGCTCGCTGCGCTGCCCAGGCTGCGAATACTCGGTGAGCCCGACCTAAGCACTCAACTGGGATGCGCCACAGGGAGGGAGTGCAGAGTGCCCACCTCCAACCACGGACCCATAAAATAGGAATGGGCTGTGCAGTGGCCGGGGCTTTTGGTGGGAGTGGGGTGGAAGATACAAGGAACTGGGGATGCAAAGAGGAGGCAGGGCGGAACACACACACACACACACACACACACACACACACACACACACACACACACACACACACTCGAGATGGGGGCTGGACCTAGGCCAGAGAAAACATTAGAAATACAGCAGTGGGGAGGCACAGCACATGTTCCATACTGAGACACGCTCACGTGTCCTGGACCGTTCATGCCCCAGTCCAGACCCTGGTATAAAGGGATGTATAGGGAATCCCAGTGTCCCAGGAACGGAACTCAAGATTGGCTTGTGAAAGAAAAGAGAAGTATTAAAGCCCGCTTCCAAATCACCAGATTTCAGTGTCTGAACATTAGCAGAGAGGAAAGGGGGTTTACCTGGATCTCAATTATGTAAAACAAAACAAAGCAAAACCAATTTAGGACAGCTCTTTTGCTGCTTGGGAGTGTCAAGTTAGAATCGATTGGTCAAGAAAAGAGGAATGAAGAAACGCATGATATCGGTAATCGATCAGAGGCTAAGAGAAGAATGATGATCTTTAAGTGGTTGAATGAGCTTTTTTTTAAAAAAAACTTTTCTCCAGGAAAGAATGGACCAGAGGAGTAAGTCTGTTTTGTGGAGGCTCCACAGTGCACACCCGTCTTGGGTGTCTCGAGCGGAGACCTCTAACCTAACAACCAGGAAGGAATGGCCAGCCACACTCTTGGACGACTTCGGAGAACTTAAAATACTTAAGCACTTTCTTTAATGTGTCTCTCCTTTCTCAGTGAAAACGCCAATGCTTCCAAGCCTCAAGTTTATTGTTTGAACGGGTTTTGAATTATGTGAATACCCCAAAGGTCAAAGTTCGTTTTAAAAAAGGGGGAGAATTCGTCGTTTTTCATCCTTAAATAACAGAAAACCTTCGGAACAACTAGGCTCAGCTTTTCCCATATCATCCCCCCACCCCAAATTACCGTTGGGTTGATAGCAAGCATGAAGTTTGAACCCAGAAAAGATATGGCTATTTTTCAAAGTCCCAGACCATGCTGCAATAAAAACCAATTTCCAACCATCGCTGTATCACTCTAAAATTTTACCTCTTCTTTATATAAGCTGTAGGCATATCAAAATTCTTTAAAATATATTTCGATACTGATTGGTTACCATTTTAATTTTGAAATCTTTTCTCTTTTGGATTGCCCATTGCTGAACTGAGAATTCAGCTGTATTCAAGAAAGAACCCAGGATTTTCTGCATGAATCTGGGAACACTTAGCCCTGATTGGGAGGGAGTGCCTCACATCACTCAACTGTGAGTCCAACAGCTGACTGAGGAAAGATTTGATAGGAACCAAAGGGGCTCAGAACTTGGCTAGAAAGATGGAAGCTTTATCTGAGGGATTCCTCTAATAGATTCAAAGCTATTTTCCTTGCATTTGCACCACTGAGGCTGCAATTATAACTATTCCAGTAACATTTTTCAATACCAAATTTGCACATTTGAATATGGACATTGATTTGTGCTGTGGTGTGTACATTTGTACACACATACACAAGTGTGTTTTTGTTTTGTTTTTGCCTGCCTTGAAGATGGATGGTAAGAATGAGTAGGGAAGAAGGTCACCCGAGATTCAAATCTAGAAGCATCTTGAAGTTGATAGTGTCTTAGTGTTTAGTTTTGGGGATATTTTCTTTTTTAAATGGGGAAAAGGGGGTCAGAGAAATCCGCAATCAGCTGAAAAAAGCTGTTGCTAAGGTGAAAGATAAGAAGGGGACTCTAAAGCTTTCCTTCTGCCACTAAATCCCTGCAATGGGATTGAGAAAAGCATAGAAAAACCTGAGAAAATGTCAGCTGTCTATTTTTAGAATATTGTCATTTTGTTGTCAAACTTTTCTCTATTCCAAAATTTACTACAACAAAGATATGAAACAAATTTCAGTCCATCAGTTTTAGTCTAAATCATTTTGCACTGTGTTTTCAATTATTTGGAAACAATCCCAAAGAATTATTTCAAGTTCACATATATTTTCAATATGTAAATAGAAGGATTTTTATTTCAAGCTCTGAAATTATATGAGGCACTTGTTTTTTTCCCCCCACAAAACTGGTGCACTTGTGCATGTTTTTTATTAAAGTGAAATCACTAAAGTGAGCTTAAGAAACACTCTGATACATTTCTCTCTCTTAGACCTTCAGCTTAAGGTGAAATAAAACAAAACAAAACCCCACACTTTCCCCATCTCTTGGTCTTGCCAGGAATGTCCTCCACAAACTACATTTGTCCACATCTTTCCTGTCCTTCAAGGCTCTAGTTCAGGATCTAACTCCTCCATGAAGCCTTTTCCAATGGCCTCTTTAGATCTTTGTTCACGTTGTCTGAACTGCTCAATTAACACTATAAATTATCCAACTCTCCAATTGTCTTAGCTGAACCATTTAGCCACTTAATTAGAACCGTTTAATTCTATCAAGTTGTAATGCTGTTCTCCACTAATTATTGCACGTTTGTCTCTTAGTAGTGACTGACAGGGAGTTTCAAGGTTTTCAAAGTTGTTCTTGGTTTTTTGTAAATACACTTTCTCAATATCTTTACAATAGCCCGGTGATATGTGTACTACAACAGTCATTGTTGTAAGTTCCCATCTTACAGAATTTAAAAAATACAACTCTGAAAGGTTAAGTGGTTTGTCCATAGTCACAAAGCTGATCAGTGTCAAAGGCAAGAACCCAGGACTCCCCTGAACATGTTGTTCCTTTCTTGTATGCAAATTTAAAGCATGAGCTATGTCATGTACTTCTTTTATAACTCATTGAGTCCAGTGAGGGGTTTCCCCTGATTCCTGGTTCCCAAATCTCAGTCGTCTTGACTTTTGTCTTGTTTCTAGACTTCAATGACTGGAGGAGAGAATGAGGAGAGTGACTGCAGCTCTGCCTCACTTAATCCAAGTCACAAGCAAAAGTCAAGACATCACCCTTGTGATGTCATTTGTCCTCTTCTAGAATGAAGGCTGAACAACTTTCCATCTAGATAAATAGTATGTATCTATTTATTTACATGTTGTCTCCCCCACTAGAATGTGAACTCTGGGACAGGGATTATTTTAGCTTTTTCTTGGTCATTAATATGAGTTGAGACACACAACTTCTGAATTGTCAAGCCTAATGACCATCAGTCATTTCTTGTTACTTTTGTGGAGTGTAATAATGTTACCAGAAACTTGAATCCTTAGGATTATGAAAACCTGGGTGGAAAAAATGCAGGTATTTGGGGTTACTGGTAATGCTGTAAACATTACTTCCAATTGGGGGTATGGGGTTCAGCAGGGAAAGGCTTCTCATGATAGAAAAATGCTATCCACATCCAGAGAAAGAATAGTGGAGTCGAAATGCCAGTTGAAACATACTATTTGCTCTCTTTTTTGTTGCTATTTTGTTTCTTCTTTCTCATGGTTCCTCCCACTGGTTCCAATTCTTTACAGCATGACTACTTTTAAATGTGTTCAGTATGAATGTATATGTGAAGCCTATATCAGATTGCACGCCATCTTGTGGAGGGGGAAGTGGAGGGAGGAGGAGCAAATTTAAAACTCAAAAATCTTATGGAAGTGAATGTTAAAAACCAAAAGTAAATAAATTGTTTTAAAAAAAGAAGAGAAAGGCTTTAGAAGTGAAGAGCTGGCAAAAAAAGATAGCATTTTTCTTAGAATTTTTATTTCTGGATCATAGGTCAGTATACAGTACAGAAATAATGGAGTCATACTTGACCAAAACTGATTTAAAAAATTCTTTGCTTGGACTCTTATAAATAGAATCAACCAGAATTTCAACTGAAATGGAAGAGAGAAGCACAAAAGTGTTCATGTGGGTTTTGCAAGGCATAGAAAGTAAGATGTACATAAAGAGAGCAAGAAGAGTAGTTGAAGGCCAGTGACTCAAAGAAGAGAGAAAAGAGAAAGCAGTCACCCTATCACAGTGGTGTCTATATATCAATGCACAGAGTATGGGTAACAAGTAGAGGGAACTAGAGATTCTATTGCAAGGAGGAAAGGTTGACCTAACCAGTATCACTGAAGCCTGGTAGGCTAGGACTTGTATATTGGAAGCAAATCTAGGAGAATATGGCTTATTCAGAAGGATCAGGCTAGATAATTGTTGAGGGGGGGTAGCATTGTAAATCAAGAACATTTGAAGTGGACCTCTGATTTTATTAGAATAGGGAACTTCCAAGGAGAAAACTTCCTCTACCAATGCCAGGCTGCACCTGCTCTGCAAATTAAGAAGATATGGTCAGGCTAAGAAATCTAACAACACAAGGTTTGGAGGAGCATCATGAACATTTGGGTCAGGATTAATAAAAGCTAGAATATATGTAAGACTGAGGTTTGCAACGTACTTTATAAATAACATCTCATTTTATCCTCATAACAACCCTGGGAGATAGGTGCAATTGTTATTCCCATTTTAGAGATGGGAATAACAGATTAAGTGATGTGCTCAAAGTTTAGTAAGTGTCTGAGGCTGGATTTGAATAAAGATCTTCCTGACTCCAGGTCCAGCCCCCTGTCCACTGTTCCATTTAGCTGCCTTCCTAATGAAAGGAAAAACAGAGGAATATTCTTTTGGAGACATGCTGTAGATTATGTACAAAGAAGAAAAATGAATTTGAGAAATAGATCACAACCTGAAACAACAGGATGATAATGAAGGGATAGATGATGTCAACTAAATAGATAATGTTAAATTTAATAAGAACATCAACTTAATAGATAATATTAAAAATAGAACAGCTGATAAATTTTTGACATCTTTGACTGGAATTTCATCCTTCAAAGGGTGAAGGAAGAAACAAGGGGAAATAGATTTTTCTTCACCTAATTCTTTTGAGGAAGGGAGAACTGATCACTGGAGTAAAAATGATAGAAACCTTGGGATTAAGAGACATTTCCCTTATAAAATTTGTGGTAGGGTATGAGAAGTAAGCTGGATATAATGTCATATGCTTCTCAGATTTGAGGGGAGTAGGTTTCAAAGAGACCAAGAAAAGTTTAGAGGAGATGAAATATCCTAAGGAGGAAATTGCTCAAGAAAGATGGAAAGTTCTTAAGAGTCAAATTCTGTAAAAATCATTCTAGTATGCAAGATAAAGGGATACTGTCTAAAAGCATTAATTGGAATGCACAAGGAACTAATAAATTAACTGAGATTTAAAAAGACATGTATAGAAGATGGAATAAAGGACAAGTAACTGAGGATGAATCCAAAAGAAGAGTTTGATCCTTTAAGAATTGTAATAGGAACATTAAAGTCCAGAATGACCCGAGGCTGGAGAAGGAAGCTAAGTATAACAAAAAAGATTCATGCTTTAGCTATATTAGAGGAAAAAGCAGAATTGAATAAAGGGTAGTACTATTCTTGGGAAGGATAGATGGCATGGTAGTTGACTGTAAGAAAACTAAAATACTCAACTAGAAACTTTCTTATGCTTCTCAATTGGTTCAAGTCATCAGACACTAAAGAACCATGTTCTATGATACTGAAAGAATTGACAAGTGTAATTGCTATTGGTCATCCTTGAAAGATCGTGGAAGATAAAAAAGGTACTACAGGACTGGAGGAAAGCAATTTTTGTCCTGATTTTCAAGCAAAGAAAAGAATATAAGATATGCAAACTATAGAACCTTGTACTCCATTTCTACCACTGACAAAATTTGGAAATACATCAAGGAGACGTCATAGGCTTAATATAGTTAGATTCTTAAGATATCGTATTTATACAGGTCCTTCTTCACAACAACACTTTGAGGACATGACAGCAAGAATGACAGTAAGTCACAATTGCTAAAATTACATAGGATTTTAAGTTTTACAAATATTATCTCATCTCATCCTCCCAACAAGTCTGAGAGATAGGTTCTATTAATACCCTCATTTTACAGATGAGGAAATAGGTGCAGAAACTGCACTGAACAGTTTAGTAACTTGCCATGATTTTACAGGTATAAATGTTTGAGATAGTATTTAAAATCGTCTCTCTTTAATTCAACTCCAATGTACATCATGATGTCTCAGTTTCCACAAGGCATTTTATAAAGTCTCTCATGCTATCTTTCTTGATAATATGGAGAAGTAGTGGATAAAAAACAGCACATTTAGATGTATTGAAAACTAGTTGAATAACCAGACTTCATTAACGTCATGAATGGGTCAACTCGGGTCAATTTCAATTTGGAGGAAGAGCTATAGTGAAGAATCTCAAGGCAAAAATCATTGTCTAATTGTTGTTAAGCATTTTTATCAATAGCTTAAGTGAAGGTATAGCTGGCATATTTCTCAAAAAAATGCAGATAACATCAAGATAGGAGGGATAACTAACGTATTTTATGACAATGCAATACAATGTTGACAAACTAGAAAATTTGACTGCATTACTAAGGAATTATTTAATAGAGATAAATGCAAAATTCTATACTGGGATTCAAACAATTAACTTCACAAGTACAGAGTGGATGAAATGATACTAGGTAATGGTTGTTCTGAAAATGACTTGGAGTTTTTAGTGGACCACAAGTTCAATATAATTATGGCATAACAAACAAAAAATGCTATCCTAAATTACATTAAGAAAAATACCATCAAGAATAAGGGAAGTAATCATTCTCTCTCTTCCTCTGTCTGTCTGTCTGTCTGTCTGTCTGTCTGTCTGTCTCTATATATACTCACTCATATATACATACTCATATATACACACATACTTATACATATACACACATTTATTATGCACACACATATATATACATGCATGTATATGTGAGTATATGCATGTGTGTATGTATATTCGGTTCTACTCAGGCCACATCTGGCATTTCGTTTTTAGCTGTGGGCACTGCACTTTAGAAAAAAAATAGAAAAAGCTGGACTATGTTCAGAAGAGGGCCAACAAATACCTGGCACATAGTAGGCATTTAATAAATGCTGATTGATTGTAGTGATGACTAGAGAATAAATCATATGAAGATAAGATGAAGTAATATGGAATATTTAGCCAGGAGAAGCAAAGGCTTGATGGGGATAAGGTAGCTGTCATCAAATATTTGAAGACCTATCGTGAAAGACCTAAATTTGTTCTACATAGCTCCACAAGCTAAATCTAAGAGCAATGAGTGGAGGCTAGAAAGAGGCAGATTTAAGCTTGATGTCAGGAAATAAAAATTCTCAGAAATCCAAGTCCTAAAATGGCATGGTCTTTTTATAATTATACTATGTTATTGAAATACTTGCTTTATTTCATAATTTAAAAGTGAAATTAACAATTTTAAAAGTAATTATTATTTTGCTAAAACTTCTCCTTGGGGATGAATAAAGACATCCCACAAAAAAAAAAAGAGTCCAGAATAGGGACGATTTTTCCATTGCTAAAGAAATCTTTGCTTTACAAAAGTTATGGCTGTGTGATCGTTGAACTTCTCTAATAGAGGTTAAATGTGATTCAATTCACAGTCTATGTCATAGAAACATGTATGTTGTATAAAGTAAGAGTATACCTATCCTTATGAAATGAAAATTTAATTATTGTAAAGACAGTGATAAAGACAATCTTGAAATTAAACATTATATTACTTTCCTTTTCTCTTTGGGTAGAACCCTATAGTTAATATAAGAAAAAGAAATGTAAATTTCTTATTTCTCCACAATGTAAATGAATAATTATTACATTCCAAAATAATTTGAAATATATAACTTTCCATTTATTATATAAGGAAGGAAGGAAATGAACACTTATTAAGCACTTACTACGTGCCAGCCACAAATAGAAGCAAAAAGAAACAGTTTCTGTCCCCAAGGAACTTACCTTCTAATGGGGAAGATCACACACAAAAGGAAATTTCAAGGCTACAAAAAATTCTAGAAAGCATATGTATATTGCTTATGCTTAAAAAAAATCCAGTGTTCACCCACAGACACTATGATAAATGACATTTGAAACTAGGTGGCTGCTTTCAATTAGATGAGGATCTCTTGAAGTTACTTCTAATTCTAAAATCCATGAGCTATGAAATTAGAAAGTATACAGTAGGAGAGAGGCAGTCCAGTTACAGCGAGCCGGACTAGGAACCAGGACAACATGGGTTCAAGTCTGATTTCTGACTTATGTGTCAATGTGACCTAGGCAAATTAAAATCTCTTAGCATTCCATAAAACTCTCTAAGAGTATGGTATATAAATCCATGCTGTTTTCCTTAATAGCATGTAAACTTCTTTCCTTTTTTTATTTTTTTGTCCTTATCGATAAGAACCTAGCAAAGTGCCTGGTTTATAGTAGCCACTTAATAAATGCTAGATAGCTGAGTGTTTGGACAGTTGTCAATTTACACTTGGTACAGGGAATTTCCTCACTCAAGAGTCACCCACATTAATGAGATCATTAATATACTAGTATATTATATGCTAATATAAAATACTAGGAGTGTTGATCATAATCTACACAAACAACACATTCAAATTCATTTGAGGTTGTGCTACCAATGATGAGAATGGAAAAGTCAGTTCTTATTAATGACATCCAAACGGCTTAGTTAATTAACAGTATGAATATTTGATACTCAAAGGGAAATATTGAATTCTGATCAAGAACTAGAAAGAGCCTTCAAAAATGAGCTACTTTTTTTTCAGGGGATTGAGTGAAAGGTAAAGAAAATGGATCTGTGATTTCATTGGTAGACAGGGAACTCTCCCTCTCTCTTGCCTCTGTTGCTTAATTTTCCTGGATTCCTTCAAGACTCAATTCATATCAATCAACCATTCAATAAGCATTGTTTGAAGCACTGGTAATGTTCCAGGTACTGTGTAAGTACTGAATCTCACCTTCTGATATAGTCCCCCCTTAACTCCTCAAAGCTACTAATGTTTTCCTTTCTGAAATTGTCTTCCATTTATTGTTTGTTTAGTCATTTTTCAGTCATTTCTAACTCTTCGTAACTTCATTTTGAGGATTTTCTTGGCAAAGATACTGGGATGGTTTGCCTTTTCCTTCTCCAACTCATTTTACAGATGAGGAAACTGAGGCAAACAGTGTTGAGTAACTTGCAGCTATACCTACTTGTTTATAAAACCAGTTGATATTTGTCAAGTACTTTGCAATCCTTAAAGTGATATAGAATACTATTTATTATATCTTCCTCAACTCAAATGTGAATTCCTTGAAGGTAATTGTCATTTTTTATCTTTCTTTGTATTCTTAGCATTTTGCATGTAGTAAGCATTTAATGAATACTTATTGACCAACTGACTAGGAAATTTCCCTCTATCCACAAAGATCTGTAATGATTCTTCAACTTACAGTCTAGAGTTGCCTCTGGTCACTAAGAAGTTGCTTGACTAGCTTAAAGTCATATATCTAGTATATGTTAGAGGATATGCTCAAAATCTGGTGTTCCTGACTGAAAAGGCACAACTTTAAAATAACAGATAAATTTATAGAAATAAAAAAAAAAACTACTTTGAATATGGGAAACACAGACACACATGTTAATTTAGTTACAATGAAAGATTATAGCTTTCCAAGAATAACATGACAAATAAACAAATTTGAATAGCATACTACAGGCAGAAAGCAATAAGAGAAAATTGTCCAGAACTTTTGAATATGCACAGGAGAACACTTATTGATCAAATCCATAGATCATCACCAGAAAATACCCTTAGGAGTGTTTGAAAATTCAAAACACTTTGTGATTAAATGTCTCAATTTCAAAAACAAATAATAATTTTTTTTAGACAATCAGGAGATCTTCAAATATAAAAGAAAGGAATTTGAATAGGCAGTATTCAATTTTTTTAAGTCTGTAGTCATGCAAACTTGAAGAAGGAAATGGAATCATGTTTTCCAAAAAGCAAAGAAGCTCAAGCCACAACTTAAAATAATATATCCTGGAAGGACTGAAACTAATTGTCAATGAAAAATATGGGTATTCACCAAAAGAAAAGCATTTGAGGCATTCCTGAAAAAAAAAAACAAGCAGAGAAAAGTAGGGTATTTGACTTGCAAATATCTTAAACAAAAGAAACATAAGATATGTAAATAAATGTGATTATCAAGGGAAGACTAACCAATAAAATACACTCAAGTGTTTATAGACTATTTTTGAAGGCTATATTTTAGGAGTAAAAGACAAAGCAAAGAGGAATTGCCAAGGAACAAAAAGGACCTATCTAGTCAAAGATTTAAGAGAAAGATGAATCAGAAGGGAAGAAGAAAGGGATGAATAATTTGTGGAATAAATGCTGTGATACCCGAGTAAATCAATATCATTTGTGGGAAGAATTACCCAGTGGAAAGATTCACAAATGGGAAGAGAGTGGGGAACTGAAAATTCACCCTTACCATAGTTCACAGATGAATATGGAATTTGTAGCAAATTTTCCTTTTTCTCTACAAGAGTGGAGACTGGGAGAAAAGATAAAAGGAATGGAGAGGAGGGACTGGGAAGGAGGTGAGAAGGAAGAAGTATCCTGTTTAGGATGAGAAAGAAAGGCTATTACTAATTAACATTCCCATGGTGTGTTTGTGTGGGGGGGTGTATGTGGTAGGACTCTGGGACTTGCTTTATAATAGATTTAATCTTGAAGGAATTTGCACACTAGTACACCACCTTTTAGAAAGGGTTGAATGTCCCCAACCTATATTCTACTTTAGGAGAAGTAATGTATGAGTCTCCAAGGCAAGCCAGGGCACTGTGTAGTATAGGAGATATAGAATCAGAGATAGGATACTAAGTTTAGGAGAGGTAAGAGATGATGGTAAAGGGCAGATGATAGGACCAGACCTCAGCACTTGGAATACAAATTGATTCCCAATGCAAATCATCACTTCTATTTGCCATTGCTTCCATCATGAATTAGTATTTCTCAGAGTGAAGTTCAATGGGGGAAAGGTAGGATGGAGTGTAATCAACAAATATGATGTCCTAGAAACCATATGCATGTGAAGGACAGATAAAGTAAAGAACACACAAGTAAGGGTATAGCCCACAAATTGGAGAACAGAATTTAAAATAGACTAGAAGGAAATAAAGGGGGCAAATAATGAAAAATCTCTTTTGAAAAACGTTATAGCAAAAGAATGTAATTTCAGAATTTGAAACAGGAGAGGGAAGCCCATTTTTGTTCTTAACGTTCAACTGGTCAAGGAATTTTTTAAAAAGTCAGAAGGAGAGAAATAAGTGAATGAATAAACAAATACATGAGACAGAAAAAGATATGTTCACATTTTAAATAAAAGCAAGGAACTTGGGACAGAGTAGATAAAAGAGCAGGTAGAAAGCTGAAATGAATAACCCTTAGAATAATAAACTAGCAACCAAACTTGTCTCAGTCATAATGTGCTAGTGTAAAAGAGATACAGATTCTTTGTCCCCTTTGTTCCTACAAATCATTACAAAAGTAGTATATGGAAGCAAACACAAGAATAATTGTCAGAATTGTAAAGGTAAGTGAATTAAACAATTAAGGAAAATGAAAGTGACATTGGATAAGAATAGCAAGATCCATCAGTTGACTATATGCAAGAAACACACTTAAAAAATAAAAATATATAAAGAATAGAAATAAGAAACTGAAACAAAATTTACAATGTGTCAGTTTGAAAAAGGCAGGAGTTGCAATCATGTTAAGAGACAAAGCAAAAAAATATATATAATACCGAGAAGGAAACTAAATTATATTAAAAGATAACATAGATAACAAAGCAATATTAATCCTAAACATGATGCACTAAATTGCAAAACATAAATTCATGAAAGAAAAGTTAACTGAATTGCAAAAAAAGACAACACAAAAATAATTAAAGACTTTAATCCTCTTCTCTCAAATGAAAAAAAATCTAAGATTTTAAAAAAGAGAAAAACTAGAACTGAAACTACTGTTAGAAAAGTTGGATCTGAAAGATTTAATATCTTCTGAATGTGAACATTAAAAATATGAACATATTCTTTAATACCACAGAATACCTTTATAGTCATTGTTCTGGTTTGTTATGCAAAGGCATAGTAAAATTATAAACTAATGGAAAAAAGACACAAATACTTAACACAACATTTGTAAAGTATGCTTATGCTGTAATCAAATGGCAGGTGATGCAGGGAATAGAAGTCAAAATACAGACCTTAGTTGTAAAATTAGTTGTAAAATTAATGATGACATCTTGAAAAATAAAGAGATAAAAGTTTAAATCATAGAAACACAAATGAATAAAAATGAGGAAAAGAATTTAATGATGATGAGACATAACAGAGTATTTAAGATGCCACTAAAGCAGTCTTTAACAAAAATTTAAAAATTAATGAAGCAAAATTTAAGAAACTACAAAAGAAGGAATTCATAAAGTGTACAATCAAAATAAAATAAACCCCAAAAGCCAATTCAAAACAAGACAAAAACCTTGAAAATTAGGGAAATATATAAAGTACAAAGCAAAAATACTATTGAAATTGTAAAACAAAAAGCTGCTTCTTTGAAAAGTCAGAAAATCAACAAACTTTTAATGAACCGATCAAGAAAAGACAGGAAAATCAAATGAATAAAATTTTAAAATGAACAAGGTGAAATAACAACATATTGCAAATAAAAACAATGCTCATAACTGGTTTTACAAAATTGTCTGTAAACAAATCTGAGAATTTAAAAGAAATGTAGAATGTTATATGAAATATAAGATGTTCAATTTAACAGAATATGAAACACTTTTACGAATTTATTGCTTATTTATTTTTAACATTCTTTTCTTTTTAAAATTTGAATTCCAAATTCTCTCCCTCCCCATACCTGTCCCCAAACACTGTGAGGGCAAGCAAAATGATATCAGTTATACATGTGAAGTCATGCAAAGCATATTTTCGTATTAGCCATATTGCCATACACACACATGCAAAAGTTCAATCAAGACAGTTATACTTCATTTAGCACTCAGAGTTCATCAGAGCTCTCTCTGGAGGTAGAGAGCATTTTTTCTATCATGATCATTTAGAATTGTCTTAGATCACCGTATTGATTAGAGTAGTCGAGTCTTTTACTGTTGATCATTATTATAATATTTTGATTAATGTGCATAATGATCTTGGCATGCTTTTTTTTTTCTAAAACCATCCCCTCATCATTTCTTATAGCACAAGTTTACTTACTCTATCACATTCACATGCCACAACTTGTCAGACATTCTCCAATTGATCAGTTTCCTCAATTTCTAATTCTTTGCCACCACAAAAAGAGCTGCTATGCAAGCCCTTTTTCTTTCTTAAAAAAATTTCTTCGGTATATAGACCTAGTAATGGGTCAAAGGGTATACATAGTTTTATAGCTCTTTGGGCATAGTTCCACATTATTCTACAGAATGGTTCGACTAGTTCACAATTTCACCAACATTTTATTAGTGTTCCTATTTTCCCTCATCTCCTCCACCATTTGTCATTTCTGCGGGTGTGAGGTACCTCAGAGTTGTTTTAATCTGTATTTCTCTATTAGTGATTAAAGCATTTCTGTATGATTATAGATATCTTTGATTTCTTTTGAAAGCTGTCTTTTTATATATTTGATCATTTCTTAATAGGGGAATTGTTCTTGCTTTTAAGAATTTGATTCAGTTCTCTATATATTTGAGAAACGAGACCTTTATCAGAGAAACTCACTGTAAAACAGATTATATTACTTCATTGTCTATGGTATAGTTTAGCAAAATGTTGTTTCCCTGATTCTCTCTTTTAATTAGATTTTTTTTCTTGCTTTTCCTTCTTCTGAGATCACTATTGTCTCTTGTAAACAACATATTGTTGCATTTGGGTTTCTAATCCATACTGCTTCCATTCCCATTTTATGGGTGACTTTATCCCATTCACATTCACTTTTATGAGGATTAGCTGTGCATTTCTCTCTATCCCATTTTCTTCTGTTTATCCTTCTCTTTCTATCCTGCCCCTTCTCAAAAGTTTGTTTTGTTTCTGATCATTTCCTCCCCTTAATCTGCCTTCCCTTTTATCACCTCTCCCAGTTGATATCTCTTATCATCTTCCCCTCCTACTTCCCTATAAGGTAAGATAGATTTCTATATGCAATTGAGTGTGTGTGTGTGTGTGTGTGTGCGCGCGCGCGGGTGTATCTTTTTTATACTTCTTTTGACTCTTGTGTTTAAATGTCAGATTTTCTATTCAACTGTGATCTTTTCATCAGAAATGCCTGAGAATCCTCTATTTCATTAAATATTCATTTTTTTTCTCTCCTGAAGGATTATACTCAGTTTTGTTGGATAGGTTATTCTAAGTTGTCATCCTAGTTCCTTTGCCTTCTGGAATATCATACTCCAAACCCTCTACTCCTTTAATGTGTAAACTGCTAAATCTTGTGTTATCTTGACTGTGGCTCCATGATATTTGAAAAATTTCTTGCTGTCTGCTTACAATATTTTCTTCTTGACCTGGGAAATCTGAAAGTTGACTATAATATATCTGAAAATTTTCGTCTGGGGATCTCTTTCAGGAAGTGACTGGTAAATTCTTTCAAATTTTATTTTACCTTCTGGACCTAACACATCAGGGAAGTTTTCCTTGATAATTTCTTGAACAATGATTTCTAGTCTCTGTTTTTCATCGCAGCTTTCAAGTAGTTCAATAATTCTTAAATTATCTCATCTCAATCTATTTTTCAGGTCTGTTATTTTTACAATGAGATATTTCACATTTGCTTCTTTTTTGATTTATTTGACTTTGTTGTATTATTTCTTGATGTTTCATGGAGTCATAAAGTTCCCCTTGCCCAATTCTAACTTAAAAAAATTATTTTAGACTCAAATACCAGAACACAAATACAGAAGAGAGAAAAGAAACAAAAACATATTGTAAACTTAAATATTGGAACTTAAATACAAAGTTAAAAAGAAAAAAAACCATGTCATGTGCAAAGCAGAATGTGAGAGGATTCAAGTTATGTAACAATATATTTTCATTTCAAGAAAGCCTGTATGATAAGTAATACTTACGTTGAATATTATCCATCTTTTCTTTGCTTTCTTGTGAATTCTTTTGTTCTCTGCTGTGCACTTTTTTGCTTTGTTCTTTTGCCCCTTCTCAGAAGGCTACAATGAAGTTTAGATATGTTTCTGTCTTGCTATAGATACATACATATACATATATGTACACATATAAGCGTATGTTTTCCCAAACCTATTCTACAATTGATCTTTGGTTTTTATATTTGTGCATATCTCTTGTTTCCTATCCCTTCTGCCTCCTCTACTTAACTTCTACCAACTACCTTGCCCTTTCAATTCTTGCCTACCCTCCTCCAAGGATCTCTCCTCCCATCCTCATAAATCTAAAAACCCTTCTATACACCCCTTTCACCTATTCCCTCACCCTGCCCTCCAAAGATCCCTCCCTTGTCCTCTCCCCCCTCCCTATGCCCCTACCATTTTATTTCTTCTGAATTTAGATTTTTATATTCTTCTAAATATATATAATACATACATACATACATATATATGTACACATACACATATATATGTATATGTGTGTGTGTATATATATATTTCCCTCTTAAATCCATTCCCAACGAAAGTAGGTTACCAAAACTACCAGCCCTCCTCCCCATCTAGGTCCTCTGTATCAACGCTTCCTCTTTCACCTCATTTGTATAAAATAATTACTCTTTTTAGCTATTCCTAAATGGTTTTCCTTTTAAAATCATAGCTGGGTTTGCTTCAGTCTTTGTTATGAGCTACCCAACTATTAATAAGAATCTTAGATGTACATTTTACATTTTATATATGTAAAAAGGTAAACAGTCTGTCTTTATGAATCGCTTATAACTACCCTTTGGTATATACTTTGTATTTCTCTTGGTTCTTGTATGTTGAGTTGTCTATTAAAATCAGGAATTTTGTTAACGGAGTCTTGAAAGTCTGAGAGTTTATCAAATGCCCATTTTTTTTTCATCCTGAATAATACTTAACTTTGCAGGGTATGATATTTTTGGTCAGAGCCCCAGTTCTTTCACTCTTTGATAGATTGTGTTCCAAGACCTGAGGTCCTTTAATATCTCTGCTGCTAGGTCTTGTGTAATTCTAATTGTGGCTCCATCATATTTAAATTGTTTTAATCTTGATGCTTTTAATATTTTATCCTTGAGCTGGGTTTTTTGGAATTTGACTATAATATTCCCATGAGTTATCCTCATAGGATCTCTTTTAAGTGGTGAATGATGGATTTTTCCTATTTTTACTCCCCTCCACCTCCCCACTTCCTATTCAAATGCTTCAGGACAATTTTCTTTAATTATTTCTTTTAATTATTTAATTATTGTATCAGTATCATTTTTTAAAATCATAACTTTCAGTTAGTCCAATTATTTTTAGGTTTGCTCTTCTTGATCTATTCTCCAAATTTGCTGTTTTTCTTATAAAATATTTCACTTCCTCTTCCATTTTTCATTATTCATATTTTGTTTAATTATTTCTTGATCACTTGTAATTTCACTGGCTTCCCTTTGTCCAATTCTAATTTTCAAGGTGTCATTTTCTTCCTTAAGATTTTGGATCTCTTTTTCTAATTGATTGACTTTCCTTTCATAACTTTCTTGTTTTTCTTTGACAATTTTTATTTTTTAAATTTTTTCCTCCATCTCTGTCATTTGATTTTTAAAGTCTTTTTAAAGATCTATAAATTCTCTTTGTGCAGGTGACCATTTGATATTACTCTTTGGGGATTTCTTTACTTCAGTATCCTCCTCTGAAGATGACCTCCAGTATCTCTATTCCCATAATGGCTTTTATGGTTGGATTGTTCTCCTTTGCCTGTGCATTTTTTTTTTTTAGCAGTAGCAGCTTAATTTTTGTCATCACCTCTAGCCCTGGGGTATGGAAAATGGTGCCTCTTGCCCCAAAACTTCAATTTTCCCTTCTAGCTTGGAACCAAAGTCAAGCCTCCAGCCTCCTGTGAGTGCCACTGTTTACCTGGTGCTGTGCTGATGTTGCCCTGAGGCCCACAGAGGATCCTTACATCTAGTGCTGTGCAGAGGGGGCGGGTTGGGAGTGGCTGTTGCTGCTGGAGGCATAGGGATCTAGCAGATTACTTAGTGTTGAGATGGGGTTCTGGTATCTGGTTTGTGCTGAGCTTAGAAGGTGTTTCTGTGTTTCCCTGGGCTATGTGAAGCACCTGGCAGTCTGGCCTCTGGAGGCTGCCTTTTTGCCTGGGGCTGTGCTGAAGCATGTAGGCTCTTGGAGCTGCAGTCTGCCAGTTTCCCTGGCTGTGCTCAGGCACATGGGGGGTTCTGGTTTTGGTGTTGGCTTGCTCCACCACACCGGGGCTCAAGATCTCCCACTGGTTTGCTGAGGTAGGGCTTGCTGCTGACTTGAGGGGAAGCTTCCTGTCTTGGACCGTGCTCCTCTTTTACCAGATTGAGACAGACCTTTCTTGAAAATCTTCCAAGTTTCCTGGGCTAAAAAATTGTTTTACCCTATCATTTTGCTGTTTCTGCTTTTCCAGGATTTGTTTTGGGGCATACCATTTTATGATTATTTGGAGGTGAATATAGGAAAGTTACAGCAATTGACTGCTTGCTCTATCATCTTGGCTTCTGGAAGTCCTGGCCCCATCCCCACCCCATTACACATTAGAGCAATTTTTTTCACTTTAAAAAAAAAGTTTTGAATTCTATCCTTTTCTCCCTGCCCAAACAGGTACAATTCATCAATAATTGTAAAAAAGAAGTTCTTTTCTCAAAATGATCTGGTGAGATAGGTTCTATAAGTTGTCTCACCCCCATTTTACAAGTGAGGAAACTGATCATGTCATTGACTTACTCACAAATCTTCAATAGCTCCCTTTTGCCTGTATCATAAAGTAAACATTTCTTTGTCTGGTATTTAAAGTCCTCTTTAATCTGACGCAAACCTATCTTTCCACTCATTTCAAATTACTCCCCTCAATACTCTTATGTTCAAGCTAATCAAGTTACTTATTAACTGAATTCAGCATTTCTTCCCCCGTATATGTTTTCATACAGATTGTTTTCCATGTATAGAATGCACTCTCAATTCTCATCTTAAAATCTCAGGGTTCCTTCAAGGGTCAGTTTGGTACTATCTTCTAGAAAGACTTTTCCAGTTCTCATTTGCTAGTGGTCTTTCTCTCCTAAAGTTACTTTGATAATATGAAGCTCTATACATGTCTCAGTTCAGTAAATGCAAACTCCTTGAGGTCAGAGGCTGTTTCATCTTCAGTCTTTGTATTCTGGGTGCCTGGCACCTAGTACCTATGTTTAGTAAATATTTGTTAAATTAAATGAAGTGAGATTCTAAATGAAGGGGATGTAGGATTAGAAAGGGAAAAAATAGATTTCAGAGGAATTGACAATACTTCATAGTGAATTAGATGTACAATTCACGGAAGAAAGGTAGATAACTATGATGTTTTAACTAAAAAAGTGAAAGTATTTAAAAAATATTCTAAGTTCAGTTTAGGACTTACTGAGGTTGAGGCAATAGACAAGACTGTCTAGGTAGAAATTTACAACAAATAATGAACATCTGTATCTATTAGATATTAGTCTGAAGGTCAAGGCTGGAGCTACTACATATTTTGGAATCATCTACATAGAAGTGATAATTGAAGCAAGGTAAATGCACTCCCTGGTCTACAAAGAGTGCGTGGTGAGAGGAAAAAGACATTCAAGGCTTAGGAAATGGGAGAAGAAAGAAGAGGTAGGGAAGGAGAAAAAAGTAGGTCAAAGAAATGGGAAGAGAATCATTAGGATTTTAAGTCTTATGCTCCAAGGGAGGAGAGAATATCAAGTTATGGTCCTTGACAGTGTCAAATACTACAGAGGGATCCAGAAGGAGGATGAGTGAAACAAAAGCCATTGTATTTGGTGATAAGGAGATTGGAGATTTGCAAAGGAGAGTTTCACTGGAGTGGTGGGAATGAAAGCCAAATTCCAAGGAATCTGAGGCCAGCATGGGTGGAAAGGAAATGGAGCAAGCACGTAGAGATTACTTTTCCTATAATTCTGGCAGCAAATGGAAGGAGACAGATAGGCTTATAGCTTGAGAGGTGGTGGTAAGGTCAAGGGAAGGGAGGTTGTCTTAATAATGGTCCCTGGAATAAGGATCATTCCAATTATATATTCAATGAAAATGATTCTTCTCTTTCCTTGGCTTTTAGTATTGTTAGAGTTTTAGTTCCTTGTGAAAGGAGACTTTATTTTTAATTTTTAAGAAATTTTAATTTTCATCATTAACAAAAAGGTGTGGCAATTACGAGAATATGTACTATATGAAAAATAGAACTTCTATTATATATAGCCCTTTAAAAAAAGATAGAGTATGTATGTGTGTATATATACATACATATGTGTATATGCATACACACACACATTCTATCTTTTCAAAAACTGTCCAAGGTCTGGCAGCTAGCAAAGATTCTATGCTGCCTGTCAATGCAGGTATGAGAGACAATATAAGCATAAAGACGAAAGGCATGGAGGTGTTTGAGAAAACAAGATAAGAATTTATATACATATATATCATAATTTAAGTATATATATGTATACACATATATGTATGTATATATGTGTGTGTGCTCCTGAGCACATGCACAGTCAAACATATACTAAGTAGCAACAAATGGTTCTACTTGTATCCCTTCTGCATATTTTTCTTCTGTGCACTTAAAAATTTTTTATTGAAGTTATTTTTCATATTTGAGAATGCCTGCTAACACAGCTTTCCCTATTGCAATTTGAAGTCCTCCCTTGATTAAATACACAAACATTTACACCCATAGACAAACACACACACACACTCACACACACGCACACACCTCCCCCCCCCCATGTCTATACATTGGTCACGTATGAGATTACGTCTCCTTCTTGACCGTTAGTGCATCATTTCTCGGCTAAGA